>NW_022111368.1:29244475-29251887 GCF_000313985.2 Echinops telfairi
ACTATGGAATTAACCTACCACTTTATCCTCCTGTGGCTTCCCTCTCAGGGGAGTGCCCCAGAAGGCTGGTGGGTTGCCTGCTTTGTTGTTGCGGAGGTTGGGTACAGGTTCCTGCAGCAACTTGGTACGTTGACGAGTGTTGGCCAAGTTACCTTAGGCCCCCAGGCACACAGGCAGGAATTCCCTGGTAAGAAGTTGGGCAGAGTATCCCCTGGTGGAGTTTGGCAGGGCTTTCCCCAGCCTCGGGCTAGCTGCATAGGGTGTAGCTCACCTAGCTGGGTGTGGCGCAGGTGTAAATGCCCTAGGCTAAGGGAAGGGTCTGGAGGTCAGCAGTGGAGTGTGAGAGAACAAGAAAGAGACAAAGATGAGGAAAAAAATTTAAAAAGTAAAATCGCTGAGACTGTGCAAGGATATAGAGAAGAGAGGGAAACAAAAGTAACAGTGTAGCTGAACCCCGATCCCTGCCCATGGAGCTGCATGGGTTTATTCCCTGCCCTGAGGCAGGCGGTGGAAAACTGTGGCTGTGTTGAGTTAACCCTTGCAGGCTCCAAATGGTCCCCCCCCTCTGGAAGAGACAGTGGTGGGGCTAAGGTCAAGCCCTAGCCTGCTCCACTGAGATAAGCCAAAAGCCCCCAGCCCCTAAAACCCCTAAAACCTTGTCGGTCTGTGCCTACTTATCTTTATGATAGTCCTCCTGCTTTCCAGCAGCAACTCTCGGGCTGAATTCTGCGGAGTCCCTCTGGTATGTGTTTCTCCGTCGCCATTTTCCCGGAAGTCCCCCTGTATAATTTTCTAAGGAAGCTCTGGTGACTCTGCCAAGTAAGCAGGCCTGGCAGTTCAAATCCAACAGCCACACCATGTGAGACAGGTGAGGCTTTCTGCTCATAAAGATTCATAGTCAACGTTAGAATATTTTCTTCTTTTCTGTACTCACTGTTATTAGCTCCCCATTTCACTCTAGCCTTCCCCAGCATACCCCCAAGCAACCATTAACCTAGTTACTGTCTCTATAGATTAACCTACCCTGGATTTCATATACTGAAAAACATTGGGGTAAAAACACACGCAAGAAACAATAACAAAATAAAATAGAGAAAACCTCAATAAAAAGGAAAAAGCAACTTTAAATTGGGTCCAAAGGGAGATCAAATGATAAGGTGTTAAATTTTAACCTAACTAAATCTGCCATCATTCACTTTCCAATGCACTTTGCTTGATAGCAAGTGTTCACATGCCGGGTCTACCGTAAGAGGGAATTCACCAGAGGCTTAATTCGCTTATATTTCCCCTTTACTTAAAAAAAACCTGAAACTTTTAAATGGGCCAAAAGGCGAAAATCAAGTAAGATACTACATTTTAACCCAATTCTGTCTACTATGATCCTCATAACAATGCTCTCTGTCTGATAACAAGGCTATTCACATTCCTTAACTATGGTCAGATGGGTTCACCCTAGGCTGAAGCTGTGTGTGGAGACTGCAAATGGATTTGGGGCTTCCATTTTGGACCATCGTCTTCTGCAAACCGACTTCACAATTTAAGCTCTGATACTATTCCTTCCTTCGGATTTGGATTATGTTAGTTACAATCCTTGGATCACACAGGCTCGTGTGCCTCTTCCATGTGCACTTACTTCACATCTCACTTTGATGGCTGCTTGTTGCAAGACAAGTCTTTTTATTTATTTAAAAAAATCATTTTATTAGGTGGCTCATACAGCTCTTCTCACAATCCATACATACACCCATTGTGTCAGGCACATTTGTACATTTGTTGACATCATCATTCTCAAACATTTTCTTTCTACTTGAGCCCTTGGTATCAGCTCATTTCCCCCCCCTCCCGCCCCTTGATAATTGATAAAATATTAGTTTTTCATGTCTTACACTGACCGATGTCTCCCTTCACCCTCTTTTCTGTTGGAAGACAAGCCTTTAAGACCCCAGAGAGAACTTGTTGGCCGCCGCCCACTAAGTGCAGAGACGTGTAAACACATTTTATGTGGGGCACACCTATGCCTATATTAAATGCAACTTCACTAGAAGTACTTTTGACTTATCTTTGTATATCCCAATTTTTATAAATTTACTTAGGCCATTTACATATACATAGCAGAAATATAAGCGAATGTTGAATGGTATTTTTCGTCTAGTCTCATCTAATATGTTAGGGTTCTATAGTGGAATAAATATATAAACATAAAAGGATAAATTTATACAGCGAGAAGGAATAAAGCAGCTAATTAGTCCACACAGCAGTAATAGAGAGCTCAGTTCAACTCACTCTTGGTGGAACAGTTAATATAATGAAGTTCCTTCAACTTGACTTGGCTGCCAGTCTATGGTCCAGGCAGCAGACAGTGGAGTCTGCTGTCAGGCAAGACACGCAGAGTCAGCCTGTAGGCAGCAGGGTGAGGCAGCAACAGTCAGTAAGTAGCGAAGGAGCTTAGCGAAGCAGGCCCCTTGGGGTCTTGAGATGGGGTCTCAAGCTCTAGTGCTGTACGCATGGCAACACCATTCCAGGGTTGGCTCCGCCCACAGTTAGTGCAACACAGGGTGTAGCTCAAGCAGCAGCATGCTGGTCTGATCACAGAGACGAAGAGCCAACAGGATGCCGGCCTCAGAAAGCATTTATCTAGGTTGCCTTCCCATCAAGCTGCAACCTGTTTAAACTCTGCTCACGTCTTCCTATCGATGCCTAGCTGGCACAATAAACCTAACTAGCAAATCTAATTAATCGTGTATGATCAACTTTTAACAGTTGGATCTCACAGTGACAAATGAGCAGTGGAAAGGAACTGAGGGAAAGGGTGGTTTCATAACGTGGGCCTCCATGAGCAAAAGTCTGTCTGGATTCAGGAGAATGACCGGTAGAAACAGTGAAAGCTGGAGCGATATGAAGCACCCTCCACCCCCAACCCCAAGATTTGTTGTGGCCTTTTTAATGAGAAATCTGAAAATGTTTCGTACTCATGTTTTCTAAGGAGTTTTTCCGTGAGGGTAGACCCAGTCAGGACCTTTTGAAATGCTGCATGCTGTTTTGTCCCCCTCTCCAGCCAGCCCTTGCTCTTGCTGTCATTACCCCCGCTAGCACACTGTTGCCCAGGCAGCGGTGCTGAGACTCATCCCATGAGAAGGTTGCCCCCATGTCTACCTCTAGAGCACTGGTTGACTAAGGACTTCCGTTGATGCTTTTCCAAAATTCTGATTGGTTCTGAACACATGCTTTCTGTCTACTGTGCACTCAGGAGTTGGACCCCCTGGGCCTCTACGCTAGATTTCATCCTGGCTGGGTGATGTGTTCCTGGTGCATGTGATCATTAATGCCACTTCATTTTCCCAGGGTTTCTTTTCACTGTCTCAGTCTTAACTATTTCAGGACACCATTGTTCAGTTTTTTAGGGGAGGGAGTTAGAGTAGGGAGGAAAGACAGTATATGGCAATATATTTACTCTTGAAAAATGTCCAAGAAATCAGAAAAGAACTAAAATTTTCTGTAGCTCTAAAACTAAGTAGAAAGATTTTTGTTTTCAGGTTGGATTATCATTGCATTTAATAGGTTCAAACGATACTATGTAGCCTTTGAGAGGAGCTCTGGTTTAATTTGTCATTGATGATGTGGAAACCTTTTTTGTCTTCTCTGCCAGGTTTCAGCATTGAAAACAATGGCCAGCCAGGGAGGCCCCAAGTACACGCTCTCCCAGCAGCCTTGGGCACAACCAGGTATCCCGGTCTCACTATTGGGGGTTTCTTTTTCAGGTTGTTGGTGAATTAGGCTCTTGCTCTGAATGAGTGGGGCTGGTTTCCCAGCCACATTGGGGTTCTCAGGTCTGGATTCTTGCAAGATTCCATTTGGAGGTGTCATGTTTTATTTGCCAACACTACTTACATTTCATCAAGCTTTCCATAGAAGGGATTAATAAGAAAACAGACCTAGTTTCAGATAGAAGTTGGCACAACCAGAATGGAATGTCTGAGAATGGTGACACACTGGGTAACTGACATCTGAGTAATTGGGTAGAGAGTGTTAAATGGGATCCTAGTTTGCTGTGTAAAGTTTCACCTTCCAAACTCCAAAAAACAAACAGACTTCCCCCTCATAGTGACCCTATAGGACAGGATAGAACAGTGCCTGTGAGTTTCCGAGACTGTAACTGTTAACGAGTAGAAAGCCCTATCATTCTCCCATGGAGCAGCTTGGTGGTTTCGAACTGTAGACCTTATGAGTTGAAGGCCAAAGCATAACCACTACACCACCGGGGGCTCCCTAAAAGACAGTGTACACTTGCTGCCAGAAGGCAGAAAACCCGACTCTGCTACTGAGGACCCTGGAGGTGCTTATCCTGCCGTCTGCCCTTGTGCTAACCACCCATTTGACTTCTTCTCACAGTTGAGACGCAGACTTTTCAGCCAGAACCCAGAAAGTTCTCGAAGGGTTCAAGTGAGCCTTTGGCACACAGCTTCAGTCACTTTTAAAGGTTAGCTTGTTTAGGAATAGGAGCTGATTTTTATTCTGGGCATTTATGTAAATGAAACGTTTGGGTGTAAGAAATTTTTTTTTCATGAGGAGCTGATGCCAGGGGCTTAAGTGGAGAGCAATCATGTTTTGAGAATTATGAGGGCAATGAATGTACAGATGCGCTTTACACAATTGATGTATATATGTATGGATTGTGATAAGTGTTGTATGAGCCCCTAATAAAATGATTTTTTTTAAAAATTAGAAAAAAAACACACTTTTTTCAGATAGGTAGAATCCAGCGAACATCCAGAGGCACATTGAGTACAGCTAAAGCCAGGGTCCTGATGGGTAATTAGCATATCCCCCTTTCCCCTCTTCCTTCAGACTTGGGATGCTCACTTTGTCCGGTGGAGTCCCAGTAAATTTTCAGATTTGGGTGCAATGTGTTCCCAAGCCATTGAGGATTGTCCCTAAGGAAACAGGAGGCGATAAAAAGACACTGAGGAGATGACTTGCAACAAAGATGGCGACACGGCTCTGCACTTTGTCACTGAACTGTTTCCACTTTTCTACAAGAGAGCTGGGTGGCTACAACTGTGACCCGTCTTCGGGCCCAGAGAGCCTCTGTGGAAGTGGAGTTGGTTTTTCTGGAGGGTCCAGGTGTCTTGGGTGGAGCACGAAGGACTTGGCGTCCCTGTTTTAGAAGCCCAGTGCTCCTGGCTTTCTTAGGGACCATCTCATGGTAAATGCAGTGGAGATCAGGTTCCACATTCGGGTGTGATCTGCCCTTGGAAGGATCTGAGGACCTGTGCAGTAGCCTGTACACATGTCCTCTGGCTTCCGAGGGATTGAAAAATGGATGTAGTCATCTCGGAAGTGTGTTTAGTGATGCTTGACCTAGGGCCCCTGGAATTGAGGTGTCTTGGAGGCGCTTTTGTGTATTTTGTAGGAGCCATGCAGTTCTCGGTCATTCCACAAGCAGGCCCAGGCTAGCTCGCTTCTCTTGAGAGCATTGCACTGCCATCCCTGGCTTGAGCACACCCTCCTCACGCAAACCACACACACTTGCCTGGTACACAGTTGGGACTTTGGAAAGATACAAAACGAAAAATCAGCTCTACTCTCTATCTGCAAAGAAGTCCTTTTCTCAAAAGTAACTACTAGTGACGGTATCCTAAAATTGTTGGTGCATATACCGGCATATATGTATTTAAAAAACTAAAGTTAGACAAAAGAGGTTGTATACACTCTCCACCGTACTCTTTTTTGTATCTAGAGCTCTTTCTGTATTAGCACATCTAGTTCTACCTATTTTATTTCACAGAGGCCTAACGTATAGGGGTAGTACTTAATTCTACTGGTACATACTTCCGTTTCAGTTTTGGGTTTTCTATACACGTTGCACACCATCTTGATGTTTTGTGAGTGTATCCAGAGGGGGCATTTCTAACAGTGGCAGTGTCCAGTGCGGAAGACTATGTCTATTTAAAGAATTGCTAAAAACTGCCTGGCGTTTTCCCAGGAAGGTGGACCATTTATACTCTTGTCAGCAGTGGGTAAAGGAGCCTGGATGTCTTCACTCCTGGTAAATGTTGCCAGTCTATAAAATGTCTCATTGTGGCTTCTTTGGCCTTTCTGAGTCAGGTTGTTGGTAGGTGCCAGTGAGTCTCCTGGGACTCACAGCAACACCCTGTGTACAAGAGAGCGAAGCTGCGTGCCCTGAGCCGCCCTCACATTCCTGTGTCTGAGCCCGTTGTTGGAGCCTTGGTGTCATTCTGTCTTGCTGAAGGCCTTCCTCATTTTCACTGCCCCTTTGCTTTTTCAAGCACCATGTCCTGCTCCAGGGACCAGTCTCTCCTGGCAACATGTCTGAAGTACACGAGGTAAAGTCTCGCCATCCTTGTCTCTACTTCTTCCAAGACGGATCTGCTTGTTCTTTTGGCATTTCGTGGTACTTTCACTGTTCCTCACCAGCACCATGATTTAAATGAATCGATTCTTGTCAAGTCTCCCGTATACCAGGCCCAACTTTTACATGAATATGAGGTGATTAAAAATACCATGGCTTGGGTTAGATGCATCTTAGTCCTCAAAGTAACATCCTTGCTTTTCAACACGTTAAAGAGGTGTCGTGCAGCAGGATTACCCAATGCAGCTCATCTTTTGCTCTTTTGACTGCTGGTTCCATGAGCATCGAATGTGGATCCAAGTAAGATGGAATCCTTGACAACTTCTTTGTAGTGTGTTCTTATTCTGGAACCTCTGCTGGAACCTGTTCACTTTGGGTGACCCTGCTGGTATTGAAATACCTGTGACAGCCCCAGCATCCCAGCCATGCACAAGCCCCCACAGTGAGTGCAGCAAACTGACAGGCAAGTGGTGGGGTCAGGTTGAGCATCTGAGTTTTCCATCAGCTGTTCCTTTTACATTCTCCAGGCTGGTGACTCTTTTCCATGTAGCTAACCAGATGTGACACCTGGGTTGCATAATTGTTCCAACTTGGAATTCTCTTCCTAAGACAGTCTAAGAAAGTACCAGATGGATACGTAGATTCCTCATCGCTGTGCTTAGGCAGGTTTGAATTATCTCAGCAACCACCTTAGTGTCTCTTAGAGTGTGTGCATCAGCTCTGACAATGAATAAGCCATTCATGATGAAGTAGTTCTTTAAAACAAAACAAAATGCCGTCTCTTTTATTCTCAGGAGCCCAGGTGGTGTGGTGGTTATGGGTTGGGTTGCTAACTGCAAAGTTAGAAGTTCAAAACCACCAGCTCTTCACCCGGAAAAAGATGAGGCTTTCTACTCCCGAAAACAGTTACAATCTTGGAAACCCACGGGGATGGGGGGTGGTCAGGCTTTCTACTCCTGTAAACAGTTACAATCTTGGAAACCCACGGGGATGGGGGGTGGTCAGGCTTTCTACTCCTGTAAACAGTCACAATCTTGGAAAC
>NW_022111368.1:29251998-29258370 GCF_000313985.2 Echinops telfairi
GATGGCAGTGAGGGTGCCCTTACCCTCATACTCCGCCTTGCCCTGGGGCAACATTTGATACATAGTAGACATGGAACGAATATGTGCAAGGCTTGTGATTCAACTTGATAAGTGAATAAGAAAAATGAGAGCAACTCTGGGGAAATAGAGTCCTTTTTCTGTCCCTTCTGAATAAAAATGCAATGGAAATGCTTTTCCCTGTTTTTCTTTGTGACACTGACAAGGTTACTTTCTTTCCAGCAAAGGTCAATGACCTTGTGTCAAATGCCTTTAAGACAATAAAATCAAAGCTGCCTTTGACCTTGAGAAGTATGTCACTGTACCTATCCAATAAAGATACTGAATTCATCTTGTTTAAGCCTGTTAGGGTGAGTATCATGATAAGCGATACAAATGTTGGTCGGCCCCTTCTAATGTTCTTGCCACACGTGCATACTGCCTGTTCTATGCTGCCTGTAGACCACTGAAATTGGCAGTATACGAGCCTCATTTGGTTGATGAGTGATCACTGTGGTTCTTGAGAGGATACACTTGCATCCAGAGGATACTATATATATATAAAAATAGATAGATGAGAGATTAATTGGTCCTTAGGGTTGGGGGAGAGGGAGAAGGAGAACTCTTCAAGAGCCAGACTCAATGAGACTGCCTCCCTTGGGTGCAGTCATGACATAGTCTCTCCTTAGTGTTAATGGAAGATCTTTGACTTTTTTTTCTACATTACAATGGTTTCTACATTACAATGGTTCTGACTGGAGCGCGCGCACCCACACACACACAAGCACACACACTCACCCTTCAAAATATTCATGGAAAAGTGATGTTATCTTTCACTTTCATTGTTCTGGAAGTCCCTGATAATGCATACCAAAAAACAGACCCTCTGCTGTTCAGTTGTGTAGGGAGAATTTTAAGGCTATAATCCTTGTGAAAACAACCTGTGCTCTCTTTTCTTCAGCTGGTGGGTTCAAACCACTGACCTTTTGGTTAGCAGCTGTTTGCTTTTAACCACTCCACCACCAGGGGTCCATATAGCAGAGGACTTCAGAACCTTGAAGGATGGAATGAAATAGTAATGGGCTTTTTCAATGAGTGTGTTGAAGTCCTCTTTTGTGGGCCTCAGGTACACATTTTTTTTTTTTTTGGCCACCCTCACATTGTCTTAGATTTTTAACATGTTGCTGTTGAAAGCAGAAATTAGCAAGTAAATAAATGGAAAGGTCTTGTCTCACTTAGATTTGGCCCAACACTCGAGAGATTTCGGGGGTGGATCCTGCCTCACTGGTGGGCGGTGGGAATATGCGCAGTGGACACCGAGGGCACAATGCTAGCGCACATTTGGGACTCAGAATGGCAGCTCTGGGTTGAGCTCACATGTTTAGCCAATGCTTTGGTTGATAAAGTACAGCAGTCCCTGGGACCTTTAATAGCACTGTGTAAGAAACTGGTGTCTGAGACTTCCTATTCTCAGGGGGTTGCTGGAGTTGAGTTTTTCCGGGAAGCACTCACTACCCAGCAGACCTTAGTTGTGCTAGCTAGTGCAGGGGGGGGCTCTCCAGGAGAGGCGTTTGGAGTTCCATCACAATGAACTGTTCTGCTGGTTTAAGACAACTTTTATGTTTTCAGCTGCTTGTTTAATGTGATTTCTTCTTCTTAAGAATAACATTCAGCAAGCCTTCCAGAAGGTCCAGGCCTTAGTAAGGGATGAGTTCAGCCCTGAGGACAGCCGGCTCATCTTCTGCCCCACCGTGGAGCAGGTAGGTAGGCCAGCCCACAGAGGAGCCTGGCTGCTCTCCTCCCTCCTGGGCGGTTTGCCTCGGGTAGATGATGTCTGTGAGCAAGCAGGTATAACGGTTGATTCTGGAGTTGCGTGCCTTTTCAGTGTGGTGGGCCAGAACTCAAACGTCGCCTGGCTGTCACAGTGGGCCAGGCGTCAGAGGTCATCTTCACGTCACAAGGGGAAGTTGTCAGCAGCAGCCAACGGCCGACTCCTACCCTCTACCCTCGAACGTGTTACCAATTCCAACACCCGCCCAAGGAGTCATTGCGATGGCCACACAGAACTCACAGCCTTGATCACAGTTAAGGAGTTTACTAGCAAAGTAGTAGGTTGCAATTCAGAATACAGTGCTTGGTTAGAATCGCTTCTCAGCTGTGCCTGCAGGCAGCCCTCAGCCTGGCCTCTGACCTGCTCGCTCAAGCACGACTGCTTATAAGTGTCCCAAGGTGCCTCGTGCCAGGGCTCCTCTGCCCAGCGTGCTCTTAAGCTCCAGGCGTCAGGAGGCCCGCTGTAACGGACTTGCTTTGTGGGCAGGGAAGCCAGCGCATCATCTGGTTCTGCTGCCACTGTTTCTCTGCTGCTGCTGCCACTTGCTGTCTTGCACCATCTCCAGTGTTACAGCCCTGTCTCCTGATCTAGGAGCTTCTCAGTGCAGGGACCCTCAAACCAAAGGACACACTACCCTGGCTCTTCTCTCTTGGTGATAGTAAGACCCCTCTTACTATTTTCTAGGAGGGCTCATTGTAAGCTCAGTGGGCTGGCAAACTGATTTCCTTGTCAGGCTTGTATGTACTGTACTGGCAGCCCCCCACCCCCCACCCCCCCAAAAAAAAGGGTGCCGTGCTCCTGGTTTGCGTTATTAGCAGTACCGTCCCAGCCATTTTTGGGCCACAAGCAGTTTACTCGTGTAGCCCTGCCTGGTCATCTTGTGGATGTGCCAAGACCGTGGGGAGAAGGGCCGTAGGAGAGAGATTAACCACACCATAGCTGCGCTTTCCAACTTCAGAGGGGGGTTGCTTGAGGATTTCAGTGTTTTTTAATCCTTCCTATAACTGATGCTACATGTTGCTGTTTCAGTATTTAGTATTTGGAGCTATTTTTAGGTAGCTGAATATTTTCGTTTTAAAGATGAATGATAGTTGTTGGTACTAAGCCCCATCGGGTGCGTTCTGACTCAAAGCGACCCTATAGGATGGAGTAGGATTACTCCTTCGGCCTTTTGAGCTGGCAGGTCTTTCCGGGAGCGGGAGCGGATGGCTTCATCTTTCCCCAGCAGAGCAGCTGCTGGGTGTGAGCGGCCCGCCTTGCCATTGGCAGTCACACACTAACCCCCTCTGCCACCAGGCCTCCTGAACACATATGCCTGGGCCTAGGTTACCCTTTAAGGAGGCGAAGTGCCTTAGCCAGGAGGCCACAGGGGTGGAAGCCCTTGCGGTCTGATTTTGTGAGCCGCCTTCATGTTCGTTGCTTCCTCTCCCTTTGTAAGCTAAGCTAGAAATTTAACTGTGATCTATTGTCCTAAGGTCCTTATATGGCAGTACAAGTTGTTTTTATTAGTTTTATTTTGATATAATTTCAAATTTAGAGAAAAGATGCAAGGATGGTGTAAGAGACTCCCATAAGCCCTTTGTACCCCATTGTTTGCATTTTGCCCCATTTCTTTATTATTCTCTCCTGTCCCCCTTCCCCTCTTTTACATCACTCCCCAGTGTCTCTTTACCCTCGAGGGTGGGTTTCCCCATCCAGGACGCTGCTCATGGCCACAGTAGGACATTTAGTGCTGACATTAGCTCATCTGTGGCCCATATTAAAATCCAGTGATAGGTTCTCAGCCTGTCTTTGAGTTTTTCGCCCTCGCTAGGGCTGATCTTTGTAGCCAGGCCTTCAGCTTGGGAGCATCTCTTTCTTCACAGTGAGTGTCAGGTGGGAAAAACTCACAGTTGATCTTGAGCCTCTGCCCCTGCCTGGCAGGCAGTTGTCATTTATGGGAGAGGCTGGAGGGGCTTACTTGATTGTCTAAGCCGTCGATGTTGTTGAAGTGTCACTGACAGGTTCCCTTAGCCCTCAGTCCCTCGGGCCTGGGAGGCAGATGCATGGGGCAGATGCGTGGTGCAGGCTGCCGTTGCTGCCACACTGCAGCGGCAGTGGGGGCATGCCTCCATTCCAGAGCCCTTGCAGGCCGCTCTGCCAGCTGGTCAGGGCTCGTGCGAGAGTCAAAGTCCATTTGCCCAGTCTGTTCCTGGCCATCCAGTCTTCATCGCTTAAAGAATTCATCTTACACACAGCCCTTCCTCAGACCCACTCTGCAGAGAACAAGGTGGTGTTTGGTCTTTAAGCAGCTTCTAGCCCCCACTCAGTGTCTGCACACAACTTTTTCCTGTCTCCCTGCCTGGGTCTTACTGGCTGAAGGCACAGCGACAGTGACCCTACAGTGACATGCTACCCGAGGGCCCACAGGCCCAGGACCCAGTGCTGATCAGGAGCAGGCCAGCACGGTGCCTCCAACCAGTTAGTGCGCGACAGCGTGTGAGGAGTGGAAACCGTACCAGCAGCCCTGAGCCAGGTCGACTCCCCGTGACTCAGAGTAGCACTGAACTCTGTGGAACTGACAGGGATCTGGGATTTTGGCAGTAGGTTTCTTCTGAGCTGCCTCTGGGTGGATTAGAACCACCAGCCTTTTGGCCAGGAACTAAGTGCTTACTTTACCCAGGGACTCCACACATGTACCAGTCCCTTAAAAATCTCTCCTCCTGAGACTTTCTCTCCTAGAACCATGGCCCAGTTTCTCTGTAACTTGGTGGAGAAGGCCCCGGGGATGGTAAACGCTGCTGTGACTTATTCGAAGCCTCGATTGGCCACATTTTGGCACTATGCCAGGGTGGAGCTGGTTCCTCCAACCCCTGCTGAGATCCCTGCAGCTATTCAGAGCCTGAAAAAAGTAGTCAATAGTGCTAAGACTGGTCGCTTCAAACAGCTCACAGTTAAGGAAGCTCTGCTGAATGGTTTGGTGGCCACCGAGGTGTGGATGTGGTTTTACATTGGCGAGATCATAGGCAAACGAGGCATCATTGGCTATGATGTTTGAAGACCAGTCTTTAACATCTGATTATGTTTGGTTTGCTATTTGAGTTTTCTTGGACCACGTGTGATCCGTCTACTCTAATAAAATAGATCATCTAAAAAAAAAAAAAATCTCTCCTCCTGGCTTTGAGGGGAGAACAACTTCCACAGCAGACCTAACCTGGCCTTTACTCTGCTTTGCAGCTGAACATACTGTTGTCGGGTTCGAAATAGCCGGGCCAGCCAGCGGGGTGGAGCCCACGTATCCACGTGGAGCGGAGGCGTCTGCTGCCTGCAGGAACAAGAGGACTTGTCCGTGACAGCAGCCCTGCGTGCTGCGCCAGCCTGCTGTGGCCCTCTGCTGGCTGCAGCGTGCCCTGCCAAAGACTAATCTCCGAGTGGAGGCCACTGCCTCGTTTCAGTGCTCACAGGAAATGGAAGTATTTAGGAAGCAGCTGTGGGTGGTGGGGGTAGGGCAGGGAGGGGGTGTGCAGTGAAATGGCTGTGACCCAAAGATGTGCGCTGGAAACAGTTACAGTTGGTAGTATGCTAATTAAAGGCAGAGATGGACTTTACACACACGCCACTCGTAAGCACGCTCCTGAGAGTAAGCTGTGTAAACGCCAGAAACACTACAGTCATTTCATCCACTGCACATTCCACAGCCTTTCACCCCACACCTGCTGCCCCTACGTGCTGTATCCACTGGAACGCTTGCCTCCCCTTTTGAAGTTATGTGGAGCAGGCTGGAGGCTTTCCTAGGAGCCCAGGGGGTTATCTCTGTGTGTTTGATGGGAGGCAGTTTAAAGGCGCCTGCCTGGGCCTTGCTGAAAGTTCCAGAATCTGTTCTTGAATTGCTGAGGAGCAAAGGGTTCAAAAGCGGGAGCTGCTGCCTCTTCAGAATGGATATGTGCAGCGTCTTTCGTGAAAATCTTAGTGGCACTTGTTGAGTGTTTGTGAGTGGGAAGCACCCATGAAGGGGCTCTCAGACCCAGCTCAGAAGGGAGGAGGAGCCTGAGGAAGGGCGGGGCTCAGGAAGGAAGGTCAGGGTTCCCAGCCCTCCACTGCCTTCCTCTGCAGCACTTCTCTGGAAGGGAACGCTTTGTGTGGTGTCAGCTGGCTGGGCCGTGCCCGGTGTGTCTTCCTTCGTGCCTATCCCTGGAGAACACTGTCCCGACACAGGCAAGGGTGATGAGGGGTGAGTGCCCACCCTTTAATCCTACCAGACTGAGTCAAGGATCCTCGAATACATCACACGCATCTGGGACTTCCTCCAAATGCCTGTTTCTGGATGGGGGTGGTGGGGCGGTGCAGGCTTGCCTCGAACATCACAGTAGTTGTAGTCTGCTTTGTTTCCAAAAGAACTGGGAGCACTTGGTTTCAACACTAGACTGGCAGGGGTGCCCTTCTGGGCTAGCAGTGGCCCTGCTTTCGTGGCCCCGAGGGATGGGAGCAGCCTGGTTCCCCACGTCTCCATCAGCTGCCTGTTGGTGGTGGTCATCATAGAGCTTATCGCTCTGTGTTTGGTGGAG
>NW_022111368.1:29258973-29260880 GCF_000313985.2 Echinops telfairi
TGCCTTCACCACGTTGTGTGTGTGTGTGTGTGTGAGTGAAAAGGGCGTGGGGTCAGTCAGTGTTTGCTCTGTGACTTCACAAGGAGAGGGAGAATCGAACTCGGTGCCACCGCAAGCTGATTCCTTGAGGTGGCTGAAAGATCTGCCTCCACCCTCCGTCCTCACCCATTCTGACACCACCGCCCCTCCCATCGCCCTGTACCTCTGCTGGGTCCAGCTGTATCGTTGGAGTGGCTTCTCAGAACTTACCGGCCATACTCAAGGATTATGGAGTTTATGAGGGAAGTTAAGAGGATGCAGTTCAGGCTCAGGAATGCTCAGGAAATAGTTCCTTGGTCAGGACAGCCGTACCCACAGGCAGGCCTTCTCATCCTCAGCCTCTCAGTTACTTAGCCCCTTGGTCTCTGCCTTGCTCCTTGTTGCAGAGCTCCGGCAGCTTTGCAGATGGACGCCCCAAGGGCACTCCCTTGGCCATAAGCCTCAGCCAGAAGATGCTCAGCTTGAATCCCTCATGTAGGTGCCTTGGGGTACCCTGCCACTAGCCAGGCGCTGCCTGAGTGCCTCTGCTTTGCCTGTCCCTGGGCTGGGAAGCCCACCACTCTCTCAGGCTCTGGCTATGGATCTTGTTGCTGCTGCTCCTCTGCCACTTCTCTGGTGACCCAAGTGCCTCCCGGATTGAGGGAGGTAAAGCCCAAAGTGATGTTGGAGTTCTCTTAACATGCTCCCCTCCCGGCTCTTGAGGGTAGTGAGATCCCATCTCCTTTCCTGCTTCTGAGAGGGCTTATCTTGTTCCCAGCAGGATGGCAGATTGACTAATCCTCAGGCTGCAGTCCCGTGTTTTCATCGCCATGGTTAAACAGTCATACACAACTGTACCACATTATGTGATCGTCATCCTCCCCCTACGTCGGGAGGAGACCATTCAGGAAAAGAGAAATAGACCCAGTCCTCTCAGTCCCAGGCTGGGAGTTACAGGTCGTCTGCAGGAAGAGCCTTAGCAAGCCACTGCACCGCAGGATGGATCCCTTTGTAAAAGATGTTTTAGTTGAAAGCGTTTTGGAGAACTTGTCGATGGAGGTGCAATTACAAGAAGTACAGAGAAGTCACATTTCTCCCAATGGTTAAATTGTGCAGAAGTGTATCACAAGCTGGATACTGACATGGATACATCCACTCTCCTCCCCCGATCTCCCCAGCTGTGCCTGTACTTGGTGTGCATAGGGCCGGGGAAGATGATCGTTGAACGATGGCTTTTGGAACTTCTGGAGGCATCATTATTTAAAACAATTTGCCTCAGCAAAGCAGCCGATTTTCTGAGTACTGTTAGCACAAGTAATTGTCTTGACATTTAGTGGTGTAGTGGCAATGCAAACATTTGTATTTTCCACACCATATGGCCCTGAGTTTAACAGCACCCATGCCACTGTACCTTACAAAGAGAAAAATCATAATGCGCTTCTCCTCAAGGGGCCGTTGGTGAGGGACCCAGGCACGTGGGTCAGAGACTGCTGTTGGCCCCGTGACTCTCGAGCCCCTTCCTCTTGCTTTTATTCTGTTCTAAGGGGCCCAGCGGGTCTTCCCTCAGGGTTCAAACCCTCATAGAGGAAGCACCACCCTGAGTACTTGGTCCAGTAGCCCCTATTGATTGTAGTTTCCTTAGGAAATAAAAGATTGTGTGTGTGTGTGTGTGTGTTTTCTTCCTCCAAAGTTTAAAGAAGTATTTTCAGTACTATAGGAGAAAAACAGCCAAAGCTCACTGCCATGGAGTCAAGGCTGACTCCTACTGACTAGGACAGGGCAGAACTGCCGCCACCGCCACTGCGGGATTCCGAGACCCACCCGACAGGAGTAGAAGGCTTCATCTGCATCCCGAGGGGCAGCTGGTGGTTCCAAACTACTGACCCTGC
>NW_022111368.1:29262074-29263407 GCF_000313985.2 Echinops telfairi
CATCCCCCTGGGAGGGGGTTATAGGTATATCATTGTGATCAGTTCCCCCTATCTTTCCCTCACCTTCCCCTTCTCCTCCTAGCCAGATTTGTAAGGTAGAATTGGGGTCATGATAGTGGAGGGGTGGCTGACGTGGCTTTACAGCAGTGGATCTCAACCTGTGGGTCACAGCCCCTTTCACAGGGGTCACCCGATTCATAACTAGCAAAATGACAGTGATGAAGTAGCAATGACAATAATGTTATGCTTGGGGGCCACCACACCATGAGGAACTGTCTGAAATGGCCGCGGCCTGAGGAGGTGGAGAACCCCTGCTCTAGAGGATTGAACAGCCTCGTTTCCCACTGAGCTATCAAGTGAGTGAACTGCTGACCTTGGGATTAGTAATCCACTACTTACTTGCACGGCCATCCAGAGTGGGGAGACTTCAATGGAGTTCCCAAATGCAGAGCACACTACAAAGAAGGACTAGGCTACCGGAAGGACTAGCCACGAAGAACTTTAGAGTAACAGTGGTACAGATGAGGCTCTCAGGTTGGAAGGCACCGAAACGTGACTGAGGAAGAGCTGCTTCCTTAAGTAGAGTCAATCATAATGACAGGAAGGGAATAAAGCTGTCAGGACTTCATTGGCTCATGGGACACAGCTCAAAATGAGAAGAAATGGTTACAAACATCTATTAATAATCAGAAAGTGGAATGCATAATGTGTGAATCTAGGAACATTGGAAATCATGAAAAACGAAACAGCATGTTAAGATTGATACCTAGGCTTTAGTGAGCCAAAATGTACTAGTATTGGCCATTTTGATAATCACCTGGTTTACTATACTGGGAATGACAAATTCAAGCAGTGTCATATTCATAAAAATGCATTTCATGATATCTTTAAGGACAATGTTCTCTATAATAGAATCATACCTCTGTATACAACTATTACTCAAATTTGTGCACCAACTACTAAAGCTAGTGAAGCAGAAATTGAATTCTAGCAACGTCTTAAAGGAGCCTCTGGTGGCGTAGTGGTTACATATTGCGCTGCTAATTGCAAGGGCTGTTCAAAACCACCAGCCGCTCAGAGGGAGAGAGACGGCTTTCTACTCCCATAAAGTTACCGTATACAGTGGTATTCCACCACGCTAGCTATCCCCTCACTGCGCTTCATGATACTTACGAAGTACTGTTGCCTCCATAGACCACAGGTCCTCAAACTATGGCCCACGGGCCACATGCGGCCCGCTGAGGACATTTATCCAGCCCGCCGGGGTTTTTTTGTCCCATTTGTTTTTTACTTCAAAATAAGATATGTGCAGTGTGCATAGGAATTTGTTCAT
>NW_022111368.1:29263635-29278893 GCF_000313985.2 Echinops telfairi
GTGCCTCCGCTGCCCAGCACTGCCCAGGGGCTCTGCCCTGTATGCTAAGGGAACGAACAAAGGACCCAGTGAAACACGTCAAGGACAAAGGGCTCTGGGAGAGCTGGCTTGGCAAACAACTTCACCTTGAAGGCAGGCCCTAGTGAACATCCTGATGCAGGACTGTCTTCAGAGGTCATCCTGAGACATTCTGAGACGTGCCGACCCAGAGCAGCAGCCCAGAGAAAACAGAAAGAAATGCCGCTTGAGACCCAAGGACGGACTGAGTAACTAATTTGAAGGTTGCTTGACCATCTGCAGACCGGCAACCCCTCCCACTTGAAAGTGTCATAGAACTGGAAGCGCTCCCCTGGATAACGTCCCCTCTCACCTTAAGGGAGGGATCCACGTTGCCTCCGGAGGGAAGTGTATCTCATGGATGCTTAAGGTGATCTCGTCGTTATTCCGTTTGAAGTCACTCTGTGCTTTAATAAAACTGTGGCTTAAAACGCTGCTGTGTGCGTAGGTGAGCTCGGCTTATCTCTGGACACTAACAAGCCCCATGAGTTCGGAGCTTGCTAGTCCCTCTGTGGACTGACTACAGCCCGGGGACTGAACTTCACAAAAGTAGGTGCTCTGTCAGAAATTGTTGAGTGAATAAACGAGCCACTCCGTTGCCCAAGTCCGGCAGCCTACCCTCCACTTTCCCACTCGTAGCAAGTCCTGCCTTTTCTCTGTCCCACCTGGCTAATCCCTCCTCTGCTCTGCCAATGCCCTCATTACTTTCTCTGGGAATACTGGAATCTTTACAACAAATCTGATTAAAGAATGCCCAGTCCCACCACCCATCCTAGAATATGGAAACGGAAACTTCTGACTGCGCACAGGGCTGTCTTAAGCAGGCCTCACCCACCTGTCCTGGGTCCTCATCCACCTCTTGATCCAGCAGGCTCCGGAGCACACGGGACAGCAGGCTGCCTGACTTGAGCCATAAAGGGCTTGGTTGGGAGGGTGTGGGGAGCCCATGGGACAGATGGGAGGCTGGAGAACCAGGGGGTTAAAAGCAGGTATGTTTTTCTTCAAAGAGAAGTTGGTTCACTCTGGCCCCTTGCTGTGGCAGCGTCCTGGACTGGTACCACTGCATGTTTTGGGGGCCAGACTTGCTCCCCTTGGGCCAGGCTCTGTGCCTCCATGGATTTCTGGAACGAGGAGGAGGTGGACCTTTCTCTGTGCCAGTTATCAATGTCTTCTCCCTCAGCTCCCAAACCTCCCTTACTGCAACAGCCCTGAGATTCTGGAGCTGGACCAGGCAAACTTAATGCTAGACTTTGCTGCTAGAGGGCGCCCCGTGACTGCTTCCCAGGCTGGCTGTCCCGGAATACAGGCGCGCTGGGGGCAACTCCTTCTTTGGCAAGTTATTTTCCCGTTTTGTTTTTAGCTTTCTAGCAGGTAGCATCTTGTGAACCAGCTTTTGGCACCAAGCAACGTTTGCTGCTCCCGTCGTCGTCGTCGCACCGCTCAGCTCATGAATGGTTCACTGCCCTGCAGTAAAGCAGCTGCTGCATTTTAGCTCTAGCCTGGCGGTGCAGTGGGTTGGTGACTACAAGATCAGTAGTTCAAAACCACCATCAGTTCATCAGAACAAAGATGAGGTTTTTCTTCTCCTATAGAGAGTGACAGTCTTAGAAACCCACAGGGGCAGTTCTGCCCTGTCCTCTAGAACCACTATGAGTCGGCATTGACTTGATGACCGTGAGTTTATTTTTTTTAAAGTTATTTTGACTTTTTAAACGTATGACAGGTAATGAGGTAACCGCCTGTCCCCTCCCCCTCCCCACCCCCTGCAGAAGCTCAGTGAAGGTGGGTGGCAGGCTGTGTGGGCTCCACAAGGGTGAAGGGCCAAGGGCCACTTCTGGGAAAGGCTTGGCGTTCTGGGGTGGTGCCCATGGCTACCGCGCTCAGCCGCTGGTCAGAAGGTGGGTGGAAATGCTGCATAAGAAAGGCCTGGTGAACTCCTTTGGATTTCTACCAGCCACTGAAAACCCTCTGGAGGGGGAGAAACCCACGTGAGGCAAGGGACTGGCTGCCCATTTGCCCTGGGGTTTCTCTAGGGACCCTCCCCAAAGGTACAGATCGTTCACCGGTTTCCCATCACAATTCAGCCTCTGGGCACTCGTGGCTCAGGTGTAGGCAGGCGCGGGTGGCCAGAGGGTTGGTTTTTTTTAGTTTTTTTTCCCCCTGAGCTCTGGGAGGACTCCAAACAGCTTGGCTTGGCCCCCTGCCTCTTCCTATCCTGTGAGGTGGGCCACCCACCCTCTTTTCTGGCTCCCTGCCGCTCCAGAACACCGGTGATCCCATCTGTTTCCTTTTGTGTTTCTTTTCCCGATTTGAGTGTCATTCTTTTCAGCTTTCGTATCTAAAAATCTCCCTTCTCCTCCCAGCGGGTCCAAGGACTCCAGTAAAATTGGATAACATGCCCCCTCCCCCCACCTCTGCCCCCTCCCCCAGGGACATGCACCAGCTTGCTCCTAGCCTTTGGGTTTTTTTCAGATTTGGTTTTGCTTTTTTTGTTTTGTTTCAGGGTGTGGGAGTTGGTTTGTCTTTTAAAAATGTGTCATGAATAAAGTTGGTTTTAAACATATAGAAGGAAAAAGAAAATCCGTGGGTCAAGTTCTACTCTGATACACGGGGGTGGTCATGAGGGGGAGGTGACTGGACTGTCTGTCCTGGTTTGCAGTTAGGCTGGAGGTGTGAGGCTGTGATAGGTTTATTGTGCCAACCTGGCCAATAGGAACATGTGGGATTAATCAGGTTGATTAATCAGGTCGATTGTAGCATGCTGGAGTTTGTGCTGCTGCTATAGCTAGTTCTCTGCCTCAACCTGTGAGCTACACCACCTGTGGGCCAGGCCAGCCCACGGCTTCTGCCACTGGAGCTTGAGGCTCCTTTGAGACCTGCTTCACCACGCTGCTGGTGCGCACATCGCTTGAGCTTGCGGCTGTTGGATTCTTTTCTTGCTTTGCTTGCTTTCGATAGCCGGTCCATGGCAAGCTCCCGGGCTACTGACTGTCGGTGACCCACCCTGCTGCTTGTTGCCTGTGGACAGACTCTGCTTGCCTTGCCCCAAGGACTCTGCTGTCTGCTTCCTTGACCTTGGACCTGGAAGCCCACGTGAGTTGAAGGTCTTCCAGTATATTAACTGTTCCATGGAAGTGAGTTGAACTGAACCCTCCGTACTGCTGTGTGGACTAATGAACTGTTATATTCATTCTCGCTGTATAAATCTATCTATCTATCTATCTATCTATCTATCTATCTATCTATCTATCTATCATCTATATATCTATCATCTATCTCTATCATCTATCTCTATCTATCTATCTATCTATCTATCTATCTATCTATCTATCTATCTATCATCTCTATATCTATCTATCATCTATCTCTATCTATCATATCTATCTATCTATCTATCTATCATCTCTACATCTATCTACCTATCGCTATCTCTATCTACCATCTCTCTCTCTCTCTCTCTCTATCTATCTATCATCTATCATCTATCTATCTAAAATCATTGTGTTCTGGTCTCGTTTCTCTAGAGAACCCTGCCTAACACAGAGGTGGCTCAGGGAAGTTGGTAGGTATCCCAAGGATGCATACAGCCACACTGCAGAGCTCTGCCTAAGGCTCAAGTCCTCCACTTATGGCAACTCCTCCTGGGAGCCATAATTGCCTCGCCCTCCCTTACTTCACTGCATTGGGGCAGGAGTGATCTCTGGACTCACGTTGGGCTCATCAGACACCACTGGGGTATGTGAAATTGGGAGGGAGAGAGACCAGGAGACTCTCCTCATTTGGGAGCATCTTTTGCTGGTCATGTGAGTTGAGAGGCACAGAAATCACGTGTCCTGAAAAGATGAATGGAGCAGGGGTGAGAGCCAGAGGTCATTCTGGGTTCGGTGCCTTTCTGAGGTCTCTGCCTTGTCCTACTGACCGATGACCACTTTCTGTTTGGCTTGAGGTGCTTTAGTAGAAACTGGTGCTTGTAAATTGGTGACGTGTGAGCAGGACTAAGGGGGCCTCTCACTATGAGAGGGAGATTGAGTGTGGGTCCTGTGGCCCGCTGTTTGGGGACCTGGAGCAGACTGGGCTGCTTTGCTGTGTGGAGGTCTCTCTGCCTGAGTGGGGTGGGAAAGGAGGTGTTTGGGGTGAGGACAGGGTTTCTGCAGAATGTATAGGAATCCAGGGGCCCGAGGCAGGTCCTCTCTCTCAGCCTTCAGGATGAGGTCCCTAGGGGGAGGTCCCTGGGGGTGGTGCTCAGGAGGGGGCTGCCTTCCAGAGGCGGACGCATACTTTCTGTGGAGCAGCGCTCCCTGGTGGTGAGACAGTGAACTCAAGACTGCAGTGGGTGGGAGTCAAACCACCCAGAGGTGTCTTGGGAGCCAGGCCTGCCCCTCTGCTTCTTTCCAAAGAGTCTCCGTCTTGGAAACCGTGGGGAGTAGTTCTACCCTGTCACGTGGGGGCTGTTGGAGTCAGAATGGACTTGAGGCCAACTAGCGATGGGGAGTCACCACACACACACACACACACACACACGCACACACACACACACGCAAACCACCGCTGTCATTTGCAGTCAAGTAACTCTGGTCTTCATCACTGAGCAGTGTGTGAACCTGGCTGGCTACTGTCCTCTCTGGGCCGCAGAGCCAGGCCTGACAGAGACGATACCATGCTCGCCACAGACCCGAGGGAGCCGGAACTGGCATGATGGCTGGCCTCAAACCTGCCCCGAGCATAGCAGCCGCTCTCATGAAGAGCAGGTGCCTCAGACAGCTGACTGACGGCCTCCGGAAGAGAGGTCACATCTGAAGAACGTTTCCCCACAGATGGCCAGGCTTCTGATAACAGGGATGGAACACTTACCGAGTGGTTTCTATGCCGGGGCACCCGTCTAGGGACTCACCCCCACCCCCAATCCAATGCGCACACCTCGAGAGTGTTGTTGGCACTATTTCTAGGCCATTTTCAGATGAGAATACTGCGATAGCAAACAACTTTCCTAAAGCCACACAGCCAACCTGTGTCAAAGCTAGGTTTTGAACAGCCAGTCTGTGTCCCGGGTCAAGAGCATAAACACAGGAGGTTACACAAGAACGTGTGGGAGTCAGACAGAACAGGGGTGCACGTGTATTACTTAGCCCATCCTACCGTACGTCTAGGCTAGCGAGACAGGGCCGAGGCGGAGACCTTTCCTGTGCTGGCAGCAACTTGGGAAACCCTCATGGTAAACTACTGAGCCGGGACAGTCTGACCCTCAGAAGACCCAGCTGGCTCGTGGGGTTGTCTTGGGGCTCCCGGGGCCCCCTGTCGCTGAGACAGACAGTGGGTGGTGGTCCTACCATCGATCGCCCTTCAGAAAACCCTTCTCTAGCAGAGCCCTGGCGTCCCCCACAAAGGTTTCCAGGTTGTGGATGGGCGTCCGACCCAGGGTCTTGCTCATTTTCCCCAGAAGGATCTGGATTTTCTGCACCGTGGAGTGGGCTTCCGGTTCCCAGACGCTTGCCTTCTTCATCTCCCTCAGCACCTCTCCGGTTACCTGCTGGGGAAATCCACAGGGGGATGGGTGAGGCGGGCACGGCCCCCACCCCTCGCCCACCCCCAGGGACAAGTCCTCTGTGGCCATGACTCAGCGGTCCCTGGAACCTTCACTGGGGAACAAACCTGTGCTGCCGGTCCTGTACCTGGGGCCTTTCTATCGACTCCCCAAATGCACACCTGCATGGACTTGGTGCTGAACTCTGGGCACAGGTGTTGTCCGTGGGCGGGGTTGTAGCTGGTAACTGGCGTGTTGCTGGGTGGGTGGGCTTAGGGGCCTGGGGTGAAGTCAGTTGAGCTAGCAGGTGCCCGAGTACAGGTGGGCTATCAGCCTGGCGGAGGGCTGGGGGCCCTCCCCCTTACCTTGTACTTGGTGCCCAGGTTTAAGCGAATCCAGTTTGCGGGGCTGAGGAAGGAGAAGAGGATCTGATCCTGGCTCCAGATCAGGACTCGGATGTAGCGGTTGATCATCAGCGTGATGGGCTGGACCGGGGGTGCGTGGATGTGCAGGTTAAGGTCCCACCAGTTCCAGGCCTTGGGGCTGCAGCCCCTGGTGAAGTAGTAGCCCAGATTTTGGCTCAGGCTCAGCCTAGAGCAGGAAGGCAGGCCGGGCGGTCAGAGCCCAGCTCAGAGTGGGGTGCTCTCCAAGGCCTCTCCCTGGTCCAGAGAGCCCGGGCCCCTCTCTTTCTTTCCCTCTTCTCCTCAGCCCACAAAACAGCCCTCAGGTGCTCAGCAGGGGGAGGGCACCCTGAGCACTCTAGGTCTTGGTGGCCTCCTACTAGGTCCTGACCCCCACCCCCATTCAGTGTCTGGTTCACCCCTGGCTTCACTCCCTCAGGGGCTTTGAATGTCGCTTTTCCCACCCTAGGCCGCTTGTCTCCTTTTACCCTGAGGCTCAGCATCTAGGGTGTCCTCCTCAGAGAGGCCCTTCCTGATCAGCCCTGTTATGGACTGGTGTCCCCGCCCCCAGATACGTGCTGGGATGCTGACTTTGTGGGTGTGACTGTCTGAAAACAGGGTTTTCTTGATTTAAAGTTAATGAGGTCACATCCAAGTTGGGCAGGGGCTACATCAAATTACTTCTGTTATAAAAGAAGGCATACTGGAGGTGACAACATGTCCACACAGGGAGGATGGGTGTGTGTGTGTGTGTGTCAGACTGAAGACTGGGTCTACCAGCCCAGGGGCCAGGGAATGCCCAGGGCTACCGACAGGGCAGGAATTGGCAGCCCAGGCCCCGAGTTGGACATTTGTTCTCCAGAGCTGAGGAGTTACGAGTTGGACATTTGTTCTCCAGAGCTGAGGAGTTACGCTTCTGCCCCTTTGAACCTCCCGTCTGCAGTGTTGCCTGAGAGCAGCTCTAGGGAGCAGAGACCCCCCCATTTCTCAGCCACGCACTTGACTCGCTTTCTTCATATCCTTCACGATAAACTACAGGCTCCCCTCATTTCTTCTTTATCACCTGCAACTTCCCAGCCAGCCACGGATGTGCACGGAGCGGCAGACAATTCCTCTGGCTCCCTGTAGGAGGCTGGTCCCGAGTTTGCTAGGTCAGTGCTCCGGTGAACAATGAGGATCCCCTAGCTACTGTACGCTTCTTGGAAGAAGAATGGTCAGAGTGCTCTTTAGAGGCAGGGAAGACTTTGTCTTACATCCTTTGGACGTGTTGTCAGGAGAGACCAGTCCCTGGAGAAGGACGTCGTGCTTGGGAAAGTGGAGGGGCAGCGAGAGAGAGGAAGACCCTCCGGGAGATGGGTGGACCCGGTACTGAAACGATGGGCTCAGGCCTGGGAACAGCGGTGAGGATGGCGCAGGACAGGACAGCGGTTTTCCTGCTGGGTGCGTGAGGTCGCGATGGGTCGCGACTGACTCAATAGCACGCAGCCGCAGCTACACAGTCTGTCCTCCCCCACGGAAACGGAAGCGCTGCGAGGGTGAGCGGGCCACCTGGTCTGTTCCCCTGCAGGATTTCTGCTGCCAGCCCTGTGCTGGCACCTGCGTCCGTGTCAAGTGAGGAACTAGATTGAGGTGCTTCTCCTCAACTTGCCCAGGTCCCGTCACCAGGTGAGCTGTCTCTTCTTGACCCTCAGTTCTGCCTTCTGCACCCCATCAGAGCTCCTGAGAGGGCAGCACCACATCTCATAGTGTCTCAGTTTCCGTAGGCTGCCGTTGAAAGGGGCAGGAGGGGAGGGGCGGAGGAGCTTTGAAAACATGATTTATGGTCTCACCATCTGAGGAGCTAGCAGCTGAATCCAGGGTGTCGGGTGGGCCGTGTTGCTCCGGAAAGTCCCCCCTGGTCTCCGGAGGCGTTGGTAGCCCTGCACATCTGTTCCTTAGTGTTCCTGAGCGCGCAGTGGATGCTCTCTCGTGGCATGACTTCTCCCTCGCTTTCTCTCTCCTCTTTATTAAGCCGCCAGGCAGAAGGATTAGGTCTAGGACCCACCTACTCCAGCACGACTTTAACATCAGTCAAAGAAAAGGCTGTTTCCAAACGGGATGACGTTCACGGGTACCGGAGCCAGGACTTCATCTATTTGGGGTCCCAGTGGCACCCCTCACACAGAAAGCCGGCACCGGGTGTCGAGACCGCTTGTCAGGAGGACATGGAGCTTGGCTTTCTGAGACCATCTGTGTGTTCTTGCTGGAGAGGCTTGGGGCTTCCTCTGTGGACGGAGAGGACTGTGGGGACAGACTTGACCACCTCCTACTACCCTTTCCATGGAAACAAATCAGGAGTGCAGAGTGGTGCATCCAAAACCTGGGCCGGACGGCAGGGTCGAAGCCCGGCTCTTCTGCCAGCTGCAAGGTGTGTGGGCTTTGGACCACTGCTTAACCTTTTCATGCTTTAGTTTTTTTCAAACACTAAATGGGGCTAGCAAGAGTTCCTTATTCAAAGGGCTGCTGGAAGCATTACATTCCTGTCTATAGCAATAACACTTGGTGGTGTAGTGGTTATCCCTCGGGTTGCTAACCACAAAGTCAGCAGTTCGAGACCACTAGCCACTCTGCAGGAGAAAGATGAGACTTTCTACAATCCTAAAGAGATACAGTCTCAGAAACCCGCAGGGGCAGCGCTCTCCTGTCCTGTAGGGTCACCATGCATCAGAATTGCCTCGCTGGCAGTGAGTTTGGTTAGGGACAGCAGTGAAGTGACAAAGATGAGAATTTCCTGGTTACCACTGATGGAGAGGCGGGCACCCTTCAGAGCTCCCCACCCCCTGAGGTCAGAGGTCTAGCTCTGGCTGGGGGCGCGAACCTTGGGGCTTAGGTGCCCTCAGGAAAATGAGACCTAGAACAAACAGAAATGGACTGAATCTGGAGGGGCCTCTTCAGGGGTGTGTCATGTGTGGACATGTGTCCTCTGAAAACCTGTGTTGAGGCTCTAACCCCTGAGGCCCAGGAGGGATAGTGACCATATTTAGGAACAGTGTCTTTGCAGAGGGCCTACTGCGGTCGAGTGGGTCTCAGAAAGGAGGAGAAGAGAGTCGGAGGGAAATGAGCATGCGAAGGTGACGTTAGGCTGCCCCCAGAGGCCCAGGATTCGGAGACCACCAGGAGCTGGGACAGGCCAGGAAGGGCCAACCCCCAGCGTCTTTGGGACAGCACGGTCCCGCTGACACCCTGAATCCAGTCATTCGATTTGGGCGGTTTGAGCCCACCAGATGACGGTGGGGCAGTCTGTTTCCTTGGAAACCCACAGGGGCAGTTCTACTTGGTCCTACCGGTCACTGTGAGTCAGTGACTGCCTGGCAGTGGTTGAAGAAAGGAAGAGCAGCTCTTGGGGAGGGGGGGGGGCGGTTGGAGGGGGCAAGCAGTCTGTGAACAGGCTCATCTGCTAACCACATTAATGCGGTGAGGACCCCCCCACCCCAGGTGCATATAAGAAATGCCTGGCTGTCTACAGGGTGAGGAGGGCGAGCTGTCGGTGTACTTGAGCCCACCTGTCATTAAGCGGTTAGCAGGTGTGTGGAAACGCTTCCAAGGACAAAAAGGTAGCAGGATGGGGGGGATAGGGGACGGTGAGGAAGGACGGGTTTCTACACCCTGAACTGAAGCCAAGGTGTTCTGGGGGAAGTTCTTCACAGAATCAAAGCTTTCCCAGAGCCCCAGGGGAGCCCGAGTATCAGGCCAACTCCTCCCTGAGGGGGCCAGGTGGGTTCCTCCGGGAACTTTAAGGAGGGCACTGAGTGATTTCTCTGAGGGTCTCCTGTCTTTATCTTATTTAAATAACCTCAAGTGGAAAACAAAGCCCTTTGAGTTGGGGGGGGTGGGGGTGGGGGGCAGCTGCTGCCAGCTTTTGGAACCTGCCACTTTCCGGAGCCATAGAGACTCAGGGGAGATAAGCTGTGGGTTCCCCCGAGGTGGCCCACTGGCAATTGCTGGAAGCTTCGAAGGGCCCTGCTGCCCAGGCTCCCTGAAGGCCCTCAGCCCTCAGCCCCCCTCTGAGCCTCATCCTAGACCTTCGTGTGGAGAGCTGAGATTCAGGGATGATGTGGGTGCGACTCTCAGACACCTGGTCTGATGATTTTCAAGAATGTCCCAGAACGACTCCCAGTGACTCTGCGTGTGCTCAGGGAAGAGAGTCCTGGTCCCAGTTTCCTCAGAGAGCCAGCGTGGCTCCTTCCCTCAGGATGTCGGCTTCTCCAGGGTCCCTCTGCCCTGACAGTCAGCACCCTGAGGGAGAAGCGGCCCTCATGAAAATCCGAGGGGGTTCTCGCCCCGGTTTCCGTTGTACTTGGTGTACCATCCTGTCCCACCCACACAGTCCCTCCCCCCACCGCTGCCCTCCCCCAGAGAACACAACACAGTCACGGGGATGGGGCTGGAAAACCCCTAGCTGAGAAAATCATCTTCAAATCCAAGGTTGAGAGAGTTGGGGGGGGGCGGGGGAGACTTTTTGGAATAACCAAAAACAGTGCTAGTTTTGACTAGCAGGAAGAAAGAAAGTTGAGAGCTGATCTGAGGTCATTAGCATTTCCCATGCCATGGCCATCAGGTTCTTCTGACCCCTGGTGACCCCACGTGTTTCTGCAGGAGGGATTTTCCAAGCAGCTCTCCAGGCCCCACTGCTAAGGCCCCTCTGGCTGGGGTTGAACTCCCACACTTTGGCTAGGGGTCGAGGGGAGGGGGCTGGGGACCCCGACACACGGCGACCTTTCCCAAAGGAGATGGAGAAGCGTCTTGAGTCGGCTCGCTGAACTTCTTCACCATGACAAGACTGGGAACTTACGGACTAAGACCATTTATAATGAAGTCTGGAGAAGCTGCATTGCTGAGCCCCGTATCTGCCCGTGAATTCTGGACACCACCCAGGCCTCTCCAAAGCCCTGCAAGCCTTCTTCCCGGAGGTCCCAGAACCGAGAGGGGTGGCTCTTTCTAAAGCAATTCTCGAAAGAGGTGCTTAAAATGTAAGCCACCGAGTGGGATCGTTCTGTGCCATGACCCCTGCTTCTCTGCGGGGGAGGTGGTGGCTCACAGGGAGGGGCACATATCTCCCCCCTAGTCCAACTTTATATCCACCTCTTATTTCCAAGGGTAGGTGGATGAATAAATCCATAGGTGGGAGACAGAGAGCCACTTAGCTGGTGAGGCAGGAAGACAGAGCATACTGGGAACCAAAGAGCCCATTCTGCTCCTCCACCAGCAGGGAGCATTTGGGGTTCAAGCTTAGTAGTCCTTCAGGGGTACAAATGCTTAGGCAAGCTTAGGAGTTCCAGGGTGGGGCCAACCCCAAAGGTTGGTGGTTTGAGCCCACCCAGAGGTGCCTTTAGCAAGCCCCATGGAGCCTGGTTCTACTCTGACACACATTAGGTCACCACAAGTTGGGCTCGACTTACCAGATAGCTCTGTTTTCATCGTAGAAGGTGGCATGGCCGGAGTTGTTGATCAGGGCCCGTACCCACATGCTCTCAGTGTCTTCCAGAATGATGTACGTGAACTTTTCAGCAAAGGTACCGAGGATGAGCATGGCCAGGTTTCCTGATGGATAACTAGGAGGTGGTTAAGGCACAGGCTTTCCCCTGGGCTTCCGGGAAAAGGGAGATCCCTCAACAAGCAGACCCGGCCCCACCCAATTGACAGTGGATACTAGATCTGGCCCGTCCCATCAGGAAAGAGGATTTGGAAGACCACGCCAGTTGGGTAGAGAATGATTTTTCCATCACCTTGGTGTCCCTGGGAAGAAAATGAAAAGTACCAGCTTGTCCCAGTTGAGAGCATTCCAAGAGCATTGTGCTGGAGAGCTTTGCACTCGCTTCTTTCTGCCCTGGGAATGCTCACAGGCTGTCCTGGCCACACCCGCCTGGCCTGGCCCACAGCATCCACCCGGCCCAGTGCTTGCTGGGAGCTCTGGAGAGGAAACAGCTCAGAACTGCTGCGTTCCTATCTGGAGAGGGAAGAGATAGAACTGGGTCTCTGTGTGTGTGTGTGTTTTGTACAGATTTTAGACAGTATTTCAGTCACTCTAATGGTTTACTGGTATAGTCACTTACAAAAATTTCTTCTTGGATCAGTTTTAGTAAATTGCCTTTTTAAAAAGGAAAATGTTAAGTTTTCAAATTTATTGTCAAATTTCAAATATCTTCTTGGATCAGTTTTAGTAAATTGCCCTTTTAAAAAAGGAAAATGTTAAGTTTTCAAATTCATTGTCATAGTATTAATTTGCATAATGCATTTTCTACATCTCCAAAATATCTGTAGTTATGCCTCTACCTTCATTTTTAAGCATTAAAAAAAACAAAGCCAATCCTTGCCCAAAGATTCTCCTGCTCAATCTTTTCAAAGAACCAGCCTTTGGTTTGTTGATTCCATTATTTCCTTATTTTGTCTGGTGTTGATATCTGCTCTTATGGTTTTCCTTTATGCCCGATGCTGTTACTTCTGTTATCTTCCGAGTTCCTTAGTTGGGATGCTGAGCGCACTGCTTCCATTGCCCTTTCTCGTCTTGTGGCAGCTGAGGCCGCTGCTCCCGCCTGTCCTGTCCCCCCTCTGTCCTCCTCCTTCACTGTGGCATTTGAGGCTTTACATTTTTCCCAATGAGCGTAGCTAGCTGCTTTTCATCTCCACTTGCTTTTAAATATTTTCCAATTTCCAACAAATATTTCTAAATAACAGTAGTTATTTAGAAGTATGTTTTCAAATTTTCAAGATGTATAATGCGCTTTTGGTGATCTGATGGTAATTGCCCGTTAAACTGCATTAGGGAAGAGACCATAGTCTGCACGAGACCTGCACGTTTTGTTCTTTTTCCTTTGTAACGCGTTTTATGGGTTGTTTTGAGATCAGTACAGAAACACCATGAACAATTTGTACACAATTCATAATGCCCGTGCCCAAATCCTAAATTGGCATGTAGATACAATTCTTTTATAACTTCCAGTGATTTTCCAGCTGTAAGTTTGGAAGTAAAAAATTGGGATCAGTGGTGTGAGGGGTGATACTGGGAGGGCAGAGGGAGAGTGGGTTGGAAAGGGGGAACCGATGGCAAGGATCTACATGTGAACTCCTCCCTGGGGGACGGACAACAGAAAGGTGGGTGAAGGGAGACGTCAGACAGGGCAAGATATGACAAAATAATAATTTATAAATTATCAAGGGTTCATGAGGGAGGGAGGGGGAAAATGTGGAGCTGATGCCAGGGGCTTAAGTGGAGAGCAAATGTTTTGAGAATGATGAGGGCAATGAATGTACAAATGTGCTTTACACATGGATGTATGTATTGATTGTGATAAGAGTTGTATGAGCCCCTAATAAGATGATTTTAAAAATAATCAAAAAATTTTTTGAAGGGGTTATGAAGTTCCATTATCTTCAAATGTTGATAAGCTATTATATCGTAAGTTCCAGTAATTCACAATTTAACGCCATGCACAGTACACACTGGAATGTTCAACCCTGCACAGCCCAGAACACAGTGAACAGGAACACTGGACTGCTATGACCACAGGTGTTATAGTATCCACACAGTTCTACAAGATGGTCATGAAGGTGGATGGTTTTCAGACACAATTCTAAAAACAACAACAATATGGAGATAGAATTTTACATGTTCAAGTTATATAAATGCAGGACAGTTGCTTCAAATTGTCATTATGTATGTTTTGTATTAGGGCTACAACACCGCCCCCCCCCTCCCAATCCCATGAAATGTTATGTTGACACCCATGACAGTCAAATAGTCCCATAATTGCAAGTCTCTCTATTTTCTGGTTTTGCCAAAAAAATAAACAACCAGTAAATGATTTCACGTCTTAAAAAAAAAAATTCACACTTAAAAAAAAGGTGTGTGTGTGGGGGGATGAAGTGGGATTTCCTCTTAAAAATGTTTCTAGAGCTGCTAAATATTTGCATTTACAAAATAGTTGATAAAAATATTCCTCTGGATTGTACAAGAAGGGAGATAACAGGGCCCATGGATAGGACATGGTAGATAAACATGAATCAGACTTGGCTTCTCTTTCTCCTGCTTCATCAGAGGCTGGGTGCTCCTCTTTTTTCATGATCCGTTTTCAGCAGGTAAGTCTTGAGTTTCTTGGTCTGCTACTTCAGCCTTTTTTCCCTTTGCTCCCCGTTTCCCTTTGGCTTGCGCTTTTTTGTTTGAAGATTTATCCTTCCCTGCTGCCTTTTTCGGCTTTGTCTCCACTTTTGCAGGCCTGGTTTTCACTGGCAACCCTGCCCATCTGCTCTTGGGCCCTTCCTTCACCGCCCCTTAAGCCCAGCTGACCCTCCTTTTGGGCATCTTGGCTGTGGGAAGGGTGCTTGTTGGACGCTCGCAGACCACTTCTTGAAGCTGGGTTGTCTGTCTGCTGCTGCTCTGCCCACTAGGACCAGCAGCGGAGTTGTTTGGAGAACTGCGGATCGGCTCTTTAACATCTGCTGAGCTTTGTTTTGTGGCCGAGTGTGCGGTCAGTAGGACAAATGCTGCATGTGTATTCAAAAAGGATGGATATGCTCCAATTACTTCCAGTCCCCACAGTAGTGTTAAAATCTAAGCCACAAAGTAGGGAGATGTTGCTTCATGAGTGTCTTAGTGAGTTCTTTAGAGAAGCAAACCCAGTGGTGCTTATACCTGTATAGATAGAGAATACCTGTATATAGAAAGAATACCTGTATATAGAGAGAATACCTGTATGTAGAGAGAATACCTGTATGTAGAGAGAATACCTGTATGTAGAGAGAATCCCTGTATGTAGAGAGAATGCCTGTATATAGAGAGAATACCTGTATACAGAGAGAATACCTGTATGTAGAGAGAATACCTGTATGTAGAGAGAATACCTGTATATAGAGAATCCCTGTATATAGAGAGAATACCTGTATGTAGAGAGAATACCTGTATATAGAGAATACCTGTATACAGAGAGAATCCCTGTATATAGAGAGAGTCCCTGTATATAGAGAGAATACCTGTATATAGAGAGAATACCTGTATACAGAGAGAATACCTGTATATATAGAGAATACCTGTATATATAGAGAATACCTGTATATAGAGAATACCTGTATACAGAGAGAATCCCTGTATATAGAGAGAATACCTATATATAGAGAGAATACCTGTATGTAGAGAGAATACCTGTATGTAGAGAGAACACCTGTATGTAGAGAGAATACCTGTATATAGAGAGAATACCTGTATATAGAGAGAATACCTGTATATAGAGAGAATACCTGTATATA
>NW_022111368.1:29278993-29319895 GCF_000313985.2 Echinops telfairi
TAGAGAGAATACCTGTATATAGAGAGAATACCTGTATATAGAGAGAATACCTGTATATAGAGAGAATACCTGTATATATAGAGAATACCTGTATACAGAGAGGATACCTGTATATATCGAGAAAGAAATGTATATGAAGAAAATGGCTCACACCCTTGTAGAAGCAGACCAGTCTGCATCTAGGTAGGTTCCAAGTCTGTGGGCCAAATGTCAAGCTGGAGGCTTATCCTGATTCACATACCTGTGGTTGCTGATGAAGCCAAGATCACCTGGAAGGTGGCTACAGACCTATGAATCTAAGGTCAGCAGGGCAGGCTTGGGACTGCAGAGGTGAATGGATCCAAGGCAGGCAGTTCAGATGGCAGGCCACTGGTGCCTCTCAGGATTGAGAGGCAATATGGTAGGTCGTTGGCTCATGTCCAAAGAACCAGAGGTTGATGAGCAGGATGCAGGACACAGACCGAGCAAAAAATCAAGCAAACTTTTCCACAGCATCCACTTATATTGGAAGCAAGTAACATTCCAAGGAAATTTCCTTTCAATTGCATCAAGACTCTGATCTAAGTAAGGGCATCACATTCCACCTAATCATATCCTATTTTCAGGCTTACAACAATTGGCTGTGATTACATTGTGCTAGGCCCGGTCATGAGGAATTACTAGGTGTTAACTGCCAAGCCACTGAGAATCCTGGCCCAGCCAAGTCGATATAAAACCTAACGATCAATCACAATGGGTATTGAGTTTGTGTTTGGTGTGCTGACAAAGTTTTGGAAATAGATAGTGGTGATGGTTGCAAAAACCCAAACAAGCCCAAGATGGTCACGAAACACCACTCTCCTCTTACCTACCTCCATCTCCCCCAGCACCCCCACCTAGTGGAACTCACAGTGTTAGCTGAACCCTCCGCCCTCCAGTTTTGAGTTTCCTTTTTGTTTCTGGCATTAGTTATGCCCCTTACTCTCTTTCACACGCTGCTCTGCATTTAAAAGAATATCTCTTTAATTGTATCTGCTCATCCTGTTCTCCCAGGAGTTTGTGACAGGAAGATTTCTTCAGGCTATTTCGTGTCCCACATGAGTATGCCCATCCTGGGGAGGCACACCAGGGATTTCCAGAAGATGCTATTTCACAGCCAAACGTCTCCTCAAGGAAATGTTTGAGAAGCTGCTGCTTGGGAGAGGGTGGCAGGCAGTGTTCCCAGGGCACTGCCTCTGTGTGCCCAGGAGCTGGGTATCAGGATGACAACTGCTGCACTAGGCGATGACGTGGTATCAGCCAACAGGTGGCCAGCTCATTGGGCCTTTGGAGTGCTTGTGTCCCCATTTGTTGGTACTTGCTACCAGTCAGCTCCAACTCACCGAGATCTCAGGCCCAGCGGACTGAATGCTGCCTGGCCTGGGGCCATCTTCCCAACTCTTGCTGTGCTTGACTCTTGTGTTTCTGCAATTGTGTCAGTCCACGTTCCCGAGAGTCTCTCTGATCCTTGACTTTATGAAACATAATGTCCGTTTCTGGGACCTGGGCTTTTCTGAGGACGTGGTGTCCTGAGTCAAGGCACTGAAGTGTCGGCACCCTTGGTTCGAAGAATTCTGCTTGTCTTTCTTCTAAGACCGATTCACTAATTCTTTGACAATTCCTGGAGGGGCTGATTGCCCACAATGCAAGACAAGCTTGTGCTGACTGACCGATCTAGTGAATGGGTTCACAGGATTTCGCTGTATCACTCTGCTGGGGATTGTACATTTGACAAGAGGCGTTGGTTCTGTCTGAAGGCGCGTGGGGTCAGGAGAGAGACAGATGAGAGCTTTACCTAGAAGCAGAATCTTTGATGTGGTGAAAAAAAAACACGTGATTGTTCTCTCGAGATGAGGGGAGAAGCCCGTGTTTACCTTGCTCAGTGATTAACCCAAGACTGCCACAGTATATTCAATATTCTGCTACAACACCCAGTTCCCAGTTGCACAGGTCCAACTTGCACCACTTTACCATCTGTCTTCCTTTTTCATGCTCCAGTTTGGGCACGAGGCAATAATAAAAAGACAACAACCCTGACTGGAGTCATCAGTACTTTAAAAGAGGTCTTTTGCAGCAGATTTGCCCAGTGCAATGGGATGTTTAATTTCTTGACTGCTGCTTCCAAGGACATAGAGTGCTGATCCCAGTAGACTGAAGACCTTTTCAGTGGAACAACTTACCCCACCTGAGAGGCTCAATTGCAAACACAAAGTTACCCAGTGCGAGGCAGGCCCTGAGTGGACGGTCTTTACCACGGGCCTCACTGCTTCCAGGCCCCCTGCTTCTGTCCTTGTACATTTCATCTGTAGATCATTGCTCTCCTTTAGCGTAAAGTTGTTTTTGTTCATGACACCGATGGGCAGACTCTAGGGAGGCATTTCGCATGGGACAGAGGCTAAACTGTTTTGTTTCTTTTTCTCCTGAAGGCACCCCAAAGTAAAATATTCTGAGATATTCTCTTCTTGCCCTGATGGGGTAGTGGTTAAGCATTTCGCTGTGGTCTGCAAGGTCAGCAGTTCAAAACCACCAACTGCTTCATGGAGAAAGATGGATATTTTCTGCTCCTATAGAGAGTTCCAGGCTCAGAACTCCCCAGGAGCAGTTCTACCCTGTCCTAGAGGGTCACAACGAGTTTGCATCGACTTTATGGCAGTGAGGGGGTTTTTGTTTGTTTGCTTTTCGTCAACTTCAAACATTATGTAATGACATTTCCCTCATGTGAGAAGCCCGTGGGCAAAGCAAAATCTCTGCCCCAGAGGTGTCACGGGCCCATTCCCTCTCCCTGGGAAATACACGTGACTGACACATAAATACACGTGACTGACATGTAAATACACGTGGCTGACACATAAATACACGTGGCTGACACATAAATACACGTGACTGGCACATCGAACAGCTCAGACGTCAGCACCGCGTGCTTTGGGGGCTAAGAGCTGGGAGCTAAGAGTGGAGAGGGTCTCTCCTTTCCTTCTGTTCTGACAGTGGGAGACCCCCACCACCGGGCAGCCAGATGGGCTCCCTGGTGCTGCAGACGGATGGCCCAGTGTGCCGGTGGGAACCACGAGGTTGGTGATCTGAGCCCACCCGGAGTGTCTTGGAAGAAAGGCCTGGTGCTTCTCTTCCCAAAGGTCACCATCGTGCAAAGCCTGTGGAGCAAGCACATGGGTCACCATGAATCGGAACCAACTGGTTTAAGCAGCCAGGAGAAGTGGCAGTTTCTGAGCTCCACCAGGGCAGCTGGGAGCCGCCGGGCTGGGGCCCGATGGATTCTGCCTGAGAATCTGCACCTACTTACACGCAGTGCTGCTTGACTCCGCAGCGGCCTGGAATGCGTTGTTGGTTAAAAATTCCTGCATGTGGCCCACCATCTGCTCCACTTCACAGGCCCCTTGTGTAGGCTGGCATGACTGGCGGGCTGGGACGGGTCCCTGTGCCTAATGAGCTATGTCTTCTAGGCTGTAGGGAAGACACTGCTTTGAGGCAGGACCAGGCATGGTGACAGAGAAGAATGTGGCGCTTGCTAGGCTAATTGCAGCAGGTAATCACACATGGTTTCTTCTGTTTGTTGGAGGTGAGGCCAGGGAGATGTTATAGCTGAAGGACTTGCCTGAGGCTTTCCACACCTGTTAATGGTCCGTTACAACCTGTGGAGGCCCCTCCCTCAGTTTCTCTTCCCTCGGAGTTTGGCTGGTCCCACTGATGTCCCTTGACATGCAGCGATGACGACTCACTGAACCCCCACTCCTTCTCTGGTGCTGTGTCAACAGCGCAGGGTCCTGTTCTTTTGCCACCAGCGAGACCATCCTCATCACTTTACGCAAGGTGATTGCTTTTTCTCTTACTCCAAAGGGCTTTGCTTTTCCGCTAGGCCAGCAGAATGGGGATTCTCCCCAGTGCCCTGGCATTGACTTGTTCAAGTTAATGATCTTTAGACTTGGATCCTGGCTCCCCTTCCTGTCCACACAGTGGTCATGACCTCAGTGATGATGGAGCCCCATTGACGAAGGCGCCCAGGATCTGAGACTCCTCCACTTGGAGGAGAGCAGCCCTGGAGAGCTCAAAGACTCAACTCAGATGTGCTGTCAGCAAGACATATGCTGCTCTTTGTTCAACCACTCAGCCTCGGGGACTATTTGTTTAAGTAGCTAATGAGCATTGCCTTGACTGCTGCCGGCTCTGTGCCCTCACGATAGTCATTTCAGTTCTCCCGGGCCTCATTTTCCTTAACTACCTACCACATGGTCGTCTCAAATCTTAAGTTGTACGTGTTCCTGTTGTTAGTTACAATCACATCAACTCTAGTGCATGGCAACCCTCGGTACATCTGAACAGAATGCTGCCAGGCCCTGCTCTGTCTCCATCCTCACGTGCTCCCTCCCCGTCTAGCCCCACATTAAACGATGTTTGGCAATGACCCACAGTAACATCCCTAGTCTGGAAGCTCAACCATGGGCAAACCTGCTGGTATTGACATACCAGTGGCCCACCTTTCTAGTATCACAGAAACATGAATCCCACTGAAGTGTGACCCCCTGACAAACACGTTGTGGGAGTGCTTCCTTACGTGTACCATGTCACAGGACTCACTTGTGATTATCATTAGTCTTCCCCGATTCCGTGAACAAAGGGCATCAGCATATGCTCAGCTCCTCATGCCAAATTTCGTAGACTCTTCCTTTCGCCTTCCCTTTCGCTAACACCTGTACCCAATTCAACAGGAAGTCCTCCTGTTCATTTCTTTCTTAAAAAAACAAAACCAAAACAGAACATCCCAAATCAGACCCCTCTCCCCACCTCGACGGCTCCCACTCTAACAGAAATGACCACCATCTCTTGCCAGAATGGCTGCCAGGGCTCCTACCTGGACTTGATGTTCCGATGCTCCACAAAGCAGCTCAAAGGAGGATTTGTCTAAGTCTGACAATGCTTCTCTCCTGCTCACAACCCATCGTTCTTCTTGTTGCTGATAGGTGCCCTCAAGTCATTTCTGACTCACAGCGACCTTATGCACAGCAGAAGGAAGCACTCACCAATGTTCCTGTGCTTGTTGGGGCCACTGCGTCACTCCATCTCATTACGGGCATTTCTTTCTCTTGCTGCCCTTCTACTTTACCCAACACGATGTCCTCCTCCAGGGACAGGTATCTCCTGACAAACATGATCAGATACATCAAATGAAGTCTCACCACGCTGGTCTTTAAGGAGCACTCTGGCCATACTTCTTCCAGGGCAGAGCAGGTTGTCCTTCGGCAGACCTTTCCAGATGCTTTACCAGCACCACAATTCACCACCACCAGTAGCTTGGTGGGAGAAAGACTGGACTTTCTAATCCCATAAACAGTTACCGTCTCGGGACCCACAGTGGGTTGCTATGAATCAGCATTGACTTCTTGGCAGTGAGTTTCGTTTATTTTTTAGTGAGGCAATTGAGAACACCCCGGCTTGGGTCTGGTACATCTTAGTTCTCAAATTAACATCCTGGCGTTCCAATACTCCGAAGTGGTCTTGTGCAGCAGATTTCCCCAGTTCATCATGTCTTTTGATCTCTTGACCACTGCTTCTAAGAGCATGGATTGTGGATCCAGGCAAACACAATCCTTGACAGCTTCAACCATATCCCCATTTGTCATGATGTTACCTCTTGGTCCAGTTATGAAGATTTTGGTCTTCTTTACACCGAGTTGTGGTCCATACTGAAGGGTGCAGTCCTTGAGCTACATCTGTAGTTGCCTTAGGTCCTCTTCACTTTCAACAAACAAGGCTGTGCCATCTGCATATCGCAGGTTGTCAACACGTTTTCCTGCAGTCCTTATGCTCAACTCTTCTTCAGGTAATCCAGCTTCTCTGGTGATCTGCTCGGCACACAGATTGCATGCATAGAGTGAGAGGATACCATCTTGATGCACACCTTTCCTGATTTTCAACCATGCAATCTTCCCTTGTTCTGTTCACACAACTGCCCTCTTGATCCATGTCCAAGTTCTGCAAGAGCACAATAAAGTGTTCTGGAATTCCCCTTCTTATCAAAGTTATACATAGTTTGTTATGACCCACATAGTCAAAGGCCTTGGTATAGCAGTAGAACACAAGTAAACATCTTTCTGTTTTCCACCAAAATCCATCTGACATCAGCAATGAGACCCCTTGTTCCACATCCTCTTTTGGATCTGGCCCGAACCCACTGGCTGCTCCCTGCCAATGTACTACTGCATTTAATGTTGGATGATCTTCAACAAAATTTTACTCTCATATGTTATCAGTGATAGTTTTATAATTTGAGCATTCTGTTGGGCCACTTTTCTTTGGAATGGGTACAAATATGGATCTCTTTTCAGTTAGTTGGTCAAGTACCTGCCTTCCAAATTTCCTGGCATAGATGAGTAAATACTTCTCATGCTTCTTCAGTCTGTTGAAGCATTTCAATTGGTAATCCTCAATTCCTGGAGCCTTGTTTTTGGCTAATGCTTTCCATGCAACTTGTACTTTCTTCAGCACCATTGGCTCTTGCTCATATGCTACCTTGTGAAATGATGGAATGTTGACCAGTTCTTTTTGGGACAGTAACTCTGTATATTCTTTCCATCTTTTTTTTTTTTGATGTTTCCTGCATCATTCAATATTTTGCCCATAGACTTTCTCAAACATTGCAACATGAGACTTGAATTTCAAGAAGAGATGCTAAGTGTGTCCCTCCATTTTGGTCTTCTAACTCTAGGTGTTTGTACATTTCATTATAATTAGGATATTTGACTATCTTTCAAGTTGTCCCTTGAAAATTTCTATTCAGTTCTTTGATGTCATCCTTTCTTCCATTTGCTTTAGCTACTCTACCATTAAGAGATCATGTTTAGGGTAAAATATTAAGTCTTCTATGAGCCACAATACATTACCTGACCTGGCCCCACCTAACCTCCATTCCTCTCCCTCCTTCCCCTGCTCACTGATGTGGTTGGAGCCTCATGATCTCCACACACATCTGCTCTGCAGAGCTCGCCCTCCTGCAGGGAACAGCAGGGTCCACTCTCTTTCCTGCCGATCTTCACTCAGATGCCACTTGACCAAGGGTCCTTGGAATTCACTTCTAGGCTTTCAACTCAAAGCTCCTTGGACTGTCTTCGCCTTGGGTCACCTAGTGATACCGCCGCAGCATTCAATAGTATTTGGGCATAATGGCCATCTGCCCAATTGAGAGTGAAGGCTGTGTTTGGTTCACTCCTGTCTCCAACCTCTAGAATGGTGCCTGGGCCATAGAAAGTGATTAATAAATATTTATTGACTGCATAGATAAAGGTGCTGTGTCCTTCTATAGCCCCTTGTGATGCCTCTTTTTTCAAAAATCCTCTTGAGTTTCAGACCTAGTTTCCAAGTCACTCTGAATTATGGTAACACTGTGAGACTGGTTTTCATGCGCCAGCAGTCCTCAGGGAATACAAATGGTTACCCTTGGGAGCCAAGACGTTGGAAGTTTGCGCTCACGCAGAGATGCCATGAAAGAAAGGCCTGGTGATCTACTGCAGGAAAATTAGTCCTGGGAAGCCTGTGAGGGAGGCATAGCTCTGCTCGGCCCTGCACAAGGTCACCATGAGTCAGAATGGATTCAGTGATAACTAGCTTGTCATTGATGACTGTATAGTATCAGTCTTTAAAAGACAGCACGCAATTCAATATTAACAATGTTCTATTGGCAGATAATTCACATCCATACAATTCAATTGTTTAATCATATTGAAAAGAGTTATACAGTCATCACCACCATCGAGTTTAGAACAGATCTTCTTTCTTGTACTCATTGTGATAGCTCCCCATTTCCCCCCAACCTCCCCTGCCTCCCCCTCAGGACACTGTTCATCCAGCTACTATCTCGATAGCGTTACCTATCCTGGATTTCATATACAGAAAAACATGAGAAAGACAAATGAAAAACCAACAACAGCAAGAAAATAAAATAGAGAAAAACCTTACTGATTCATTTTTTAAGTTGTGATGAAAACAGAACCACCCAAATCGTCTCAGGACAAAGCGTGCTGCGTCCACGTAACATTCAAGGCCAAGGGTTGCCCTTTTCTTGTTGTGACACGATTATAGTTATCTTTTCCCCAAATATTTCACCACTATTGACATAAACTCAATGTGCCCCCCCCCAATAAAAACTTCCCCCTTCCTCCTCCTCCCCACCGCTCGAGACGGAAAACCAAACTCACTTCCTTCAAGTCACTGTCAACTTAGAGCGACTCTATAGGCCCGAGTACAACCAAGCCTGGGGGTGTTTGAGACAGCCCATCTTCACAGGCGGAGGACCCTCCGCTCCCTCCTGCAGAACAGCTGGTGGTTTTGAATGGGTGGCCTTGCAGTTAGCATATGTGTAACCCACCATGCCACGAGGGTCCCCACCCCCAGTAGCCACTGATCATCTTTGGTTTCTCTATACTTGTTGATTTCATACTAGTTCAATCATACAATATTTGCCTGGTTGTGACGGACTTATTTTGCTCAGCATATTTCCAAGGATCATTCGAGTTGCATCGAAACCTCATTTCTCTTTCCGGCCATGTTCTATTCCATCATCTGTATGGACCACGTTTTGCGTATCTTCCTCTGGTGGTGGTCATTCATGGTGGCTATGGTGAAAAGTGCTTCGATGAAGAGTTTCTGTTCATGGCCCTGCCTCCACGTCCGGCGGGGACACACCCAGGCTCGGCTCAGCTGGGCCATATGGCAGTTCTTTGGCCAGCTTTCTAAGGACCCACCAGAGAGTTTTCTGGAGTGGCTGTACCGTTTCATTTATGATTCAGATTTTAGTTTGGTCACAGAACTTACTGTGATCTTACTGATCACCTTTCAACTCCATCCTAACCCATTTTATTTGCCAAAAATAGTGCCTCGTAGGCTAAATCTCAATAAATCCTAATAAAAACCTAGATCACTTTTTAATGAACTCAGAACCTCTAGGTAAACACACCTATACACACATACAGTGTGTGGGAGTGTGTTTGAATCTATTTGACCGCAGAGGGTTTGGTGTTATGCAATGGAGACCCTCTTGTTTGTGGTCATGTTGTGAATTAGACCTGATGCTCCCTCATGGTGTGTGTGTGTGTGTGTGTGTGTCTCACCCGAGCCCCAAACAAAACCAAACATTGTGCAAAGTGAGAACACCACCTACCCCCGGGCCTACCTTCATCTTCTTTACCACCCAGTCTACATCTAGCTCTAACGTCTTCCCTCCACCAGTAGTAGGGTCATGCTTCATAGTTCTTTCTGCTCTTGGAGTCTCTTGGGCTGATGGTTGCTGGTTCAATAAGCGAAAAGAGAGAGTACCCACATCTGCAATGAGTGGCTCGGGTCAGACAGACAGTCCCACATAGGGATAGATACACAGACAACATTGCAAACAGAACAAAAAGCCAGGAGCAAGGAGAGAGCGAGAGAGGCCACAGCCAGTTTCCTTCCCCATCAGCTCTAAACACTGGCCTGAGTGGTTGCCAAAGGGAGAAAGCCACATTAGAACGGACCTCAGTGTTTTCGTTGAATGGCCGATGGGCTAGTTTCAAACAAACAAACAAAATTCTGGGGGTGGCAATCGGATAAAATTATTATGAAGTGACATATATGTTTGCCTTACAATAGGGCCCTTAAGTGTGACCATATGGTGGTCACATATGATAAAATTGCAGAGAACTCAACATGCACACACTCAAATGAGTGTATATAAAACTGATCTAGATCAATAGTTTGTTTAACTATCCATTTCAATACCCTGGTTATGAAACTTTACCAGAGTTAAGTGCAAGCCACTAGCTCGGGAGGGTGGGGATTGGTTGAAGGGTAAACAGAATTTTCTGTATTTTCTTTGAACTACATGTGAATCCATAATTATTCTCAAATAAAAAAATATGAAGTTAAAGATGTTAGCATAGCTAAAATATAATGGAACATTTCACAGCAGCCTCCTCATGGCCCTGACTCAGGCACAGGACATTCTAAGCAGGAGGCCCTAGCTGCTTGCACAGGCCACGCGTGCAAGAAGCGGTGGTTTTGTTTTTATCATTTTATTGGGAGCTCTTGCAGATACCATAACACGTCATCGTTCAATCACATCAAACAGTATTGTCGAATTGCTACCACAGTCAGCTTCAAGACAGTTTCTTTCTTCTTGAACTCCTTGAGATCAGCTCTCCTTTGTCCCCTCTCTCCCCCACCCTCCCTCCAGGAACCCTTATTTTTATTTATTTATTTTGCCTCCTCTTATACCATCCAATATATCCATTTACATACAATGCTTGGTTCCAGCCCCTTGAGTAGGGTTATACAGTCATCAGTGCTATCAGCTGTTCCCCCACCCCTGCCCTCCACCCCTCACTTCCCGTACCCTCAGGGAACTGTTACTTCTGTTACTGTTTCTGGATGGTTATCTATCTTAGCTTTCATGTATTGAACAGTCTTAATTATACAAATAAACATATGTAAGTATAACGTGATTAATAAGGTAAAACAAATAAAAACCCTAATAGTAAGGGGAGGAAATATTAAAGAACTAGAGGCTAGTTATGTGCTTCATCAGTGCTACACCACACCCTGGATTTATCCTCCCTTCTATGTGGCTCTTCTGAGAGGGACTGCCCAATTTTCTTACAAGTGGGTCTCTACTACATCCCCCTTCCACATCAATTTGGTTGCTTGTTTTCAAACTTCTGATACCTTTTCCCACGGACACCTCAAGATCACACAGGCTGTTCTCAGGAAGCCGGTTTTGGTGTGGGAGTTGCAATGCTCAGAGGAATTGGAATTGGAAAATGGGTTAGATGTTGAGTTAACATCTCAAGGGAAGCTGGGAGATTTCTTTGGTGCGGCCACAGCAAGAACATGTGAGGCTGTCTCTTGTCAACTACCCTGTTTCCCCGAAAGTAAGACATCCCCTGAAAATAAGACCTACTTATAGCTTTGCCTCTCGCTGAAATATAAGGCATCCCTCGAAAATAAGACCTCCCCGAAAATACGGCCCCCCCAAGCTACGGTAACTGTGGACTCTGGACCGTAGTGGTGGGCACTGCCATGCAGCTCACTGTTGGCCACAGCCCAGCCAGAGCAGACAGGAAGTGTGAGGTCTCTTTAAAAAAAACAATAAACAATAGATGTGCACTATATTCTTCTTCATGGAAAAATAAGACATTCCCTGAAAATAAGACCTAGCGCATCTTTGGGAGCAAAAATGAATAAAAATTAATATAAGACACTGTCTTATTTTCGGGGAAACAGGGTAGTATAACCACTCAACCCTCCTAGGCTTTCGTTGTGCAGAGAAGCAGGAGTAGGCGCTAAGGGGATCTGGCCGTTTAGATTGTATATTCTCTAATTGGAAGTCTTACCTTGTTTTTGAGGAGCAAGGAGTTCTGCAACAAACAAAACAAAACAAAAGATCATGCATGCATGCTTGCGTCCCTCCATCCACCCACCTAAGAAACACTTAGGAGAGCCTTCTGTGTGCCTTGCTGAGATGCTAAGGAATGCAAGATGCAGATGTCTAAAGCCCAGCCAGAACAGGCAAGCCACCAATTAGCAAGTATTGCCTTCAGTGGCTAATAGACGCGTATTGTTATGTTTTTGGATGCTGGGTAGCTGAGGGCTTTTCGTCGTCTGGGGATAGCCCCTTGCGTGAATCGCGGTAGGACACAGTACCTCCACCCCTGCAGAAACTGCAGGGGGTGGCTCCTCCCTCTCCCTGTGCCCTAGCTCGGGCAAGGACACCAGACCTAGGTGGAGAAGCCCCTGCTTTCCCCTCTAGACACAGCAGCCTGTGCCACTCTTGAACGTGCCAAGAGGACCAGCTCTGAGTTTGGCTCAGCGGTCTCGGGCATGAGGGAGGCTTTCCACTGTGGGGCAGGGCCACCTTCAGCAAAGTCACCGTAGCCTCTGTGCGCATTCGTTTCCTTCCCTTCCTTGGCGTTGTTCCAGAGGAACTTGACTCAGAGAGTGGGTGTGAAGGTCCCTAGCATAGCACAGTGCGTCTGCTGCAGGAGGGAGGCCAGGGCACGCTGGCCTTGGAGACTGAGCACCAATCTAAAGTCCTTGGACCAACTCTTTCCCAACCTTGAATCTGTATTCCATTCTGGATGGTTCTGTAGCTCCCTCCCAGCGTAATAGCGCTCAATCACCTGAAGTGAGTTCCCTACTTTCTTGACTATCCCCTTTCTTCTCTAGCACCCAGCCCATGGAGGTCCAGAGTGGGTCTGTCTTGCCCAGTATTTTACCCATGACATCACGGATCTGCCTAGCGCCCAGCAGCACCAGCCGGGATGCTCTCCAGAGAAGCACCGGTTCCCTCAGCCACCAGGCTAGGCCGGTCCATTAAGAAAGCTCTAACGGTCCCACCATCAGCCTCAACACAGAGACCCCGAGGACTGTCTGGAAGGGAACCCAATCCGGCGCTAACACGCAGTGGGGGATTCCTTTAGTAAGCACTACATGGTTGAAGCCTAGACAGGCCAGGGTTAGTGTGACAGGGGAAACAGGCAGGACTAACCCAGCCATTCTGTCAGTCACCCACTCACTCTCTATCGGGAACCCAGTGTGCCAAGAACCGCCTTGTGTATGGAAATGCTCTCATTTTTGCCGGTCACTCCAGTAGTGGAGACGACTAACTTATGCTAACACTGGCATCAGATTTATGGGTGCTGAGCAAGTAAACAGATAAGAACAGGTGGCGGAGTAAGAAGAACGGAAAAAATGTGAGTGTGTACCTCTGCTCGTATGTGTTGTGAATTGAATGATGAGTCTTCCTCCCCACAATATGTGGTGGGTCCTAAACCTAGTCACTTCTGAGTTACGAAAAGAACACACCAAGAACACGCAGGTCCCAGAAACACACACGGAAGGAAGAGGAAGACACGGGACGGAGTGCAGGAACGGCGATCATTGCTGATATTAAAGGGGAGCGTCCAGAACTTCCAGAACTCTGAATCTGACAGAGAAGGGTTCCCGACTCCCAGACACGCCAAGAATTTGGACTTCTAGCCTTCTGAACTGTGAGAAAATCAATTTCTGTTCCTTCAAGCCACCCGCGTGTGGTGTCTCTATGAGGGATGCGTGAGGAAGAGAAGTCTGCATGTGCACGTGCTCACTGGTTTCTAAAGATAGCCGAGGAGAGTACTTCGGAGAAGGGGATGCCTAAGCAGAGTCCAGAAAGAAGCAGGGAGCGGCCCCAAGAGCTATCCGAGTGGGCAGGCTGGCAGCAAGCACAAAGGCCCTGAGGCAGCGGGCACCAGGCCCATCTGATGAAGGAATAAAACGGCCAATATGTCTGGAGAGGAAACACGCGAGGGCCTTGCAGGCAATGTAAGACCAGTGACACTTCCGTGAAGGCAATGGACGGCCACAGAAGACTTTAACAAAGATTGGGCTGCAGACAGTATGGGCAGAGGCCTGAAATACGAGAAGACGAGGCCAGAGAGATTGGCATGCCAGGGGAGAAATGAAGCTGCCTGAGGGGCAGGCGCTCTCTCTGGAAGGGTGGGGTGGGGTGGGGTGGGGTGGGGGCTGTGGAACTCTGGAGCGTGTTGTAGCTGAGGAATGAAAGAAGCGCTTCTTCAGGAAGACGGAGGAGAGAGGGGTAGACGGACTGGCTCACCTAGGTTCTTGTGGACCCCTGTGGGGAGTTTGGGAAAAGGTCAGGTGCCCATTAGGGAGTCCCTCCTGCAGAGAAGCAGGAGTAGGTGCTAAGGGGATCTGGCCGTCTATATTGTATATTCTCTAATTGGAAGTCTTACCTTGTTTTGGAAGAGCAAGGAGTTCTGCAACAAACAAAACAAAACAAAAGATCATGCATGCATGCTTGAGTCCCCCCATCCACCCACCCAAGAAACACGTAGAGAGCCTTCTGTGTGCCTTGCTGAGATGTCAAGGAATGCAAGATGCAGATGTCTAAATCCAAGCTGCAACAGGAAAAGCAGCAACTAGCAAGTATTGCCGTCAGTGTAAAATAGACACTTGTTATGTTTTTGGATGCTGGATAGCTGAGAGCCACGGTAGCCTCTCTGAGCTTTCCTTTCGTTATCTTACTTTGCATTGTTCCAGATGGGCAGTGAGTATTAGACAGGGAGCCAGGCTCAGGATGAACAGTGAGTGTCAGGCAGGGAGCCAGGCTCAGGATGGGCAGTGACACACACAGGGAGCCAGGCTCAGGATGGGCAGTGAGGGGCAGACTCAGCATAGGTAGTGGGAGGGCTGTGCTTACTTTCTCGCTTCTTTAAAATACACAGGATGACTTCCTTGCATTTCTCAAAGTTTTTCTTCAGTCTGAAAGGAAGAACCATCATCTTTAGCTACTGAGAACAAACCCAGATTTATGTGGTTCAGTGCAGAGCATGCTGGAGCCCGAGGGCTGTGCTGCTCAGGGAAAGCTGGGCTGCCCATCAGCTTAGCCACCTGACCAGCTCTTCTTCCGCACAGTGCAGAATCTTGGCTTCTAAGTGGCCCTCCCCCTGGGCCCGTGGGCTGAGCGCTGTCTTGAGGGCTAGGACAGAGCAGGGGGTAGCTGTCTGTGGGAAGCTCGGTTGGCTTTTCTATGCAGCCCAAGAAGGCTGACACTTGGAAATCCATAGAAAAGCAGCATTGTTGGTCTGTTGGCCAGCTCCCTGGAGACTGCTTTGCATTTCGAAGGGAATTTTGCATGAAGCCTGGGGAAGGCAAGGCCAGCCTTTCAAAATGGTCACACCCCTTCTCATGTCAAAGAACAAAGCAAGCCGTGCTGGCCTTTCCGGGGCGTGGCCTGTTTTCCTTCCCAATGCGCGTGGTCTCCAGAGAGGGCTGCGTTTCTCGCTTCTTGAAAGGGAGAGTGCTGGACCAGGGGAGCTTCCCAGGCTTCGTTGACTCTAAAGGTTTATTTATTTATTTATTTATAAAGGGCTATTTTATTGAGTTTGGGGTGAATGTTTACACTCCAAGTTAGGCTCCCATTTGGCAATGTCCATGCCCATTCTTCAGTGGCATTAGTGACCCTTCTCACAAGGCACCCACATTCTTTTAATTTGGTTCCGGGTACCCCTGCCCAGGACAGCGTACCTCGCGTCAGGGCACCTTTGGACTGCGCGGTGGCCACCCTGTGTCGAGCAAGTCCATTGACGCCATTTTCCAAACAGTGTGCGCTCACCCACGTCTCTGTGTCCCCTTGGGGCAACTCTCCACAATGTTCTAAACATTTACCTCATTTTACTATGGCACACTTCAGACTCTACAGTACGGCATGTAAAGGCAACTGGCTAGGCTCTGGGCAAAAACAACAGGTCGTGTGACTGGCTTTCCGGTGCTCTGCACCTCGTTGCCGTGGTCTGGAGCTGAATCCAGCACATTGCTAACTAAGGCTGATCTCCCCTCCAGCTGCCCTGCCTCCCAAACTTCCATCTTTGCTTGGTTAGTGATTATTTAGCATTTGGTCTCGTACGAAGGTTTTTGAAAACTTTTTATTTTTTATTTTAGTGAGTGAGGCAGTGAGAGTGAGACAGTGAGAGAGTGAGGCCTTACGAAGGTTTTTAAAGTAGGGCACCTTAAGGGCAATATCCTTTATTTTGTGTGCCATTCTGTTAGTCCCCTAAAAGGTGATCTCTGGGCACGGCGCAGTTCTGGGTTAAAGAGTGGGCGATCACCTTGGGGGTCCCCCTTTTCTCCTGCTCCACTTTGGTCATGGCTGGCTGAGTCCCCAGTTGAGATTCCATAGGGGCTTCTTGACCATCATCTGTATGGAAGCCAGTCACCCAGCCTGCCTCCCGAGGTACCTCTGGGTGGCCTCAAACCACCAACCTTTGGGTACTTAACTGCACTGCCCAGAGACTCCGAGGGCAGAGACTTCTGGGTTACTACTTGCCCTTCGGAAGAAACAGGGAGTATGGGAGATGAGCTCTTTTTTTAAATATAAATCATTTTATTGCGGGCTCGTACAACTCTTATCACAATCCATCCATCCATCCATCCATTGTGTCAAGCACATTTGTACATTAGTTGCCCTCATCATTCTCAAAATATTTGCTCTCTACTTAAGCCCTTGGCATCAGCTCCTCATTTTCCCCCTCCCTCCCTCCTCCCCACTCCCTCATGAACCTTTGATAATTTATAAATTATTATTTTGTCGTATCTTACACTGTCCGACATCTTTCTTCACCCACTTTTCTGTTGTCCATTCCCCAGGGAGGAGGTTATATGTGGATCCTTGTAATCGGTTCTCCCTTTCCACCCCACCCTCCCAGTATCGCCACTGATCCTGAAGAGATCATCTATCCTGGATTCCCTGTGTTTCCAGTTCCTATCTGTACCAGTGTACATCCTCTGGTCTAGCCAGACTTGTCAGGTAGAACTGGGATCATGATAGTGGAGGGGGAGGAAGCATTTAGGAACTAGAGGAAAGTTGCATGTCTCATTGTAGCTGCACTGCAGGGGGATGAGCTCTTTGTGGCCCTTCTGTACCAAACACGCTTTGTTGGCAAACACTTTGAATGGACCTGCAGTTGTGTTTCCTAGCCGACCAGTACCTGTGCAGGAATCAAGATGTAAGGTTCTCAACCCGTGGGTCATGACCCCTTTGGGGGTTGAATGACCCTTTTACAGGGGTCGCCTGATTCATAACAGTAGCAAAATTACAGTGATGAGGTAGCAACAAAAATAATTTTATGGTTGAGGGTCACCACCACATGAGGAACTGTATGAAAGCGTCGTGGCATTAGGAAGGTTGAGAACCACTGCTATATGGTGTGGAGTGGGGCCGGGGCCCCTGTCCCACAGGCTGAAACCCGGGTCTTGACTGTAGACAAGAGTTAAGTCCCTTTCCTAGAGAGTCCCTGGATGGATCAGGCAGTTGACATCCTGGGCGGCTAACCAAAAGATTGGAAGTTCAAATCCGCCCAAAGGTGCGTCAGAAGAAAGGTCTGATGATCTACTTCTGCAAAAGCCCTCAGAAACCCCATGGAGTGCAGTCCTACTCCGACACATTTGGGGCTGCCATGAGGTGGAGGTGACTTGAGGGCAACTGGATTTGCTTCTCAGAGTGCCTCAGGGCTCTCTTGTCCCAGGAGGCCACTGCCTACAGCAGAAGATGCTGATGGCCAACCTCTATGTCTGCCTTTTGTAAAAGCAAAGCCTCGGCCCGCAGAGGTGAGGACTGAAGGCTCGGTCCGCACTGCCCGAGACTCTGCCTGGCACCCAGGCAGCTCAGCACAACCGTGCTCTCCAAACCGTGTGGCAGCACCGAAGTGAGATGCTAGGTTTCCATGCAAAAAGCATGGGCTGCACCACAGGCTGGAGGTATGAACGAGCTCAGGATATTTTGGGGTTTGGGGCCATGCCAGGCAGACAGACCTGGGGCTCCCAATGGGGCTGCAATAACTTTCTCATTTCCCACTCGAAATGGGGGCTTATGCCCTGACCCTCAGGGAGCCCTGGTGGCATAGAGGTTGTACATTGGGCAGGTACCACAAGGTCAGCAGTTCAAGGTCATCTTTCTCTTCAGGATAAAGATGAGACTTTCTACTCTTGTAAAGATCAACAGTCTCAGAAATCCACAGGAGCACTTCGACTCTGTCTGTAGACTCTCTAAGAGTCGGCATGGATTCGATGACAGTGAGTGAACTCCGACTCCCTGGTCAGGGAAGCTCAAGACCGAGATCCCTCTTGTGGTAGTTACATAATTTGTTGTCTACTTGAGACTTAAGAGTGAAGGGGTGGAGTTTAACCTGCCAATCAGGTTGCAGCTTGATGACCTCATTTAGAGGCGTTAAGGAGATAAATAGCTCGCTGGAATGGAAAGCACACTCACTCACTGCGAGACATGCTTACTGACAGCACATGGAGCTATGCTAGAGCCCTGGGGCTGAAGGAGCCACGTGGAGACCCCTGCCAGCACTGAGATGCTTCCACCGCCACTGGATCCACAAGACTTTCCACCCACTGGCCTGTGATCTTCCTGCATTTGGTGTCATTGCATGTGTTTTGTGAGTCTGAGAGGAATTTATAGATTGGTATTGGACATATGGGCTAATATTGGACTTAAGGACTTGACCTGGACTGGGCTGGGATGTTTTCTAAATATTCAATGGCTCTTGTATATAAAGCTCTTTATTATAAACATGAGTGTCTATGAATTTGTGTCTCTAGTCTACCCAGACTAGCATACCCCTCTTCCAGGGAACATGGATGAGTATCTGCTAGCTGAGGGCAAGAAACCCTAGGGGGCACAAAGTCAACATGCTCAGCTGCTTAAGGAAAGCCCAGCAGTTCAAGCCCATGCAGAGGTGCCTTGGAAGAAAGGCCTGGTGATCTACTTCTGCAAAATCAGCCACTGAAAACTCACTGGAGCACGGGACCACATACACATGAGGCCACCACGAGTTCCACTCAACGCAGTGACCATTTGGTTAGCCTGGCACAATTTCTTGAGCAGGCATCCAGGATCTTGAACCTTCATTGCTCCCCCGCTTCTTAAGGCCCAGCAGTGGGAGCCTCGCCCCCCGAGGTTGTTGTATACCTTCAAGACTTGCCCTGTCCTGGATGCTGCACCTCATCTGCCTCCGATCCTAGTTGGTGCCTGCTGTGATTCTAGATGTCTCTGCTCTTGGGCTGGCAGCCGGACATTCTGTTTCCCTTGCCCCCTGGCTCTTGCCTGGCCTCTTGTTCCTGTTCTGCTCCAGCTCCTTGATTCAGGAGACCTGCCTGATTCTTGCTCTTTCCCCTGTACATTCCATTTCCTTTTCCTCTGTGGCTACCTCTGACCCAACCAAACTTTCCAGCCACTTACAGAATCCTCAGTTCCGGCTTCCCCACCACTTAGAGAATCCCCAGTTTCGGCTTCCCCACTACTTACAGAATCCACAGTTTCCTCCTGGTTTCACTCTTCAGGCTACCAGTCAAGGGGATCTCAATGTCTTCTTCCATCTCATCTTGAGCAGACATTTCTCTCAGCATCACCCGAAACATCTTCTGGTAGGAGCTTTCGCGCCTTAACTACAAATGAAGTATCCAGAAAATGAGAATGAATGGTTTCCTAGTTGGCCACTTCTATGACTCAGAAGGGATTCAATTTATCCAATCTGTATACTAAGCAAATCATCAGAGAAGCTGGTCTCTTGGAAGAAGAGTGCAGCATCAGGAGTGTTGGAAGGCTTATTAACAACCTGCACTATGCAGATGACACAACTTTGCTTCCTGCAAGTGAGGAGGAATTGAAGCCCTTGTTGATAAAGATCAAGGATCACAGCCTTCAATGTGAATTATAACTCAATGTAAAGAGAACCCAAATACTCACAGCTGGACCGATAGGTGGGACGGATAGGGAAAAGTGTATCCACTCCATCTTTCTGGGAGCAAAATTTCTTTTTACATGATTTCCGCAAGTGTGACTTACCTTGATACCAAGAGAGTGGACAGATTTCATTTTTTGTGTTTCTGTTTTAAAAAAGCAGCTTGTGGGTATGCGTTTGCATGGTCAGCTAGGCACGAGGACCCTTGGGGTTTGGAGCTCCCCATTTGCCTGTCCACTGTTTCAATGTGCTGCCTGCAGAGTGAGTCTGGGAGCCCACATCGAGAGGCCCTTCCCCGCTGGCACTCAGGCCGCCAGCTCCCACATTCAAAGAGTGACATGAAAGAAACTGAGATTTCAGCTTGAATCCAACTTACATTGCTGGACACGTTCTCAGGTTCCAGTGCTTCAGAAGACTCATTCATTAAGTCTTCCAAAAGCTTACGTTCAGAAATGGACTCCAGGACTTGCATCTTGTCAGGCACATCTAAAGGAAAGGCATTTGGAAAGAGAACCAAAGAAGAAAAAGAAAGGAAATGGATTTATGACCATTGACCCTTGCACCTTTTAAAATCAAAATGTAGACATCACCAGGAAGACTTCAAATCTGTTCATCAAATTCCGTCAAACTCAACTGTAAAATGGGACTGCTGCCTTCTTGTTAGTTGCCTTCTATTGCCCTTGGCGCATGCCAAGCCCATGTGCTATGTGGTAGAACTGAGCTCCTTAGGCTTTTCTTGACTGCCATCTGTTCAGAGTAGATCATCGCCAGGCCTTTCTTCTGCAGGACCACGAGGTGGGCTTGAACCACCAACTTTCCTCATAACAGCCGATCACCTAGGGCTTGCCTCACCCATGCTCCTCAACTAGCACTGACAGGGCCCCTATGTGAGTCCTGAGCCTTCTGAGACAAACTGGTAGTGGCTTCCGTGGGCATAGGATGACCGGAGAGGAGGGAGTGTGAAGGGTGGTAGAGGGGGTAGGGGCCAGGGGCAGCTCAGGAGGGATCTTACATTTTATTTGGAAGGAGATTGATTTCTGAGTGTTTTTTTTTCTCTCTTGAAAATCCAGAGAAATCGTCATATCTCTCGCCAGTTTTGTAAACAAAATAAAACGGCCAGTTTCCAGAATCACGTATTATTCAGAAATGCTGATCTAAGCAGAAGGGATGAATCCTACAGCAACCGAGCTAGAGAAAGTCCCCCTGATATAGTGGAGATCAGCCCAAGGGCAGCCCCCGCCCCTAGACTCTGGGTCAGGGGAGAGACTTACAGCCTCCAGTGGTGATGGGCTGCAAATTGAATCAGGGATTTGATCACCCAAGGTGAGCTTGTTTCCTTACTCTTGGGAAGAGGGGGCCCTAGGGATGTGCCCTGGGAGGAAATGGTCCTCACAAGACAATTGGATCCTCAAGGACATGACAAAAGCCTCTTGTCTCGGATTCAAGACAGCACCAGTCTCTTCGAGCTGGGACATCCAAGAGAGCCTTGGAAACCCACCAGGGTAGACACAAGGCAGACCTGGGTGGTGCCCCTAGTATGCCTCCTGGAGCCTCTGGACCATGCAAACAGTGAATCCACTCAGCTGTCAACTGAAAGGCCGGCAGGCCGTGTCCACCCAGAGGTGCCTGGGAAGAAATGGACTGTGAGGAGGCCCCTGAGAACCTCGTGGAGCGCGGGTTCACTCTGACACACGTGGACTCGCCGTGAGTTGGTTTGATTCTTCAGTGACTGATTTTTACCCGCGCCTTTGGATCTCCTTCTGCCTTTAGGGAAGGGAAGGACACATTCTTTGCGATCTCAGGACATGTTTGCTGGGTTTGCCCTTCTTCCCCATTTCAGTTCCTTGGGGAAGACTCCACTGACTTTGGGCTCCTGAAGGGACAGAGAACACGACTAATGGATCTGCCTCTGGGATAGGAGGCCCTTCCTCCTGTCGTCCCCCTAGGCCAGTCTTCCTCCCCTGCCACAGCAGGCTTGGGTGCCCTGCAGGCGGTGAGCTTCCAGCACTCTCTGGGCAGGCTTTTGCTCTAGTTCCCAGCGTGCCAACCCATGGCAAAGGCAAAGGGGCTTCAAGCTCCTGCCCAATGACCCACTACTGACCCAGACTGTCTGCGGTGGAGTGTGTCCAGTGAGTTGCTAGGTTGGCCTTTCTAGGACTTGGTGCAAGCAGGACCAGCCAAGGACCCACTTACTGGGCCATTTTCTTTCATTTCTTTACCCTCTGCAGGGACTGTGACTGTTGAAAAATATATTAGAAAATATCAAACCAGCCTGTGTGATCATGAGGTGTCGAGGGGATCAAGTATCAGGCATCGAAGACCCAGAACAAAAACCCATATCAATGTGAATGAGGGGAGTGCAGAGTGGAGACCCAAATTCTGCCTGTAAACAATTGAACATCCCTTCACAGCAGGGTCACAAGGAAGAGGCGAGCCAGTTAGGGTGTGGTATAGCACTGATGAAACATACAACTTTCCTCTAGTTCAGTGGTTCTCAACCTGTGGGTCGTGACTCCTTTGGGGGTCGAATGACCATTTCACAGGGGTTGTCTGATTCATAACAGTAGCAAAATTAGTTATGTAGTAGTAATGAAAATAATTTTATGGTTGGGGGGTCACCACAACATGAGGATCTATATGAAAGGGTCGCAGCATTAGGAAGGTTGAGAACCACTGATTTAGTGCTTTAATGCTTCCTCTCCCCAACTACCACAACCCCAATTCTACCTTACAAATCTGGCTAGACTAGAGCATGTACACGGGTACAGATAAGAGCTGGAAACACAGGGAATCCAGGACAGTTAAACCCCTCAGGACCAATAATGAGAGTAGTGCTACCAGGAGGGGAAGGGGAAGGTGAGGGGAAAAAGGGGGAACCAATCACAATGATCAACATACGCCACTTCCCTTCCCCCGTTCCCCAGGGCTCGACAACAGAAAAGTGGGTGAAGGGAGACAGCGGTCGGTATAAGATGTGAAAATAAAAAAATTATCAAGGGTTCATGAAAGAGGGAGGAAAAAATGAGGTGATACTAAGGGCTCAAATAGAAAATGTTTCAAAAATGCTGATGGCAGCATATGTACAAATGTGCTTGACACAATGGATGTATGTATGGATTGTTATAAGAGCCCCCAATAAAATGATTTTTAAAAAAGTTAGACTTGTATGGATTGTGATAAGAGTTGTATGAGCCCCTAATAAAATGATTTTTTAAAAAAAGAAAAAAAAAGTTAGACTTACCATTTTCTTCCTTTTCCCCCACGTCCGTGACAATGTCATCTGGAAAAGATGAGGAAACTTGGTAATGGGCTGTGGTAAAGTGAAGGCCCCCCAGGGAGCCCATGGTGGAACCATTTCCTCTAGATCTGGGAGACCCAGGGTGAAGAGCAAAGGTCTTGGGAAAGAGGCTTCCTGTGATCCTCAGTCGTGGATTCCCAACCAGCACCGACTCCCTGCCTTTGTTCCTGTCTCATCTTGCCCACCAGTTTCTTCTTCCTGATAGTCTGCTCAGCATGCAGAAGGTGCAGTGAATGTCTTCCGATGAGCCGAGTTCAGGCAGACCTCGGATATATTGCGGGTATGGGTCCAGACTACTGCAATAAAGCGAATATTGCAATAAAGCAAGTCACATACTCGGTTTGGTTTCCTAGTGCGTATGGAAGTGACACGGCACCGATGAAGTAGGCAATGGTCTTGCAAGAAAAAAAAATCAAAGTAGTGTGAGAATCATCAAAAGGTGACACAAAGTGGGCACCAAGTGCAGACAGAGTTCTCGATGCGGGGCTGCCACAAACCTTGGATTTGTAGGGAAGGCAGCATCTGTACAGAAACGTTCCTAAAGCAGGGTATGCCTGTCGAGATGATCCGTAATCTTCCATCCTACTTTGGTGATAAATCTTGTTCCCCCTTTTCAGAATACTGAGTGTTTTAGCTGCTGGCTCTGAGGCCAACTACCAGAAATGTTGCCTGGGCCACTGGCCTCAGTTAAGGCTGCCTCTTCTAAACTGGTGCATAAACATTCTGCGTTTCTTATTTTCTCCCAGATGGATTAGTAACTTCCATAGAACCAAAAAAACTCCCCAAACAGCGCCCCCCCGCCCCCCAAACCCAAACAACCAAAACCAAAAGCAAATGCCCTGCCATTGAGTGGATTCTGACTCACGGTAGCCCTGCAGGGCAGAATAGAACTTCTTCCTCTATTGGTTTCCAAGCCCGTAACTCTTTATGGGGTAGAATTTTCTCCTGTGGAGCAGCTGGCGGTTGCGAACTGTTGACCTTGCAGTTTGCAGCTCAAATTATAATCACTTCCCCTCAAGGGCTCCTAGTAACTTCTATATGTCATTAAAATAATAAACGTTACCTTGGGAACCTGACTTGTCCGGTTTAGAGTTCTTCTTTTGACGTTGAAACAGCTATTAAAAGGCACAAGGGGGTAGCCATTGATGATTTTAACGTTACAATTCCCAGTGAGAGCTCTGATTCCTGATTCAGAGGTCAGATTCTTTTCCTTGTTCAAATTGGACATAAAATTTTGGGAAGGTCTAGACTGTCCTAGAGGGTCACTCACTAGGAGTCAGCATTATTTCTTAACGCTCCAGGCTGTTCAAACCAGTTGCGTGGTATCAGCTTGACCTTGCCGGTGGCTCCGTGTGGCCACAGTAGAGCGTGTGCTCCACAGGCTTCTACTTGTGGAAGATGTAGGGTGAAAATGTTGATGTTAGTTCTTTTTTTTTTTTTTTCATTTATATTTATTGTTCACAATTTCCCTCTGTGTATTGCTTTTGTTGTGTCCCATACATTTTGGTAAGTTGAATTTTGGTTCTCGCTGTTTCAAGGAATTTTAACATTTCATGTTTTATTTCTTCAGTCGTTTTCAAGTAGGGTGTTGTTCAGTTTCCATGAATTTAAGTTTTTCCTCTTGATCTTCTTATTATTGATTTCTAATTTTATAGTATTGTGGTCTTAGAAAATGGGCTGTAATAGCCTGATGTTTTAGAGTAAGGGTGGTGAAAAAGGCAGGTGGTGCCCAGCTATCAAAAAGAATAGTATCTAGGGTCTTTAAGGCTTGTTTTACATGAGACGCTAAGTGAGATGCCAACTAAGTTCACATGGACGAAGCACACCAGTCTGTGTGATCCAAAGATTATAAATAACAAAATCCAAATCTGAAGGAGAAAATGGTATCAGAGCTTTAATTGTGTACACCCAGTTTGCAGAAGGCTATAGATGATGGTGGAAGCCCCAAATGCATTTATGTGTCCCCACATGGATTAAGCTTCAAGTGAATTCCCTCTGCCCCTAATTGAAGGATGTGATAGCCTTGCTATCAGACAGATTGTAAACTCTATTATGGTAGATGTAATTAGCTTAAAATGTAATATCCTTTGACCCATTTTAAAGTTGTTATATTTTTAAAAAAGTGAAGAGGGAATACATGTGGATTAACCCTGCAGTGAATTCCCTGTGACCATAGACCAGGGAAGTGAGTAACCTTGTTAGCATGCATAGTGCTAAGAAAGTGGATTGTTGCAGATGCACTTAGGTTAAAATCTAACACCTGATCATTTGGTCTCCCTGTGACCTATTCTAAATTTGTTCCAGTTTTTAATATGTCCAGCTTTTTTTTTTCAGTTGAGGATTTTTGTGGTTTATTTTGTTATTGTTGTTTATATTTTTTACTATTTGGGGCTATGTTTTTCTATGTATGAAGTCCAGGATAGCTAAATCTATAGAGGCAGTAACTGGCTTAATGTTTTCTTGGTGTGGCAGGGGAGGTTGAGGGGAAATGGGGAGCTAATAACAATGAGTACAAGAAAGAAAAAGTTCTAGAACTGATTGTAGTGATGCTTGTACAACTTTAAAAATATGATTGAATTATTGAATTGTATATATGTGAATTATATGTCAATAAAACTATTTTAAATTTTTTTTTAAAAGGACTTGCTTTGTAACCTAACATTTGGTCTCATCTGTAGAATGTTCCATGTGTCCTAGAAAGGAATGTAGATTGTGCTGCTGTTGGATTGATTGTTCTGTGTATGTCTAAGAGGCCAGATTGATTGTGGTGTTTATTTTTTTGTATCTTGAGTTTCTTTCCCAATGTTCTGCTCCTCCTTCAGAGTGGTGTATTGAAGTCTCCTATTATTGTAGTATTGTCTATTTCTCTCTTCAACTCTATACGAATTTGATTAATGTATTTTTAGGGTCTTTCATTGAATGCAAATATGTTTATTATATCATCCTGTTAATTGTCCTTTCATCGTTATGTAATGCCTTTCTTTGTCTCTCATAGTAGATTTTGTCTTGAAGTCTGTTTCATCTGAGATTAATACCGCTGCTTTATCTGATTGCCATTAGCTTGATATGTTTTTCAATTCTTTGATTTTTAAAAAACGGAAACACTTTTAATATTATACCTTAAAGTTGACATTTTGCCAACTTATCACAATATGCAATATCCGAAGAATATGGCAGTATTTTTACTTTTTATCACTTAATGAATACTGATGATATATAGATTCACATATAGCTGTTCTCTCTCATTTATATTCAAAAGATTAGTGAATCTGGAAGAATTCCTACAATCACTACATGGAGCATGTTGTATCAGTATTTCAATAGTTTGCTCCAATCTATTTCTTTTTTTGTATTCCAAAACATCTTCATTATGTTGCTTGATGAGATAGGACCACTGGAAGACTGTGGTGCCCAAAGCCCCCAACTTTCAGTCAATCAGGTGTGCTATTTATTGGCTCCCAAATGTAAAACTTTGACCTCTGTGAAAGACCATGGGAGCAGGGCAAGGGCCAGCAGCTGGGGAGAAAGAGCACAGATATAGCTGGGAAGAAAGGGGGCAATTCCATCTTGCCAACCTGGCTCTCCATCTGTTGATTTTTAATCTGTTTTGATCTTTCTGTGTAAGATGTGTTTCTTGTAGGTAGCATATTGATGGGTCCTGCTTTCTTAACCAATCTGCTGTTTTCCGTCTCTTGACTGGTGCATTTTATCCATTTACATGCAGTGTGGGAAGTGGAACGTGAACTGTGTGAATTTATCACTGTCATTTTGTAGTGTGTTTCTTTCTTTCATATTTGTATATATATGGATAGGTTTATACAGCGAGAAGAAATATAGCAGCCAAATTAGTCTACACAGCAGTGCAGAGGGCTCAGTTTAACTCACTTCCGTGGAACAGTTAATATACTCAAAGTCCTTCAATTCACACGGGCTGCTGGTCTAAAGTCAATGAAGCAGACAGCAGAATCTTCCCTGAGGCAAGACAGGCAGCCTCTGCCCGCAGCAGACAGCAGGGTGGTCAGCAACAGTCAATAGCATGGGAGCTTAGTGAAGCAGGCCCGATCTCAGTCGATGAATGGCAACCGGATCCAACAGCCTCAAGCTCAACCAGCAGCTTGCGAAGCAGGTCTTGAAGGAGCCTCACGCGCTGCCAACATGACCCATGGGTTGGCTTGGCCCACAGGTACTGCAGTTCATTGTTGAGGCAAAGAACTAGCTCAAGCTACAGCATGCTGATCTGATCACCAGGGAGCAAGTGAGCTGCAGTGTGTTTCTTTGTGATTTTTTTGTTGTTCTTTCTAAATTTCCATGCTGAGTTCCTTTTGTTTGTGAATTTTCTTGTCATGTTTTTCCCCTTTGGCCACTATTTTGTATTTTACTAGATTTTCCCTCTTTTTTTTTTTTCCCAACGCAATAGACATTTATTGCATGCCTGTGCAGGGTCCAGCCCTTCCTCAGAAGAGTGGCCAATTTCCCCTCTTTTTTATTTAATGAAGTGTCCCCATAATCTTTGAGGTTACTTTGTTTATTATTTCCTCCTCAAGTTTAAGGCAGGCTGCTCTCTCTCTTATGAACTACTTCCTCTCCCTTAAAATGCTCTGCATTACCCTCTATTTTCTTTGTAATGATCTTCACCAAGAAATGCTCTCACTGGCCTCCCTAGTTTCAATCTTGTAAGTTTGGTCTTTTGGGGTGCTGCTTTAAGTGGGTTGATTTCTGGCTGGTCGTGTCTTTTATGTTCATCTCAGGTTGATATCTGCTGTTGACTTTCTGTCCAAAGAACTCCCCTTCGTATTTTGTATGGTTGATCTTGTTTTTACAAATTCTTTTAATTCATTCTTATCTGGAAATACCCGTTATTCTTTATATTTTTTCAGGATATAAGATTTTTGGTTGCAAAATTTCCCCAGCATTTTATATATATCATGACTTTCTTACCTGCATGGTTTCTGCTGAAAAAAACCCCAACCTTATTCTTACTGATTCCCTTTTGTAGATAACTGTTCTTTTTCTGAGAACTGCCCTTAGGACACCTTCCTTGTCAGAACTCTGGAATGTAATAGATCATGGTGATTTTTTTCCTGGAGTCTATCCCGTTTGGCGTCTTTCAGTTTTTGGAATAGATATTTTCTCCTCTTTTGTGGTGTTAGGGAAGTTTTCTTCCAGCCATTCTTGGACTATTTTCTCTGTGGATTTTTGCTTGTTTGTTTCTTCCTGTTCTGGAATACCAGTGTAAGTTATTCCTTTTGATAGCCTCTAACATAATTCTTTGGAGTTTTTGCTTTTTCAATTGATTGTTCTTTTCATAGATTTGAATCAAGAAATGTGTCTTTTGAAACTCATTGATGTGGTTTTCCATTGCTTCACTTCTACGGCTTTGCTATTTTAAAGAATTGTCTATTGTATTAGTATTGATCTTCTGCGTCTCTATTTTTGGGGGTATGGTTTCTAATTTTTTTCATTAGTTTTACACTGTAGCTCTCTCAATCATGTTCTATAGTCTTTGAAAATACCCGACCATCCTTCTAATTTTATTTTCTGGTAGCTTCAATGCCTTTTGTTTCTCAGGAGGCCCTTTTGTATCCATATAATGGTCACTTGTTTGGGTTAACCCTTCTTGCTTCTTCATTGGATGGTCTGTTGTCTCCATGACATTGGATGCAACTGTTAGAGGTGGGAGGGTAACTGGATCATGCGACAACAATGGACTCCCTCAAGTGGAGTGAGAAAGTACTTATAGAAACACCAAAACAGCCAAGCAAACACAAACAGTGACCAGCACCCCTGCAGTGTTTTTTGGGTGGGCTTTCACCTCAGCCACAGACAGCAGGGTGGGGAGCGTGTGGCTGGCCCTCCCATTTTCATGGAATCTTGCCTCAGTCAGGGAGAACAGTGGGGAATATGTGGCTGCTGTCCTTAGAGTGCTGTTTGGGTAGACTCTCACCGCAGCCAGGATAGCAATGGGGTATGTGTGGTCTACCCCCCCCTTTTGTGTAGTTCCCCAGGTGTAGAAAAGTGAGGGAAAAAAATGTTAAGTCCCCAGCCTGTTTTGTTAGCCTCAGGCTATTGCTGATAACACTACAAAGAGCAGGGGGTGAATATAGGCCTTGCTCTTTTACCGTGCTCCACTGGTTTAATGCAGAAAAAAATATACAAAGAAAAAAAAAAGTCCCACATGGATTCCAGCCCTAATCCACTGGCCAGTGTATGTGCTTGTGACCCCCTCTGAGTACCCTTAGGACCCTTGGGGAACCAGGGGTGGTTCAGCATCTGTTCCAGCAGTCTCCTGGGCCGTGAAGGGGATACACTCACTCTACCCCTTCTGTTCACACACATCAAGATTCAGGGCTCCAGCTTTTTCTCTGTTCTTGTAGAGGATTTCTATAGTGCATTTGCTGCTTATTTTCCTAAGGTTGGGGGTGTTGGGTGAAGGTGTTCATTTTGTTGCACGGCCACAGCCAAGATCAGAACGCATTAAGGATACACTCTCCTTAGCCAGCAGCCAAATCTCTCTTTGGTCCTCAGTCTCCTCTTTGTTTCTTGGTCCCTTATCCTCTGCCGCTGTGCATCGGGGAGCCTGCCTGCTGCTCTGCCTCACTGCCTAGGCCCTCAGCGCTGTGGCTCCTCCGCTGCCTCCATCCTTCAGGCAGGGACTTCCCAGGTCCTCCGCTGGTGGCTTTTCTCTCTTGGCCGTCACAGGAATCTCTGTTTCTGCTTCTGCAATGGCTAGCTTATACTCAGAGAAATGGTAAAACGGACCCGGATTAGAGACCGCTACACCTTATTTTCCTGGTCTCACCCAGTCATTTGGTGGAAGTTACAGAGAAATGGATAGAGGAGGCATAACCAACTACCATAGGCAGATGAGAAAGAGAAACCTCCTCCATGCATTTTAGGGAATTGCTTGCTTCTCCTTGGGTCTCTATCTTTGCCACTACCATCATGCCGACCTAGGGCTGCCAAAGGCCCTGGCCACGAGGCTCCAGCATAGCTCACACCTTCACCCAGCTCACCAACTTCACAGGATCTGAATGGAGATGTTGATTGTGGGTGCCCAAAGTTTTACCAAACACTATACATGAGTCCCTGGGTGGTACAAACAGCTTGTGCTCAGTTACACACTGAAAGGTTAGTAGTTCAAACCCCGCCAGGGGCACTGTAAAAGAGAATCTTGGTCAAGTTCTTCTGAAACACCAGTCATTGACCACCCTGGGAGCATAGTTCTATTCTGCTACACATGGGGTCATCTTGAGGGGGAACTGACACCATTTCAACTATTAATACTGTTACGTTTAATAAGTTATCCTCAAAGAACCCAATATCTAAAACACACACAAGTCTGTCCAGATGAAATATGCAGGGTGCTTAAAATTTAGATACAGATATAACGCTAAGACTATAAATTACATTTATAAGACCAAAGGATGAGGGTGGGGGTGGGGCGGGTGAGCAGGACAGAGGAAGCTGTGGTTTCAGCAGGGTCTGTCTCTGGGGATGGGTCTCCAATTGTCTGAACGGCTTGGCTGGCCTCTCCCTCAGTCTCTTCCGTATCCCTTCATGCTTAGCACTGGCACTTCATAGGCAATTACTCAGTAAGTGGCTTTCACGATTCTGTCTGAGTCACATGCTGACAAAAGCCCCAGGTGAACAGACTGGACCTGTAAAGTGCTCCTCACCCCGAGAGGTGGGCACTGCAGCGCTCTTGGCCCGCTCTGCCTGTGCCGGGCCTCCCCAGTGTTTTCCTTACAGGGCTTCCAGTTCCTCACGTCATTTAATCACACCCCAGCTGCAAACCTCAGCAGGCAGGGGGAGTGGTGGGCACGGCAGTGAGGGCCTGGGAAATCTAATGTACGGCTGCCAACACTCAGCTGTGGGATGCACTTCTGGACCAATGGTGGCTCCATCACTCCAAGGCTGGATTTCAATGATTAACAGTGGGGAGAAATGCGGCCCAGTGTCCTGCCCTCAGGACATGGGAGTCATGGGCCAGTGGGTTTAACTGGGTAGAGGATTGACACCCTCAGGGCAATCTTGCTGACCTCTCTGTGTGTCTCCTTGCTGTGGCCACACACGTTTGCCACAAAGAGAGAGTGTCAGGGTGGCCTGAGGTCTACTCATCACTCTCTGCTTGATGATCTGGGTACTGCTCATATCCCCTACCCCCGGGGAGCCAGGGAGTAATCTGTGCAGGAAATGGCCCATGTCCCCAAGGGAAATAGTCTTGAATACATGTAGAACAATTCCAGAAGTCTGATGCAGGGGCAGGGGAGGGGAAATGGAAAGACAGTAGTAGAGACTGGCTTCCAAAGTTGGCTTCTGCCCTTTCTCTGTGGATGTGTGCAGCCTCATTTTCTGAAAATGCTGTCTTGACACAGTAGGAGGCTGTGAGTGCAGGCCCGTCTGGTCAGTCCCCTTCTTGAGAAGCTGATTAAGTCAACCCTGCAAGGTCTCACCCTCCCAGGACATACAGCCTGAGGCTAGGTGGTGCTTGGTTACGAGGCTCTCTGAACACCTTGCCACCCCTGAGCCAGCAGAATCATGCGGCAGGCCCAGTCTCTGAGAAGCCTGGGAAACTGAACTACCCTCGCCCTGCTTGCAGCACACAGGTCCGGTTCCCTTGTTGTCAGGGGCAGCCTTCTGGCTAGGTGACCCGAGTCTCAGTGTGCCTCAGGGAACTGTGTGTCGAATAAGCCATCACCGCATGGCCCATCTGACTCCTCTCTCCAGTGCTGCACCTGAATGTCCTTGTGAGGGTGCAAGGGCCAGGGAGACAAGGCCAGGTGGGGAGTCTAATTTGTTACTTCCAAATCGCTTCAAATGTCAAGACACCCTCCTTCCCTGGAAGCACCATGGTAACAGTAGCCATGATAGTTAATAGTTAATAGAAATGCATGGCCACCAGACCACTGTTTGCTCACCAGTTCCCGGAGAGCCCGGTGGTGGGCTGGCCAGCTCTGTGCTGATTTCCTTACACGACTGGCTCTCGTAGAGCCATTCAGTCTGAGTGCTCTGGTCTGCGAAGGTCATCAACGTTCCATCTTCCTTGAGGTGGAATTTAGAAAACGGCATGGAGAGGGAATACTCGCTGGTGACTCGGGAGCCAGAAAGGGGCAAAGTAGAGAAACTTCTGAGACTGGTAGTGGCTGAGAACCTGTGGGAGGAAGCAGAGGGGCGGGTCAACTCCCCAGACAGGGACCAGGCTAGGAATCCCTGTTTATGGCATGTGAAGTGCCATGGCTTTGGCTGTCCCCACCTCCCCTAGATGGCGCTGTCGCAAGGTAACAAGGGACCAGCTTGTGGATGTAGGAACCTGGGCCTGTGTGTCACCTCTATGATAGCAACTGAGCTGAACACTGTCCAAGGCTGTTTGACTACACACGAAAGGATCTGTGATTGCCTTCAGAGGTCACAAGGCCAGGCTGCCACAATGGACAGTCTGATGTGCTGAACATTCTCCATCCTTGCAGACCCAGATCCCTGCTCAGTGCAGCAGAACTTCCCTGCCTCAGCGACCTCAGGCAGAGTTGAAACAAGACGGACAGAGATACCTCAGCAGTGTCAAACCAAGCACTGAGGTGTGTCCCCAGAGCCTGCCCACCAGCGCCACCAGAATCAAAACTGTCCCGTTTCCAAAGGTCCTGAGGAAAGGGTATTTGGTGTGAGGGGCAGGTCTTGCTATCAGGTGCCTTAGGAGCCCAGGGGACAACCCTAACACACCTACCCACATCAGAAACACTTCACATGTGTCGTTCTCAGGAAGATCTGAAGCAACGAACGGACAAACAAAACCCAACCCAAACCCACAACAACCTGTGGTTCAAATGGATAAGAAAGATATTTGAGGTATTCTGGTTCGGAAGTCAGCTCCTGCCAATTGGCCCAAGTGGAAGAAATAGGAACAAGGGGACTTGCCTGTTATACAAATAGGTGGTCACTGGTTGGTGGAGGGGAAAAAGAGGAGCTGATACCAAGGGCTCAAGGAGAAAGAAAATGTTTTGAAAATGACAGCCCCATATGTACAAATGTGCTTGGTACAATTGATGTATGGATTGTGATAAGAGCTGTAAGAGCCCCAATAAAATGATTTATTGAAAAACAAAACCCCAAACCCCAGACTTTGGTATCAGAAGACCTGCGCTTCAATATTGGCGCTTTCACTCTAGTTGAGTTACTCTGGGTAAGGCATGGAACTTCTCTGGGCCTCAGTGTCTGTACGCCATGAAGACAAATTGCCCTTGGGTGAGGGCAATGTTTATTGTGCATACAACCACGAACCAGTTGCTACTGCGCTAACCTTGACTCCTGATGCTCCTGAGTCTGTCCACAGGGCTTTCCATGGCTGACATTTCGGAAGTAGATCACTGGGCCTTTCTTTTTTTGTCTGATTTCTTTTACTTTTTAAAAAATTTATTATTTTTAATCGTTTTATTAGGGGTTTGTACAACTCTTATCACAATCCATACATACATCAATTGTGTAAAGCACATTTGTACATTCATTGTCCTTGTCATTCTCAAAACATTTGCTCTCCACTTAAGCCCCCGGCATCAGGTCCTAATTTTTCCCCTCCCTCTCCCCTCTCCCCTCCCCCATGAGCCCTTGATAATTTATAAATTATTATTTTGTCATATCTTGCCCTGTCCGACATCTCCCTTCACCCACTTTTCAGTTGTCCGTCCCCCAGGGAGGAGGTCCATGTAGATCCTTGTAATCGGTTCCCCCTTTCCAACCCACTCTCCCTCTACGCTCCCAGTATCGCCACTCACACCACTGGTCCAGAAGGGCTCATCCGCCCTGGATTCCCTGTGTTTCCAGTTCCTATCTGTACCAGTGTACATCCTCTGGTCTAGCCAGACTTGCAAGGTAGAATTCGTGTCATAAGAGTGGGGGGAGGGGGGGGAGGGAGCATTTAGGAGCTAGAGGAAAGTTGTATGTTTCATGGTTACACCGGGCCTTTCTTTTGTGGTGATTTTCCGTTGGCAGAGAGTGCAGTCACTGTTGGTACCACCCAGGCCTCCGCCATTCTTAAAGGGGCTGCAACAGGCTTAGCAACCCTTCAGGACTGGCTTATTCCCTGTCAGGGTTTCTCAGTGCAGGGATGGGGAGTGAACGGCTGGAGCCTGAGGCCCCGAGTGAAGAGGTTGAGGGAGAGGGAGAAGCATGCTCTAAAAGGTTCTAACAGGTAGGTATTGTGGAAAAGCTATTCAGCTTCTGAAGGGTCAGGGAATGGGTGGAGGATGCGCCTGGGCAGGCCTTCAGGGCCACTGTTGCAAAGGGGTCCTAGGTCCAGTGGAATGAAAAATGCCTGGCTCCTAGGTTCCTCGGAGCCCAGGAATCAAAAACAAATGAATACAGGTAGGCCACATCAGGAAGCCCGACATGCACTGCCGTTTCTTTCTCCTTCTATGGGACATCTGTCCTGCTTCCCTCACCGGGACCCAGGTGGATCATGCAGGTGCCTACGGAAGGACTGTGAGAGGCAAAGCTGCCGAGCAAACACAGGGCCTTGGCTTGACATAGTGGTGGCACCTCTGGTCACTGCTCTTGGGGATGTAGAGGCCCTTAGAGACACTTGCCCAGGCTCCATGGTGGCCCCTGCACCTGGCAGCGGAGGCAAACAGGCTCTGTGAAGAGCAGCTAATCTCAGGGGCCAGGAGCTGTGATAGTCTGAGGTCTCCTTAGGCTGCCAACCACAAGACCAGCAGCTTGAACGCACCACCTGCTCCCAGGGAGCAAGATGAGGCTCTCTGCTTCTGTGAAGAGTTACGGTCTTGGAAGCCCATGGGATGGGGGTGGGGGCAGTCTACTTCATCCTATAGGGTCATTATGAGTCAGAATTGACTTGATGGCCGTGAGTTTGAGTTTGGGAGCCACTTTGAAGAGAGGAGGGCCCTGACTCATGCCTGGGGGACCTTCAGGGGTGTGGGTGGAAATGGGAGAGGAGGATGGGTCCAGGCCTGGGTGGCTGGCGACTTCCCTGTGTGTAAGAGACCAGCATAGGCCTGGCTTATATTTGGTCCCCTTCCTCAGGCCCTTCCTAAACAAATAAAAACAGAGCACTTCTTCTCTGGCCCCTGAGAAATTCTCTGGTCCTATCAGGAAAATCTAAGCCCTCTCGGAACACCTGGGGCCCAGACTTGGACTCTGGGATGCAAATCAGGGTCCATGAGATCAGGTAAGGCTACAGGGCACCTCTGATCCCCACAAAGCTCTGCCAGGCCATGGGAAACATACACAGAGCTGAACTATGGATGACATAGTTGTGTGTGCCATGAATGTGTGTGTGCCTTTGGGACAATGTGGACCTGAATTAGGATTCTCTTTTTAGGAATGCTAAGGTTCCCACCTGGAGGTTCGTGGGGAGCAGAAAGGAGAACTCTAGAAATACCCAGCAACACTTCCTGAGTACAGCCACTCGTCACACGTTAATGCTCCCTTAGTCCTCGCCCCTGTAAGGCTGGCGTGCTTACTGTCCTCATTTCACAGATGAGGAAATTGAGGCAGGAGGTGCTGCAAACAGTTTGCACTTGACTCCTAACCTAAAAGCTGTCAGTTCGAACCTGCCCAGCAGTATCTTGGGAGACAGGCTTTCTGTATAGATTCCAAAGCCAAACCCATGGCCACCGGATCGATTCTGACTGATAGTGGCCCTATAGGACAGAGCAGAACTGTTCCTTTGTGCTTCATAAACTGTCCATCTTTAAAAAAGTATTTATTTTAAAAATTAATTTCTTTATTTTTAGCAATTTCACAGACGTATAATTCATACCTGATGCATTTCAATAATTCTATCACACTCATAAGAGCTGTGTGACTATCACCGTGACCAATCCCAGGACATTTTTCCCCTTGTACTCATTGTGCTTAGCTCCCATTTCCTGCTAGTCTCCCATCCGATGTCCCTTTAAATCCATTGATCCAGTTGTTGTCTCTATAGGTTTGCCTAATCTGGGTTTCATATATAGAAGACTATGCAAAATAAAGACAGTCAACAAACAAATTCAACAACAATGACATGAAAAAAACAACAACAACCCTGAAATCCGAAATAGAGGAGAAAATATGAACAGTTGGAGCAATTGTACATTGCGAAGGAAGTCAATGACAAAATGACAGGTGTCAGCAGCCCACCCTGCAATGTACCCTGCTAGCAAGGCCTCTCCCCTTTCAGGTCCCTAGTCAGAGGGGCTTCAGTAGAGGCTTCATCTGCATGGGCCACCCTGCAAGTGGATTGGGGGCTTTCACTGTCATCTGTAGCCTTCTGCAAACCGGGTGTTCAGAATTTAAGCTCTAATACTGCTTCCTCCTCTGGGTTTGGGTTTTATTGTTCACAATTCTTGGATCCCACACGCTGGTGTGCTGCTTCTGCATAGACTTAACTGACGCCTCACTTCGATGGCTGCTTGTTGTAAGACAAGCCTTCAAGACCCCAGATGCTATTTTTTTCTGGGCGCCAGGCACCAACTGCTTTCTTCACCACACTTTGCTACAGCACCCATATCCTCAGTGATCACTTCATGACTGAGCAGGGTCATAAGGCCTGCTTGTCCTTAGATTGGGGCTACGATTCAGTGTGAGCTCAAAACCCATACATATATCTATGGTTTATTTATGTCCCTGGTTCATTTAAAACACATTATTATTATTTTATTCACTGACTGCCATCAAGTTGATTCTAACTCACATAGACCCTATAGGACAGAGCAGAACTGTCCCTGTGAGTAGAAGCCCAGTCTTTCTCCTGAGATGATTTCATTAAAGGACATTACAATGATCCCCACGGGGCTGATGGTAGTTCTGTTGCTATGACTATTCATTTAGCGACTGGTATAGAATTTAAAAGGCTGTCGAGAGAAAGGAAGTTTGCATGTATAGGACCGTTTTTTAGACCTCAATATATGGATTGTTGATGTGTATTCGCCACTTAGGTGACTGGGCAGTATCTACACGAACAAAGAGAGTTGGAGGGAGGGGAAAGCTTTCAGCGGTGCCCTTTCACAGAGGCGAGGGGACCACACACAGTCACCTCCAGTTGCCGTTTACCGGGCACGCTCAAGGCAAGGATTTGGAACCCAAGTCCAATGGCCTCCACATCCATATCCTTGGGAAAATAGTCATCGGCGTCTTCTCACAGGGGTGCATTTCAGCCTGAGGCACATGGGAGTATTTCTTTACTCTGCTACCGGTGTGTTTCAGTTAGAGTGGTTTGCTTACTGGGAGCTCCAAATAGAATCCTGCCGGTGTGGATGTGGGGCACCTCGAAAGGACAGAGTCGAAAGTTCTGGTTGTCTAAAGTACATGGCCTGGGTCACCGAGGACTGAATACAAACTAGGCTGAAAGTGTCCAATTAGGTGCGCGATACCGAGCTTGTCTCCCGTATGTATATATATACTTAATGTTAAGCCCCGCCCAGTGTACTCATCGACAGACGTATACTCTTCGAGGCTGTCCATCTGTAAGGGAGCAGTCACATCTTCCTCCAGTGGAGTCAACTGCTGATTGTGTGGTTAGTAGTTCAGGCCTTCTTTGCAACCACAACTTTGATGGCTGTCACTTGACCTGACTGCCATGCTGATTAACTCCCTTCGGGTGTCAGTAACAGTGGTGCTCTCAGGTAAGTGCTAGATGCTAACTGAAAGGACCTTGGCAGTTCAAGCCCACCAGTTGCTTTGTAGGAGAGCCAGGAGGTTGTCTGTAAAGTCTTACAGCCCCAGAAGCCCTTTCAGTGTGATTATGAGATGGAAGCACTTGCAGTCAACGGCAGCGAGTTTGTTTTCCCTTGGCAGCTGAAAAGGCATCTTGGCCGTGCAGTGACTAAGCGCTCAGTGGCTAACTAAAAGGTCAGCCGTTGGAATCCACCCACTGCTCTGCGGGAGACAGCCCTGGCCATCTGCTTCTGTAATGATTGCAGCCTGGGAAGCCCTCGGGGTGGTTCTGCCCGCTCACATCGGATTGCTCTGGCACCTAACAACTACAGCAGAGGGGAAGTGGGCAACGGGAAGCCCTTCCCTTTTAAGCACTGTCTTCAGCCCCAGGAGGCTACGTTTCTAGAAATGTGAAGTATGGCCAGGGCGAGCACGAGTGGGGAACTGACTTCTCGTGGTCCCAGGTAACCCCAGGTGGGAGACCAGGGACTTCAGTGATCACGTGTGAATTCTCTGCTCCAGGAAATGGACTTGCCTCTTGCTTCTCACCATGTTTTAGGTGCCGTCAAGGAAGCTACGGTCCCTATGACTTTGTACAGCAGAGTGAAGTGCTGCCCTGTCTTTCCTATCCTCCCAGTCATTGCTATGCTGAGCCCACTGCTGCGGTCACTCTGAGCTCCTCCTGTGGAAAGTCTTGGGCTTTCTCACAGACCCTCTACTTTCCCAAGTCATGACCTTCTCCAGGGACCTGTCCTTCTTGATAACATGCCCAAAGGACCAGACATGGAATCTTGCCATCTTTGCTTGTAAGGTAGATAGATCTGTCAATTGTACATCCAACATTCTTTGGCAATGCCATAATTCAAATGCATCAATTCTCCTGCATGGACTCCCTTAATCAGTGTTCATCTCTCACATTTTTCATCTGAGGTGACTGGAAATACCACCGTTTGGGTCAGGCGCACCTTCATTCTCAGGGTGACATCTGTACTTTCTAACACTATACAGAGGTCCTGTGACACAGCTTTGCCCAATGTGGTACCTGCTAACTGAATGGCCCTTGGCCCTTCAAACCCACCAGACCTCTGACTTGCGGCTTCCATTGCACAACGCCGTGCCAAGTAAGAGGAGATCCTTGGCAGCTTTAATTTTGTCTCCAATGATCATGATGCTATGTATTGGTCCAGTTGCGAGGATTTTTGGTTTCTTTATGTTGAGATGTATCAACCATGCTTCAAGTCCTCTTCACGTTCGAAGGGTGTGTTGTTGTAAGTGGTTAACAAGTCTTTCTCCGGTCTTGGTGCTTTGTCCTTTGCCATGTAGTCCATCTCTCGGATTATACAGACTGAGGAAGTGTGGTGAAAGGAGACAACCTCAAGGTGAACAGGTTCTTCATGGGCACAAGGAAGTATTCTGGGCAATGCCTTTGAAGTGTTTTGCAGATTTGTTATGATCCACATAATTGAATGTCTTTGCGTAGTGAGTAAAGCATAAGAACACATCTTTCTGGGGTTCTCTCTGACAGCCATGATATTCCTCATGCCACGACCTTTTTTGTATCCAGCTCGAATATCTGGCAGCTTCCTGCTCACACTTTGGAATGACCAGCACAGGGTTGTTAAAAGTTGGAATCAACTGAGGCCGGTGCATTTCTTTTTTTTGGATTTCTTACCATGACCCAAGAGGCCCATGATTTCTTCATACCTGGTGACCATCCCCTTCACCAGTGGAGGCCAGTGGGTTTTTAAAAAAGTCCTTTGCAGAGTATGGATGCGGGCAAGGACTGTGAATCCAACATGCTGTGTCACCCTCCATGGAGTCTACCGAGCTGTAGCCGTGTGGCCAAGCCAGAAACACCCGGGAAACTCACAGCCACGCAGTCAGTGCCGACTCACAGCGACCCTGTGGGGTAGGGAGAACTGTCCCGTGGGTTTCTGAGATGGTCACTTTTTAAAATGAGTGGGATCAGTAATATGTTAATTTTAATCTTGCCTGTTTTCTCATGATAATCTTAGCTTCAGATTCCTAAAAAATATATGATAGTTGAGTTCTTATTTTTTTGGTTGTTGTTCGTTTTTGAGTGTTTAATGAGGTTGGACCCAAATCAGTGCTTAGCAATGATTCTTCAGTAGTTCCACAAAAAGAGGTATGTTAACTAAGGCATCAAAAGTTTGTCTGAAATGAGAAATTTTAGCCTTTTCAAGGTGTTCTCAAATTAAAATGTTTTTATTGATTGTTTGAGATGAATTGTTTGCATCGATAGACTCCAAGTCCATTTAGGTTTGAGGGATGGGGAATCTGGAGGGACATATATATATTACACAGCCCAAGAAAGGAAATCAACAGCAATATTCAGTTAAACCTCCATTTGTGTGTGTGTGTCCTCACCCCTTCCCTCCTTCCTGTTCCCTCCCCTGTGCCCGGCCTCCTCCTCATAGTCATCGGAGTCTTGTCTATTGATGTACAAACCTTTTCCTTCTTTATTTTTCCTTCTAACAATGATGATATAGAATATTTTTGTATGGAAGGTTGACTGAGTTTGCTAAGCACAGTGTTCTCTAGTTTGGTCCATGTTTGCCACGGTTGAGAGAGTGATCATTGGTTTATTAATGTGTACAACGTCACAGTATCAATGTCCTTGTTCTTTTGTCGTGGGGTTCAGTAAATTGTCTATTCATGGCTCCAGCCCATTTTTCGATTGGATTACTTTTATTCTTTTGTGGAGATGTGTTTCTGTGTTTTGCTGTTGCTGCAGTAAACATAGGTGCACCTATGGCTGTTGGTGTTATATTTTTCATTTCTTCACAGCATATACCCAGGAGAGAGACAGCTGGATCATAAGGTATTGTGTTTGCAGTTGTGTAAGGCAGTGCAATACCGACTTCCACAAGGGCTGTGTGGTTCTGCAGTCCCTCAGGCAACAGAAAAGCATTCCTCTCTCCCCACATTCTCTCCAGCATTGCTTATCTTCTGTTTTATTGAATTTTGCCAGATGTGTCGGTGAGGTGACATCTGATTGTGGTATTCAGTTGTATTTCTCGTATTGATAATGACTGCAGACACTGCTTCATGGTTGCTGGCTTTGGTAAACTGTCTATTCAAGGCTTCGGCCCATTTTTCCATCAGATTACTTGTGTTTTTGGTTGTTGTTAAGATGTAGTGGTTTTCTGTAGATTTCGGAGATGAACCCTTCATCTGATGTATTATTACTATTTTTTCCCAATCTGTGGGAAAAAAATAGACTTTTCATGAAATTTTTTTTTTTGGATGAAGCCTTTTGTCATTTAAATGTATTTCTGGTAGATCCCAGTTCTTTATTTTGTCTTCTATAGTGTGGATATTTTTCATTATGTGCAATAGTGTGTTTGTGCCTTGTATTAGGGTCCTTTCCTACTTTTTCATTGATGGCATTAGTAATTGTGTGACTTACAGTTAGGTTTTTGCTCCATCTTGCATTTTTTTGGGTTTTTTTTGTCCATGGTGTGAGGTAAGGCCCTTGTTTCATTCTTTTGCAGGTGAAGATCCAGTTTTTCCAGCACCACTGGTAAAAAGACTATCTCTTGCACATTTAATGTGCCTTAGTTCTTTATTAAAAATTAGGTGTCTACACATGGCCAACCCCACTATGAGACGAGATGCTCCTCACTGGCCCATGGCCCT
>NW_022111368.1:29323729-29332569 GCF_000313985.2 Echinops telfairi
GTCAGTCCCGTTGTTTTCTCCTCCAGATTGTTCAGCGGAACAGCAGGGGAGGGGAGTTGAAAGATCCCCTTTCAGTTTCTTTAAGGAGTATTTTTCAGGTTTTTTTTGAATAAGCCTTTTGTTTCTTTGGTAAGATTTATTCCTGAATATTTTATCTTTTGTGTAGTTATTATAAATGGCATTGCTCTTTTGGTATCATTTTTGGCATCATCCTCATCCTTAATATACAAGAATACAACTGATTTCTGATTTCTGTATGTTGATCTTATAGTCTGCTACCCTGCCAAATTTTTCAATTAGTTCAAGCAATTGTTTAATGGAATCTTTGGGGTTTTTGATATACAGGATTATGTCGTCTGCAAATAGAGACTTTTATTTCTTCTTGTTTATCTACTTATCTTACTTATTTACTCTTGGATGACATATGGCTCTAGCGCCAATTTACCGAACTATATTAATTAAAAGGGCTATAAAGGGCAACCGTGCTTAGCTCCTGTTTGAAGAGAAAACGATTTCAATTTCTCTCAATTGAGCAAGATGCAGGCTATTGGTTTCATATACATGGCTTTTATTATGTTGAGAAATTTCCATTTTATACCTATTGTGTTGAGTGTTCTTATCAGAAATGGTCATTGAATTTTATCAAATACTTTTTCTACATCTGTTAATATAATAATATGGTTCTTTCTTTTGCTTATGTGATGTATTACATTGTTTTTCTAATATTAAACCATTCTTGCATATTTGGTATGAATACCACTTGATCATGATGCGTTATATTTTGATGCTTAGTTGAACTCTGTCGACTAAGACTTTTATTGAAGATCTTGCTTGGTGTCTATATTTATTAGAGGTATTGGTCTGTAATTTTCAATTATGGTGATGCCTTTTCCTGGTTTAGGAATTAGCGTTGCTTCATGAAATGAGTTTGATAGCATATTGTCAACCTGTATCTTGTGGAATCGTTGATATAGGATTGGTATGAAGACTGTAACTACTCACGATAATGGAAAGCCCTGTCTTTCTCTCACGGAGCGGCTGATGGTTTTGAACTGCTGCCTGTGGATTGTAACCCAACCCATGACCACTAAGCCGTCACAAGTCAATGCCAGAGGAATAAAAATGTGCATCATTGTTATCATCAAAGGACACTTAAATTATTTTAAAAAACCAATTAGTTGCTGTCAAATTGATTCCAATTCATGGTGACCTCCTATGTGTCGGAATGGAATTTCCTTCATAGATTTTTTTTTTTTGAAAGGAGATTACCGGACCTTTCTTCTGACGTACATCTGGGTGGATCTCCAACCTTTTGGTAGCAGCCAAGTATATTGGCCGTTTGCTCGATGCAAGTTCCTCAGCTAACATAAAGGCTTTCAGTGTCATGTGCCGGACACGGTTTGCACTGCTCCACGTAGCATTTATGTCAAAGGCTTGTACGCATGTGTTACACAGATACTTTATTGACTGTTGTTGGTGTTAGGTGCCATCAAGTCAGTTCCGACCCCAGAACAGCAAAATGAAAAGCTGCCGGTCGTGTGACAGTCTCACAATTGTTCCCTTGTTGATCCCTTTGTTGCAGCCTGTGTCCATCCATCTCCTTGAGGGACTTCCTCTTTTTCACTGCCCCGCCATGTTACCAAGCATGATGGCCTCCGCCAGGGACTGGTCTCTCCTGACAGCATGTCCGAAGTATGTAAGGCAGTGTCTCGCCACCCTTGCCTCTAAGGAACACTCTGGATGTTCTTCTACTAATACAAAGTGGTTTTTCCTTTTCACCTTTTAGCAGCCCAGGGTACTTTCAACATTCTTCCCCAGCACCACAATTCAAATGCATCCTCTCTTCTTTGGCCTTTCTTATTCAATGTTCAACTTTCATATGCATATGAGGCAATTGAAAATGGCTTGGGTCAGGAGTACCGTAGTCCTCCAAGTAACATCTTTGTTCTTCAATACTCTAAGAGTTCTTGCACATCAGATTTACCTACTACAGTCCATTTTCTTTTTTCCCCCAAAACTTTTTTGTTGGGAGGTAATACAGATAGATCATTCCATAGTTCAATCACATCAAGCAGCATTGTACAATTGCTACCACAATCAGTTTCGAAACATTCTCTTTCTTCCTCAAACTCCTTGACATCATCTCCCCTTTACCCGCCACCCTTCCCCACTGTGCCCCCAGGAACCCTTATTCTACTTGCTGTCTCTGTAAATCATCTCTTGACTGCTGCTTCCATGATCATTCACTGTGGATGCAATCAAGACAAAATACTTGACAATGTTAATCTTTCCTCCACTTATCATGATGCTACCTATTGATCCAGTTGTGAGGATTTTGGTCTTCTTTACATTGAGTTGTCATCCATACTGAAAGTTGTAACCCTTGATCATTATCAGCAAGGACTTCAGGTCCTCCTCACTTTCAGCAAGCAAGGCTTTGTCATCTGCGTACTGGTATTCCCTTGTACCATTCCCACAACTGCCTGTTGATCTACGTACAGGTAACCCCTCAGAACCAGTGGTGAGAGTGGCGATACCGGGAGGGAAGTGTCCCAGAAGTCCCATTCTTCTCAGGGTTATACATAGTGTGTTATGATTCACACAGTCAAATGGCTTGGCATGGTCAATAAAACACAAATAAACATCTTTCTGTTATTTCCTCCTTTCAGTAAAGATCCATTTGATACCAGCATCGATAACCCTGGTTCCATGGCCTCTTCTGAATCTGGCCTAAACATCTGGAAACTCCCTGTCAATGTGCTGTTTAGCATGTCCCAAGTTTGTGGTAGGAGCACAATTCAGAACTAGAAAATATGCCTGAGTGTATTCTGTTCTTGGGTAAAAAGTGTCTTCCTTTAGGCATCATGCATCCACCCATCTCTTCACCCACCAGCTGCCCACACACTGGGCATGCTCTCTCTCTTGAGCTCAGACCCTCTCTCCTGTCTGTTTCGGGGGTGCTCAGATTCTAGACTGTCTCCTCTTTCCTCCCTGTGAGTTCTTTATTCCCAGAGTTGATCATGGGAATGGCCAAGTTGCAGAGGTGCATAGTGTTGCCGGCTCTTGAGTATGACCCCAGGAGACCTCTCAGCTCCCCTGACTCGGGGGGTTTGCTCCTCAAAGCTTCCCACCCCTTGCTTTCAAGCCCCCAAAGACCCCTCAAGCATCACTCCTAAGCACACGTTTCTGTTTGACTTATCTGAAAAGGGAACTATTACCTTTCTTTCAAGTTAGGTGTGATTTGCACCTTCGGAACCATCGGGAGTTCTGTTGGAAACAAAGAACAGAGATAGGAAATGGGGAAAAATCATAAAGCGTCTTTCTTAAAAATATGTATATTATTTAATATATGCTTCTGAAATTGTACCAGGAGGGCAGTGATTAGAGTAGCTTTGTATTTTGGCTGTCCTACAATGTCTCCCTCTATAGTACCCTTTAAAAACTATTAGCTTGCAATTGTATAAAGTTAACCTTAAGGTAATCTTTAAAATTATCTTGAAATCCTGGATTTCATAATCTTGAAGTTACTTTTTAAATTTCAACACTCCTCTCTCTGCCTCTGGTTTAACGGAGGCACCACTGAGGTGTAGGTGATAGACATATTTTGAAATATTAATTTCTAAGGAGGACACATGCCTCATGTAAATGCGATTGATGGGACATTTCATGTCCTCGTGGACAAAATATACTATGAATTCGAGCAATTGAGAATGATCCAGTAGCAGCAAGATAGACATCATCCTCAGAAAATACACAATTGAAGCTTTATTGTTCAAAATTTGTGTCTGTTATGTGTGTGTCAGACTATTATTCAACTATTAAAATGACATCTACAAAATTTAAGCAGCACAGGCAAATGCTGAAGTCCCAATACGCAACCCATTGCCGTTGCGTCACTGTTGACTGACAGCAGCTCTGTGGGACAGGGGGAACTGCTCTACGGGGTGTTCAAGACAATAATCCTCACGGAAGCAGACTGCCGCAGCTTTCTCCAGAGGAGCAGCTGATGTGTTTGCCCCAGCCTTTCTGGTTAGCGGCTAAGCACTTCAACCACTGAGCCACTAGGGCTCCTGAAGTCCTAATACAAAGTTAGAAAAGTAAACCATCTTTTTTTGCCATTGCTATTCCATACATAACATACTTCAAACTGTTAGACAAACAAAACAAGGACAATCACCAGAAAATATGAAAACAAACAAACAACCCCCAAACCAAGGACAGGAGATAGGAGAAAAACCACTGCAGTGTGGACTCGATTTATTTTTATTGAGGTGTTAGTAGCTGGGTGAAAGGAACCCGGGTGGCCTAGTGGGTGATGAATTGGCCTTTTAACACCAAGGTCAGCAGTTTGAAACCACCAGCCACTCTGTGGGAGAAAGATGAGACTTTCTACTCTGTAAAGGGAAGCCCACAGGGGTTGCTATGAGCAGGGACCTGTCACGCACAGGGTCGCTATGGGTTGGAACCCACTGGAAGGCACCTGACAGAAGCAGTATGAGTCAGGAGTGGTGCTCACTGACTTTTCAAATCCTCCATTTTCTTAAACGAACAAAATTAGCTTTATTTCTTTCTGTCACTCTTCTCAAATTAAAATGTGCACATAGTTCATTAAAAAACAAACAGAGGGAAAGGAGGAGGAAGGGACAGAAAACCGCAACTGAGAGGGAAGAGGTTTTTGATCTTGTCTTAGTTCCTAGGATTATTTTCTGTCTAAAGAGCTTGAGCCACCTAACTGTTCTTCATTTGTGGAATATGAGGAAATAATTATGGGGAGCATGAAAGGAGATTAAGATTGTCAACAACAAGGCAAACAAACCAGTTGTCGATTCATTGACTCCAACTCCCGGCCGGCCGTCCCAGGCCTGTCAGAGCACGGCTGTGCTCCATTGGATTTCAGAGGCTGAGTTTCAGAAGGAGATCTTCAGACCTCTAAGGGCACTCAAACCACCAACGGTTTGCTCAGGAGCCAAGTGTACACCAAATTCTGACTACTCCCTATCTGGTAGCACTGCACGGGCTTCTCACCCTTGGTCGGGACAGAAAATGACCCTGGGTCATGACCAGGGTCATGCAGAAAATGACCCTGTTGGCCAGGAGCACAGCGGCAGCTAGAGGCTAGAGACCTGGGCCCTGGTCTCAGCATCTCTGTTTCACGGTCCCCTGCTGGAGGGGTGCCCTGCCACCAACTGTGGATGACCTTTCCTGCATGAAAAGTGGACTGGTTCTTTCTTCCCCACCTTTCTCCATATGTCCTCCCCTTTCTCCTTAAACAGTGGGCATTGACTCTTAGTTGGAAATGGCTACTGAATGGTAGCTGCTAGGCCAAGTAGCAGTGGTTGTAAGGCATTTGGAACCCCCCAGGTGCCCCACAGGGGAAAGGACCTGGCAGTTTGTTCCTGCAAAGGTTACAGCTGGTAGGAACCCTTACGGATCCTTGTTTCTCAGTCACCTTGGGGTCGCTATCAGTTGCAATGGCCTCGATGGCCGTTAACAGCATCACAGCATTTGGAGCTGCTGAGGGAGAACTAACAAGAGGAACACGTATAACATCCGGCAGGCTATGTGTATTAAAATGCTATTAGGCAAAAGCATGATGCATCAAAATCAATGGACGGCGATGCTACTCGAGCACCATTTGCCAAGCAGACTTCTTCACCAGGCAGCTTTTTGTGTTCTAAAGAAATTATATACAATATATAATACAATTCATTACAATGAAAGGCAACTCTATAGCAGGTTATATGACAACCAGATAGTCACGTGGGCTATACGCCCTTCCTTCTAGCACCTGCCTTCTTGTGTGATCCCAAGAGAATATTACACCTTCCCATTTCATGGTGTGGGGGAATTCCTAAGGAATTTCCAGATGGGTTAGCATATTACTCAGGGGAACTGAAACTTGCAGAGGAAAAGTACCATGCCCAGGGCCCTACCAGGTGGGGATCCTCTGACTCATTTGTAGAATTTTCCTGCAAACCATGAACAAAACCACTCCTTGAAGTAAGAGAGCAGCACAGGGGGTGTTAGTCTTAATCCACCGAGTTACCCTGGGCAAGGAGGGCATCTGAGGTCGACCTGCCTGGCAGAGTAGCTGGGGCATGAGGTGTGGGCATGCTGAACTCTCCCACCCTAGTTTGTGGCATTGTCTTTTGTTCTTTTGTTATGCCCGTTTCACACAAGGAAGAACTGTGGCCAGAGAAGGCAAACTATCCTGCAATGGTAGGGAGAAAAGAATATATAATATAATGTTAACATCGACTTAAAATACTATGCGCTCAGCATAATATTTGACACAATTTAGCTCCTTTTGTCCTCACAAATGGTGTATAAGGCCAGCCTTTTGTTAGCCCTTAATCCCTTTACTGTATCTTATCAAACAAAGACCCAAGCCAGGGCATTTCAATCGCCTCTTGTGCATGGGGAAGCTGGATACCAAATAAAGAGAACTGAAGAAGACTTGACCCCTTTGAATGAAGGAGATCAGCACACAGAGAAGACCCTCAGTAAGAGGAACTGACACAGTGATTGCAGTGATGGGCTTCAACGCAGGGAGTATTTTGAGGGTGACATACGACCAGGCAACATTTTGTTCTGTTGTGCATAGGGTCATTGTGAGTCAGATCCACCTCGATGTTATCCAACACACATTACTATCCCAAGGGTCGTTGGGTGGCACACATGGTTTATGCTCAACTACTGACCGAAAAGTTGGCAGTCTGAACCCACCCAGTGTTGTTTTTTATGTGAGAAAGGCATGTGCCTGCAGCTGTAAAAATGACAGCCAAGAAAATGCTGCCATATGGAGGAATTCTACTCTGTACACATGGGCTCCTTATGAGTCGCAGTCAGCTTGATGGCAATGCGTTTGGGTGCGCCTTTCTACTCCCAGAAAGAGTTCGTCCCAGAAACCCATGGGGGCAGTTCTACCCTGTCCCATGGGGTTTCAAGGAGTTGGAATCAACTTGCTGGCATTGAGTTTGGTTTGGTTAGCTTTGATTTACAGCTAAGAAAATCAAGACGCAGAATGGTTAAATGACTTATCTAGACTCATGCAACTTGTGGATGGGGGAACTGGCATTTGAGCCTAGGCAATCAAGCTCCTGAGAGAGAAATGAGTGGCCTGGCTGACAGATACCAACCTGCCACCCAACGGTCAAATGAATGGCCCTCCTGCTGCTCCCTCCCCTCTTGATCCGGCGACAGGCATTGCTGCTTGCTCATGGCTTCCTGCTCATCCTCAGTAAGGCTCGGAATGCTGCTTAACGAAGTGGCCCACCATGAGCCTCCAGCAAGCGTGGCACTAGCACGAGGGATGGATGCCCGCTTTCTTCTCCCCGGGCCCATTGTACAGGCAGCACATAATTAATAAAGTTGTTTTTAAAACCAGATGTGTGCGCGTGTCTGCATCTTACCCTAGGACACGCAGAGTGATCTCAATGTGCACTCACAGAGCGTCTGCTAGCGGGGAGGATAGCACTCGCATTAGGTACAGAGGTTCTGATGGCACTAAGCCACCCCACGGCTTCTGAGTTGATTCTAACTCGGAACCACTCTATAGGACAGAGCCAAATTGCCCCGGTGGGTTTCTGCGGCTGGACATCTTGACAGGACTCAAACTCCCATTCACGGCCATTGAGCCCGTTCCCAGTCAAAGCAACCCTACAGGACGGAGTAGAACTGCACCCGCGAGTTTCCAAGACTGCTCTTCACGGGAGTGCAAAGCCTCCTCTTTCTTCTGAGGAGCCGCTGGTGGTTTCAAACTGCTGACCTCACAGGTCGCAGCAGCCCAATGCCTAACCACAATGCTGGGAGGGCTCCTCCTGGTTGTTGTCCTTAGGTGCCACCAAGTAGGTTCTAATGCAGAGCAGCTCGATGTCTAACAGAAGGAAGCACTGCCCAACCCTGTGCCACCCTCACCACTGTTCCCGCGCTTGGACCATGGTGTCCGTTCACCTCACTGAGAGCCTGTCTCCTTTTCACTGCCCCTCTGCTTTCCCAAGCATGCTGCTCTTCTCTAGGGACTGGTTTATCCTCCTTAGGGGAACAGAAAGCTTCATTTTTCTTCTGCAGAGACCCTAGTGGAGTCGAACAGCTGACCTCGTGGTCAGCAGGTGAATGCATAGTCCACTGCTCCACCAGGGCTTTTTAATGTAGGATAACTGAAAAGAGGAAATCTTGCATAAAGAAACCTAAGGGAGATCCCTAGGAAAAGTTAACGTCGGAGAGGTCTGAGAGGCTGGCCCCAATCCCAACTACTAGGTAGACACCTGCCCCTCCCTCCAGAAGAATTTATTTCAAAGGACGGCATTGAATCTGCAGCTCAGGGAGAGGGACATATCTGATTGGAGCACAAAGGAGCAGATGAAGGGGGAGGAGGAGAGAGTGGAGCACATCCTGGCCCACCAGGCCTTGAGGACGATGTTCCCAATTAGAACAGCCAGTCCACAGAGAGGACCACATGGCTGGCCCCACTATGAGGCACAATGTCCCTCACTGACCCATAGCCCTACAGGGGACAACACTGGAGACATAGTGGAAATTGTGCCCAATCTGATCCTGCCACACCAAGGCAAAACACTAAGGGGGTGCAACAGAACAGCAAGAGAACGGAGTGGCGAGGTCCCCAGGGAATGCTGAAGGTGGACTTTGGGGCCAGGGAATGGTGTCCCAACAGACTGGACTGGAAAACACTCCTAAAGGCCAAGAAACAGTCCTAGAGCTAACCACAAGCTTTTCTATCTTGTTGTGTGGTTTTTTTTTTTGTCATTGGTTTGTTTTTGTTGTTTTGTTGTATATTGTTGCTTGGTTTTGCTCTGTCTTGTTTTTGTGCATGTTATTAT
>NW_022111368.1:29333685-29336217 GCF_000313985.2 Echinops telfairi
TGTCAGACAGGGCAAGATATGACAAAATAATAATTTGTAAATTATCAAGGGTTCACGAGGGAGCGGGGAGCTGGGAGGGAGGGGAAAAATGAGGAGCTGATGCCAGGGGCTTAAGTGGGGAGCAAATGTTTTGAGAATGATGAGGACAATGAATGTACAAATGTGCATTGGATGGATGTGTGGATTGTGATAAGAGTTGTATGAGCCCCTAATAAAATGATTTTAAAAAAAAGAAAAGTTAATGTCCTCTTGTAAATAAATCCCTCCTATTCAATCTATTGTGCATAGTCTGGCTCCGTGTCCTGGGTTTTCACAGGACATGGCATAGTTTCATGTGTTATAAAAGCACTTTACATTTTTCCCTCTGGGCCTTCCTCCTCCTCCTCTTCCTCCCCCCCCTTCCCATCCCCTTCTCCCTCCCCCTTTCCCCACTCCTCCTCCTCCTCCTTTCTTCCCTGGATATTTATTATCAAAGCTTTTGCTTTTACACAGTCCTGGAGAGCATTGCATTCGTCTTACTCTAGTGGGAAATATATTTACAAAGACCCAGTGCATAGCGGGGGCATGGGACGAATGCTTGATTCACACTAAAAGAAAACTGGAGTACCATTTTGCAGTATGAAAATTGCACTTGCTACATGAATAGGAGTGACATAAGGATTCTGAGAGAGAACTTAATGATAGAGGCTGTGGGAGTTACATAATCTGTTGTCAATTTGAGACTTAAGAGTGGGGAGTGGTGGAATCTAGCCTGTCAATCAGGTTGCAGCTTGATGACCTCATTTGGATGTGCTAAGGAGATAAATAGCTAGCTGGAGGCGGGACACATGCTCACTCCCTGCAAGACATTACTGACAGTGAGTCTGATGGAGCTACGCTGCTGTAGCCAGAGCTCTGGAGCAAGAGGAGCCACATAGAGACCCCTGGCAGTGCTGAGATGCTTATACCACCACTGGATCCACAAGACTTCTCACCCACTGGCCTGTGTGATCTTCCTGCATATGGCATCACTGCATATGTCTGTGTGGGTCTGAAGAGGAATTTAAAGATTGCTATCAGACATATGGGCTAATATTGGACTTAAATTTTTTTTTAATATCAGATTTATGGACTTGATCTGAACTAGGCTGGGATGTTTTCTCAATATATCATTGTTCTTGTGTATAAAACTCTTTCTTATACACATATGAGTGTATGAATTTTGTTTCTCTAGTCAATCCAGACTAACACAGAGGCCCACAGACAGGAGAACATCCAGGCAACAGAGCAATGCTCTCTCCAGTGCAGTAACTAAGCCTCTGTGTGCACAGGTGGAACCTGGGATGATACCTCTGCTTCGATGGAGAGGGCTGTAAAGACAAAACAAGCTCTTAGGATGAAAGTTGTGTTTAACCAGATTGGGCTTTTAAAAATGCAAGCCGCCTGGGATGTTTGTAGTTGATAGTAGAACAGGGCCCAGAAACAAACAAACAAACAAACAAACAAACAAACAAACAAACAAACAAACAGGTAAGTTCTATTTGTAGGCCAACTAAGATGATGCAAATGACCTGGGATCTTAGATTGGACTCGATGAGCTCAAGCTTAGGACCGATTTTGCCTAATTGAAATTGGCTGTGCAGTCAGGACATTAGGGAAGACACCACATGGACCTGTGAGTGAAGGTGTAATGTATACTTTTAACAGACAGGCAACTGCCAAACTTTAAGACCCACTTACGGAAATGCCGCCTTCTGAAGAAATGATTAAGTGCTCAGCTATTAACTGAAAAAATGGCTGTTCGAATCCACCCAGAGGCTCCTTGGAAAGAAGGCTAACGATCTACTTCCAAAAGATCACTAGTAGAAAACCGGGTGGAGCACAGGTCTGCTCCGATACACGTACCCCCAACTCAACCCAACCCAACCCAACCCACTGCCGTCCAGTGGAGTCCAACCCTCGACAGCACAGTGAAACTGCTTCTTAGGGTTTCTGAGGCTGGAAGTCTTTACTGGAGCAGAAAGCCTCATCGCCCCCACCCCGCACTTCCAGCTCCTGCATCCCCCACCATGCCCCCACCCTCTCAAAGAGTGCTGAGCTGCTGGTGCACTCGAACTGACCTTGAGGTTAGCAGCCTGATTTGCTCCCGATGCCACCAGAGCCCCTCTGATACACATGGGCTCCCCATAACTTGATATTAACTAAACAGTAACTTTTTTTTTAAGTCTAGAAAAAAAAACCACTCATAGATGAAATTAACTCTAATTATGTTAATCAAAGGGTGTTTAAGAAAAAAGAAAATCAGAAGTAATAGTATGGAATGCCAATATAGTGTGCAGCCATTAAACAACATTGTAGACAATTTAATGGAACGAAATGAGATTCATGGCAGTAAACCATGGTTAGGTATAATTACAATATAGACAAAGAGTCCTGGGGTGTGATGGTTGGTGGTTTGAATTTACTTGGCAGCTTCACGGAGTGGAGCTCCACCTCCACCTCCACCACCTCCACCACCACCTCCACCACCACCACCTCCACCACCACCACCAC
>NW_022111368.1:29336898-29350821 GCF_000313985.2 Echinops telfairi
ACCACCTCCACCTCCACCACCTCCACCACCTCCACCACCACCTCCACCTCCACCACCTCCACCACCACCACCACCATCCCATAATATATGAACATGTAAGTTAATATTCCTAATGTTTCTGAAAAGCAGTAGAGCAGGTCACAAAACAGTATGTAGTATATAAAATTATGAACCTTATATAAAAAAGCTCCCCAGACTTAAATCACACACACACACACCTTTTTGTGTGTGTGCAAGTCTGAGGAGGATAGAGCCAAAGTATGTGCAAAGTAGCGGGCACCTCTGGGTGATGTTCGTTTACGCTTTCTTCCTTGTGCTTCCATATAGTTTTAGAACAGCCACAATGCGCACCTCTGCTTTGTGTAATGAGAAAGCAGACAGACAGACTTGATGTGTGTGGTGTTTCTATACAAGCGCTTCGTGTTCGTCAGCGGTCCCGTCTGCTCTGGGGGCACAGTGCGAGGGGCGTGATTGCTGTAGCTGGGACTGGAAGCTGGTCAGTAATGACCCATCCTAACTCTCAGCCACAGGGCCGACCATTGGAGCTTTGGCTCCATCCAGCTTGGTTGTGTTTTCCCGGGCCTTGTGGTGAGCCGCCCTTTGCGAGGTGTCCCTCCAGGTACACTCCTGCAGATACTCCTTGCCATCCACATTTCTTTTTCCCTTCCAGATAGTTTTCCTCCTGTAGATTCCCTCCCTCCCCGAGAGACTCACCTCCTTCCCCAAACTCACCATATGCCTGGGAATCCCGATATTCCCGTTCTGGAGACGCTCTCTCCAGCCAATACCGTCCTTTGTACGCATATGGATCTCTTCCCAAATACGTTTCCTCCTCCAGATATTTCACTTCTGTCAAATCCTTTTCCTCTTCAGCAAGTTCCTTTAGCCAATTTTCCTCCTGGAACCTTTTCTCATCTGCTGCCTCCTCATTGTCCCCTTCTTCTGAGAGGTAGATTGAGGTTGGGCGAGTAGATGCGGTGTCTGATGGCACCTCTTCAGCAGACATGCTGAGGAAGCAGTATGCAGGTGCAACCCGTCGGCAGCAGGCAGCAATCACTTCGTCATCCTGGTGGTCCGGAAAGGAAGGACAGAATGAAATTCAGTGTAGCCCACTGCGTACAGACTGAGGTTCTAATGCTCTGCGCACTCACTTCATTCCCCACTCTCCTCTGGGCCCTTAAGCGTGCGTGTCAGGACCTGGGGGGCCCACAGAGAATACGCAGACCAGAGAGCACAGAGGTACTCCCCCCCCAGGAATTCCCTGGGGAGACGACCCTTGAAGGCAGTGCCTTTGAAATGATCAAATGCAGTGCAGGAACTGAGGCCTGGGAGGTGGAGGTGCCCTTAGTGGGGCAATGATTAGAGAAGACTTTTCTATCTCTGCGAAGAAAGATTTATTGCTGTAATAAACAGGATAGAGGCTCAGTCTTCTCAGAACTTGGAACCTGAGGGTGGAGTGGGAGCGACGTAAATGAACTTCTACAGGCACCATGGTAAGGAGAGCGGAAGTGGTATATACAGGGTGTTATGGACGTGGTGGTTGGGGAACTTGGCCAATTGCAGTTTCTGTAGTTGGAGATGAATAGATTGAGAACAAACAAATCATCATTGATGAAATACACCCAGGACGTCCTTTAGATGCGAGGATGGCAGGGATTTGGCTTGCTTGGTTTGAACATGGACATCATGGTTGGTGAGGTAAAGAGACACCAAACATGAGGACAACTTTCCATGAAATGGACTGAGGTCATTACCATAACAAGGGATCCAACCATAGCAACAGTTATGAAGATGGTGCAGACCGGGGCAGTGCTTCCTTCTGTTGTACAGAAGGTCATCCTGGAACTGACTTGGTGGCAACTAACAACTAACAACAACAACAACACAGGCACATTCTCATGGCAGCCACACAGACGCTGGCCCGTTCCCAGAAGGATGACCCACCATTTGTTCACTTAGCCAACTCTTACTTAGCTTGTAACCTCAGCTTCAATGTCCCTGTAAGGATCCTGGATTTCCCAAGGAAGTCCTCCACACTCCCTTCTGTGCAGCAGCTTCCAAAAAGGCACATTTAAAAGCAACTATTGTCTGTATTAAAATATTTATTTACATGCTTAGCTTTCTCATAGACTCTGGATTTCTTGAGGGCATGGAGGGTTGATTGGGTCTTTAAAAAAATAAGAGTTCACTTTTTCTACCTCAACAGCTACTACTTATGTGGCCAACCACCAGCATTTCTGGGCTGGATGACTGCAACATGCTCTTTTTCCATTCATCATTTCATTGGGGCTCTTACAAATCTTACAAAAACCCATCATTCAGTTGTATTAAGCATACACGTACATACGTTGCCATCAACATTTCCAAAACATTTTCTTTCTACTTGAGTCCTTGGTATCAGCGTCTCTTTTATCCCCTCCCTTTCCATCCTCCCACCCTCCTGAATCCTTGATCAATTCTATATTATTATTATTTCGTATCTTACACTGTCTTTTGTCTCCCTTCACCCACATTTTTGTTATTCTTTCCCCCCAGGAAGGGGTGTCGCTATAATTCAACCTTGTGATAGGTTACCTCTTCCCCCACCTCCCACCTCCCACCATCCCCGTACCCCCATGATATTGCCACTCCGACTACTGTTCCTGAGGGGTTTATCTGCCCTGAATTCCATGTGTTGAGAACTCTTATCCATAGCAATGTGTGTACTCCGGTCTAGCCAGATTTGTAGGGTAGAACTGGGTCCTGGTGGTAGGGAGAGAAAGCATTCAGGAACTAGAGGAATGTTATGTGTTTTGTAGGTGCTATACTGCTCTCTGGTTAACTGTCCGTTCTTTGCAAGCATGCTGTGGGGGGATGTCCAATTGTCTACAGATGGGCTTTGGGTCTCCGTTCCAATCCTCCTCTTTTGCATCAATGTAATAGTTTGTTTTGGATCTTTTGATACCTGATACCTGATCCCGTTGACACCTCATGATCACACAGGCTGGTGTGCTTCTTCCATGTGGGCTTTGTTGCTTCCCTGATAGATGGTCACTCTTTAATTTCAAGCCTTTAAGACCCCAGATGCTCTATCTTTTGAGAGCTGGGCACTATCCATTTTCTTCACCACATTTGCTTAGGCACCCATTTTGTCTTCAGTGATCGTGTTGGGAAGGTGAGTATCACAGAGTGCCAAGTTATTAGAACAAGTGTTTAGGGAAGGCTTGAGTAGAGGCCCAAAGTCTGTCTGCTACCTTAATACTTAACATATAAATATATGTACATTGACCTCTATCCCTATCATTGTAAATTTATATATTTACATATATACATGTCTGTAGCTATACCTCTATAAAAGTCTTTTGCCTCCTAGTTCTTTCCTCTATTTCCTTTCACCTTCCTCCTGTCCCACTATCATGCTCACTTTCCACTTGGCTCTCAGTAATTCCTCTCGGATACATTACACTTGATCAAACCTCACCAGGCATTCTACGCCCTCCTCACCATCGATTTTAGATCTCTTCTTCCCTTATCCTTGAGTTTGTTGGCTCCCTGATCCCCCTCCCCACCCCTCCTCTCCCATGTTACCCCAGGACTACTGGTCCTGTTATTTTCTCCTCAGGATTATTTGTCCTGCCTATCTTATACAGACATAGAATGAACAAAGGAAAAAACATCCCAATAAGCAATTCCAGGTCTGTCTGCTGACCCTTATGTATGTTTTCCAACCGGGTCTGATGAAGTGCCACGCCCTGTCCCCTGAGTCAGAAGTCTATTTCCAGGATTCCTCAGGGACTTGGTTACTTTGCTCCCCTTGCTGCCCCGTTGCCCTCCCTTTGTGTTTCACCCCACTGTGCATGGGGCAGACCGGGCGCACTTTCCAGAGAGTGTCACCTGTGCTGTCCCCCCTTAGTGCTATGGGTCAGTGAGGGGAATGTCATGTTTCATGGTGGGGTCGGCCCTACGGTCCTCAATGTGCATTGGCTGTTCTGAGCAGGGATGTCATCTCTGGGGCTTCGTGGGCCAGCATGAGTTTCTCTCTCTCTCTAGCTCTTTCTCTCTCTCTCTTTTTCCCTCTTAGTTTGCACCCGTGTGGTCTGGGCTATATCTTTAGTGCTGTCCTCTGCATTACATTCTTCTGGGGAAGGGGTCAGCCTAGCTCTGCTTGGGCCTGGCCTGGTCATTCTCTCTGATAGCTTGATGCCCCAGGCTGGTATGTTGCCCTCAAGGCTTGCTGCTCCGGGATGGGGTCTGGTCCCTCTCCCTTTCCTGTGCAACACACTCTTAACTGGTCTTCCTATGCCTGCTCTTCCATCCTGCTAGTAAGTCTCCACAAAGCCACAGACGGCTTGTAAAAACCTAATTGGACCATTGCATCCCTTGTGGCATTGTGTTTAAAGTAAAACATAAATGCCATGCTACAACTTCCATGTCTGACATTATTTCATCATCCTCACCCCAGTTTACCTCTACTCCCAAGGCTATGCACCCCAATGATGGTGACCCCACTGATCTATTCCCCACTCGACCTCCAGTTGTCAGCATGGTGCCTTAATGCCAGCTGCCACCCAGTTGGTTCTGGCTGGTAGAGGCCATGGGTGCAGAGTAGAACCACTCTCCAGAGGGTTTTGGTGACCTGTGGGAAGCAGAATGTCAAGTCTTCTCTTTGTGAGGTCTCTTGGTTGGCAGGATCAAATTGACAGTCTTTCCATTAGCAGTCATATGCTTAACAGTTTTCACCACCCAGGGAATCCTGGTATATCAGGGATGTTCGATAAATATGTATCAGTGGATGTATGTATAAATATGTATTCAGTAGTAGGCAGTCCTAGAGTAGTGCTTCCCAACTGGGGGCGGGAGGGGGTGGGGAGAGAGAGAGAGAGAGAGAGAGAGAGAGAGATTGTAATCCTGCATGCCAGGTTAAGTTGAAGAGGCTACTAACTGTGGAGGCAGCTATTCCATTAAGACCTTAGGAGATCAATCCGCTGGTCTGCCTGACATGTTCCCAGCTTTCTGATCAGGAAGCTCTGTTCTAGGGAAGTAGCCAGACATGAATCTAGGGGCAGCTTCTGGCATGTGTGTAGCATGATGGCAAGAGATGAGGGCGTTCATCAGGAGCACCCGGGCATACTTGTCCACCCCCAGGGCCGTTGGCACCCTTGGCTTATTGGGCTCTGGCAAGATTAAGTTGGGGTAGTGTTGTGAACGCAGCGCTATACTGCCCAGATTTCAAAGAAAGCCGTGTGGCCCAGCTGCAGGGAGAGTGGTCAGCAGACCACTGTCAGCAACTGCTGGGAGGGTCTGCCTTGGCAGCCCAGGACCACCTCCCACCAGCCTGCATCTGGTAACTGTACAGAATGGCGACACAGCACAGCCATTGGGCCCCAGCAGGACAACTCTGAGAGGCAATATTCGTCATCACACCACCAGCCCGTTTCACAGGAGTGCTGCATTCTGCCCAACCCTGCTCCCCACCCTCCGCTCCCCTTCACAGGTGTTCATCCCTGATAAACCTTTTGCATCTCTGCAGATGCATCTTAGAAGCAGATCCCAGAGCACCCACCCTGCCACAGGCAGCAGCTTCATGCAGTGTAGTTCTGGGAAAGACTAGGGAAAAAATTAAACCCTAGATGGCCTCCCTTTCGTTCTCCCACGAGTTTAGGCGAAAAGCCCCTGGGCAGAAATAGTCAAGACAAGCAGAGACCCAGCATCTGAGGCAAGCACTAGCTTTGACTGAGATTTTGGTCTTGACTCATTTTGATGGTGGTTTCCGACAGACTGGACATGAATTTCTGCATCGCAGCAGAAAGCATCCACTTTATGTCATGTGGTTGGGTGCTGTGAGCCTCTCACAGTTGTATTTATTACTGTAGCCACTGTGCCAGTGTTGTTGAACAGCTTCTGGGTCTTAGAATGACTGTTTCCCCGAGCATAATGTCCTTCGCCAGGGACTGTCTCCTCTTCATAGCAAAGTATGCCATGTGAGATGAAGTTTGGCCATCCCCACTTTTAAAAAAAGATCATTTTATTGGGGGCTCGTACAACTCTTATCATAATCCATCCATCCATCCACTGTGTCGAGCACATTTGTAGATTTGTCGCCATTGTCATTTTCGAAACATTTGCTTTCTACTAGAGCCCTTGGCATCAGCTCATTTTTCCCCTCCCTCCCTGCCCTCCCCTCATGAACTATCGATAATTTATAAATTATTATCTTTTGTCATGTTTTACATTGTCTGACATTTCTGTTGTTTGTTCCCCAGGGAGGGGGTTATATGTAGATCCTTGTAATGGGTTCCCCTTTCTACCCCACCTTCTCTCCACCCTCCCGGTATTGCCACTCCCACCACTGATCCTGAGGGGTTCATCTGCCCTGGATTCCCTGTGTTTCCAGTTCCTATTTGCACCAGTGTACATGCTCTGGTCTAGCCGGATTTGTAAGGTAGAATTGGGATCATGATAGTGGGAAGGGGGAGAAGGAAGCATTTAAGAACTAGAGGAAAGTTGTATGTTTCATCGTTGGTACACTGCATCCTGTCTCGTCTCCTCTCCGCGACCCTTCTATAAGGGGCCATCCCCACTTCAGAGGGGCATTTTGACTACACAACTTCTTCCAGCATAGGTTTGTTTGTGCTTCTGACAGTTCACAGTACTTTCAATGTTCTTTGCTAGCACCATCATTTAAAGCATCAATTCTTTGTTCTTCCTTTTTTTACTGTCAGCATTTACATGCACACGAGGTGATCAAAAAGCCATGGCTTGAGTCAGGTACATCTTCGTCCCTAAAGGGTCATCTTTGCTCTGTAACATGTCAAAGAGATACTTTGTAGCGGATTTGACCATTGCAGTATATCATTTGCTTTCTTCACTACTGCCTCCATGAGTGTGAGTTATGGGACCAAGGACAATAAGGCCTAACAGTTTCACTCTTCTCCATTCATCTGTCTGTTGTCTAGAGGTGCAGTCGTGATGGTTTCCGATTTCTTTAGGTTGGGATGTAGTCCTAAAGGGTGTGATTTTCATCTTCATCAAGTAAGGATGGCTCACCTGCAGACTACAGGTTGTGAATGCACCTTCCTCTAATCCGGATGCTGCCTTCTTCTTCATCCAGGACAGCTTCTCAAAGTATTTGCTCAGCACACAGATTGAAGATGTATGAGAGAATACAACTGAATTCAATGCATAGAGACCTGGTAGGACAGAGCAGAGTTTCCCTTTTGGGTTTCTGAGTCTGTAAATCTTCATGGGAGTAGAAAGCCTCATCTTTCTCTTTTGGAGTAGCTGGTGGATTCAAACTGCGGATCTTGTGATTAATAAGTAGTTCAATACACAACCCAGTAGACCTATTGTTTGGCTAAGGAACCCCAGTAACACTGTCCAGTAAGAATTGGACTTCCAACCAGAAGGTCAGCAGTTCAAACCCACCTATCACATTGAGGCTATCTGCTCCCATAAAGAAGTACAGCTTCGGAAATCCTGTTTGTGTTGCTACCGGTCAGAATCAACTCAATGGTAGAGGGTATCGTTTGACTGGAAACAGCCACAGGGTGAGTTCATTTCCAGATCTGAAGAGTTACTAAGGGCCATGCTGGGGGCCCCCTTGCTGGATATTTTTAATGATTTTGTGTTTTGATCTACACTTTTCTTCCACTTTACCCAGGGCCTTTTAAGGCAATCCCTTTCAGTCGTGGTAGCCAGGCACCATCTAGTTCTTTTGGTCTCAGGGTGTGGATAGTGATGTTTGTATGGCCAATTAGTCAACTGGACTAATTGCTTCCATAAGTCTTTCACTTTCTTCATTCTTTCCCTTCTGGACAGAGAGACCCCAACCTGAACTTTATATGGCTGCTCACCTGCTTTTAGGACCACAGTGGATAGTCACTAGATTTGGTTGTAGACCATTGTCTTTGTGGCCGATGTTATTCTAATGGACCTTGGTGTCTCCTGAGACTGTGGTCCTGAGCCCCCAGGCCCAGCTGTTCATTCCCTCATGGAGTTTAGTTATGTCTAAGAAGTCACGACTTTGCCCCTGTATGCGCTACTACATTCATGGATATAGTTTCAGCAATATAGATATATTATATTTTAGGTCAAAGTAAATAGCTATGTACAAATATCTTTTGTCAAACCTAGATTCAGTATACTTATTTTGAGTATATATTGATTATTTATACTCTTCCTCTCATATCTATTCAGCCTGTCTATCCAATCCTGTTATTGCTGGATTGTGTAAATAATAGCACTTACATCTGTTGCCTTAACGCTTGCACTCCTCCCAGTGTCTTCTCCTGCCTCAATCTTGTGTGCATGTGTGGCCAAAGTCCCTCTTATTCTCTGTTGCCTTCCCCTTTGCCCAAGTTAATACATGCCATCCTCTAGTTAGTCCCTTACCTTTCCCTCATCCCCATTACTGGTAACCATAAAGAACATTTCTTTTAGGATGGAAACCTGCTCTTGACTCATTCTTTCACTAGTCATAATGCCTTTCTAGGAAGCTCTGGTCATGTAGTAGTTGTTGGGCTGCTAACTGCAAAGTCAGCAGTTCAAAAACACCAGAAGCTCCTAGGGAGAAAGACGGGCGGGCTTTCTACTCCTATAAAGAGTTACAGGCTCAGAACGTCACAGGGGCAGTTCTACGCTGTTACATTGGGTTACTATGAGTCAACACTGACTTGATGGTCATGAGTTTGGTTTTTGGAATTTCCTCCAAGTTCATCCATTTTATGAGATATTTCCCATGTTTATTGTTATTCTGAAACATTGCATAATATTTGTTTGTATGTACCAAAGCTTGTTTATCCTTTCTTTCATTGATTGGCATGTAGATTACTTGCATTTCTTTGCTATTGTGAAAAGGGCTGTGATGAGCATGTGTGAATGTATTCATTTATGATATGGGTCTTAGTCCTCTAGAACATAACCAAGTAGAGGGATTGTTGGATCCCTTGTTGTTTTTATTTCTACCTTTCTGAGGAAGCATCTTATTGATTTCCACAATGTTTGCATATTTTACAGTCCCACCAATATATATGAAGATTACAGTCTTTCCATACTCTTGCCAGCATTTGTTAGCTGTTTTGTTTTGGTTCACATCTTTCTAATGGCCCATGACAGGAGTGTTGCTGGAGAATTGGTTACACATTTGGCTGTTAACCACAAAGTCAGCAGTTTGAAACTACTAGCTGCTCCTTGGGTTAAAGATGAGGCTTTTTAACGCTTGTAAAAAGTTACAGTCTCAGAAACCCACAGGGGCAGTTCCACCCTGCCCAATAGGGTCGCCATGATTTGGCATTGACTAGATGGTAGGGAGTTGAGTTACAATACTGAGCATCTCTTCATGCTCGTTGCCCACTTGAATATCTTCTTTGGTGAAGTTTCTGTTAATGTTTTCCACCCATTTGTAAATTGGATCATTTGTCTTTCACTTGTAGAGGTGTTGAATTTTCTATAAATTTTGGAGAAAAATTCCTTGTCAGATATGCCATTGCTAAAATCCCCCTGGGTCTATTGGATCTCTTTTGGTGAAATCTATTGATAGATGTCAGTGTCTAATGTTTAGGAGGTCTGGAGTAGGTTTTGAGATGGGAAATGAGAGGCCTCCTACTTTGTTCTTCTTTAGTAGTGCTTTACTTACCGTGGATTTCTTTCCTTTCTTTACATAGCTGGTGATTAGTTTTGTCATCTCTTTTAACAGTGGTGCTGGAATTTGGATCAAGAGTATACTATTTCTGTAGATTACTTTGGGTAGTATTGACATTTACACAATTCTAAGTCTTTCTATCTATGACCATGATATATTCTTAAAAAAAAATCATTTTGTTGGGGGCTCATACAACTCATTACAATCCATCCAGACATTGTGTGAAGCACATGTGTACATTTGTTGCCATCATCATTCTCAAAACATTTGCTTTCTACTTGAGCCCTTGGTATCAGCTCCTCATTTTTGCCCCTCTTCCTGGTCCCGCCTCCCTCATGAACCCTTGATAATTTATAAATTATTATTTTGTCATATCTTTCACTGTCTGACTTCTCCCTTCACCCACTTTTCTGTTGTCCATCCCCCAGGGAGGAGGTTATATGTTGATCCTTGTAATCAGTTCCCCCTTTCTACCCCACCCTCCCTCCACCCTCCGATATTGCTACTCTCACCAATGGTCCTGAAGGGATCATCTATCCTGGATTCCCTGTGTTTCCAGTTCCTATCTGTACCAGTGTACATCCTCTGGTGTAGATGGATTTTTAAGGTAGAACTGGAATCATGATAGTGGGGGATGGGAGTCGGGGCGGGAGGAAGCACTTAAGAACTAGAGGAAAGTTGTATGTTTCATGGTTGCTACCCTGCATCCTAACTGGCTTGTCTCCTCCCCACGACCCTTCTGTAAGGGGATGTCCAGTTGTCTACAGATGGGCTTTGGGTCTCCACTCTGCACTCCCCCTCATTTACAATGATAAGATTTTTTGTTCTTTGATGCCTGATAGCTGATCCCTTCGACAACTTATGGTCATACAGGCTGGTGTGCCTCTTCCATGTGGGCTTTGTTGCTTCTGAGCTAGATGGCTGCTTGTTTACCTTCAAGCTTTTAAGACCCCAGACGCTATATCTTTTGATAGCTGGGCACCATCAGCTTTCTTCACCACATTTGCTTATGCACAGATTTGTCTTCAGTGGTCATATCAGGAAGGTGAGCACACCCTTATATGATTTTTTGTTCTTTGATGCCTGATACCTTGTCCCTTCTATACCTCGTGGTCACACAGGCTGGTGTGCTTCTTCCATGTGGGGTTTGTTGCTTCTGAGCTAGATGGCTGCTTGTTTACCTGCAAGCCTTTAAGACCCCAGATGCTATATCTTTTGATATCCGGCACCATCAGCTTTCTTCACCACGTTTGCTTATGCACACATTTGTCTTCAGCGATCATGTTGGGAAGGTTTGCAGAGCATGGTATATTCTTTGATTTATGAAGGTCTCCTTTAGTAGTGTTTTGTAGTTTTGGTTGTATATTTCTTGGGTTAGATTTAATCATCAGTATTTCATTCTTGACTGCCTATTAGAAATGGGTAGGAGACTTGGTGGTGTAGAGGTTATGCATTGGACTATAGTCCACAGGTCAGCAGTTCGAAATCACCAGCTACTCTGTGGAGAAAGATGGGGCTTTCGATTCCCATAAAGAGGTACAGTCTAGGAAACTTCCAGGGGCAGATTTACCGTCCTATAGGCTTGCTATGAGTTGGCATTGACTCGATGATAGTATTATAACTGGTATCATTTTCCTGGCTTTCTTTCCAAAGTTCTCTTTGTGAATGTAAAGGAATTGACTAATTTTTGTATGTTAATTTTATACCCTGCCATTTTGCTGAATTTTTCAATCAGTTCCAATTATTTTCTTGTAGAATCGTTTGTAAATTTCTATGTACAGATTATTTCATGTGTAGATAGAGTTTTACTTCTTTGACAAATTTGGATGCCTTTAATTTCCCTTTCATGTCTAATATCTCTGACTGAGACGTCTAGCATAGTATTAAGCACAACATCCTTGTCTGGAAATGCTTTTGCGTGAGAGTAATTTTGGCCATTGGTTTCATATATATACCCTTAATTATGCTGAAAAGTGTCCTTTCTATTTCTATTTTGTTGAGTGTTTTAAATAAGAATGAGTGTTGGATTTTGTCAAAGGCCCCCCCCCTCCATTTTTGATCACATCAGTGTGATCATGTGGCTCTTTCCTTTATTTTATTTATATGATGGATGAAGTTATTTTTCTAATGTTGAACTATCCTTGAGTACTTGAACAATGCTTGGTTATGATGTATTATTATTTTGCTGTTGCTGGATTCTATTGTCTAGGACTTTAAAACCACAGTTTATTTGCATATTATTTGCATACCATACAATTCAACAGTTCAAGCACATCAAGGAGAGTTGTTTAATCACCACCACAACCAGGTTTAGAACATTTTCTTCCTTCTTATACTCTCTGTCATTAGCTCCCTATTTCCCCCCAACTTCCCCTGCCATACCCCCAAGGAACCATTAATCCAATTACTGTCTCTACAGATTAGATTCACTTATCCTGGATTTTGTATACAGAAAAACCTTAAACCCCCCACCCCCAACAACAACAAAATAAAACATAAGTATTTCAATCAAAAACAGAAAATAAAAAACACTAGAATAAATTTAAAATGGATCATAAGGGAGATTAAATGATAAGATGTTAAATTTCAACTTAACTGAATCTGCAATAACCCCTTTTCAGTGTATGCTGCATGACAGCAAGGCTGTTCACGTCCCTAGTCGTGTCAGATGGGATTCACCAGAGACGTAATCGAAGCCTAGTTTCCCTTCATCTTTCTTTCTTTTTCTTTCTTTTTTAAACCTGAGGCAGCTTTAACATGGATCAAAAAGGGAGATCAAATGATATTACATTTTATGATAGGCTACAAACCAAGTTTCTGGTTTGAATTTTTCAGGCACCCATTGCCTTTTCTCTCCTGCTCTGAGGAAAGCACCGAGAGGAATTTTGAGTGGGATTAGGCAGCACAGAGGCAGCATTAGGTGGGGCAAAAACACCTTGGATGTAACTGGGACTCCACTGACTGGAGCTTGGAAATCCCATGTAGAGCAAGTGGAAAAGTCTCATTTCTGTAAACGCTCCCTGCGTGTTCTATTGACTGGTCATGAGTGAGCCGGTTCTGACCCATAGTGACCTCATGGGTGCAGGGTAGCACTACATTCTATAGGGGTTCACTGCTGTGACCGCTGGGAAGCAGATTGTCAGGCCTTCATTTCAAAGCACTTCGCAAAAGAAAACAAAACCAACGCCCCCAGACAAGTCACGACCATCAAGAACATTTTGGCCCTTGACTTGGTGGGTCCGTACTGTACTGCTCACTGCGAGGCAGCAGCTGCAAACCAGCAGCCGGAGGAAGACGGTGCTTTCTTTCTCCTCTTGGAAATGGCTACCGTCTCAGGAACCTACAGGGGCAGTTCCTCCCTGTCCTAGAGGGTCCTTAGTGAGTCGGCATCGACTTGCCGGCAGTGTTTGGTTTTGGATTGGACCCAATAGGACAGAGCAGAACTGCCCTTTTGGGTGGCCTCCTCTCTTCCTCTGTGGGTCAGTCTCTGCTCCCTTGGTCTGATCCCAGAGGCTCGCTCTGCTCACTGCGCTGGCTGGGACGCAGCTCTTACCTGGTTCAGGGCCGCAGGGGCCCCTCGGATGTCCGCAGATGAGTGCTGCTAAAAGGTCACTGTCCCTGGAACCCCCAGCATCTCTCAGAATACTCTCCACTGGGCGTTTGTTTCAGCTCTCAGTCGCCATGGCGATGGCTTCCCTCTGCCTGCTCTCCTGCGCCCATCCCCACAGGGCATCTGCACAGCGGGCCTTCTAAACCTGACTGGGGAAGGAGGGTTGGGCTCAGTGGACAGTGGCTCTGGAAACTTCCCTTCATTATTTGGGTCTCGCCCCCATGCAGCAGATGGACACTGTAGCTTCTTTAATTGGGTTTACCTACATGGGGACGGTAGACCTTGGAGGCTTTCCAGGACTGGGTGACATCTGCCACCAGTCAGGCCCCACCTACCAGCACCTACTTGACCCTGGGAGAGACATGAAGACTTTGCTTGAAGTGTTAGTACATAAAACATACTGTGATAAAGCATTATTTTTCTGATCACAAATGAAGTGTCAGTTTTCTCGAGTCCCGGAGCTGGGTTGGGGGAGGCAGCGAAGGCGGGAGTGGGTGTGTGGCACCACAGTTGAAGACCCTCAAGCTTTTCTGGGAGGAGGCTGGGTGGTCCCACTGGGTGGTATTTGCATGAGGTGCCCTCAGTGGGCCTGTTTGGGCTGGTCCTCAGGACAGAGGGCCTCTGCACATTCAGGGTCACCATGCCTTGGAATCAATTCAGTTGCTACCACCACCACCACCACACCACCACCACC
>NW_022111368.1:29351422-29356077 GCF_000313985.2 Echinops telfairi
CCACCACCACCACCACCACCTCCTCCTCCACCACTTCCACCACCTCCATCACCACCATCACCACCACTACCACCACCACCACCACACCACTACCACCACCTCTACCACCACCAGGAAAAAGAACCACTGTTCCAGGCCCATGCAGAGCTATCCAGAAAGGAACAGAGGGCCCAATGTATAGGGCTTGATATGGATTCAAGGTGTGAAGAGACCCACGAAGGTCACATGCTCTGGCTACTGTGAGTGGACTCGTGAGAAGTGTAAGGTGGTCCAGGGGGGGCCCGGGGCGGGGTTGCAGTCCAGGAGCATTTCTGTGCAAGAGTTTCTGGCCAGTTACCAGAGAGCTGTGAGAATAAGTGGACACGGTCAGTCATAACGAGAAATGAAGTTCTGATTCATACGATGACATAAACCTTGGCATGTTGCTGACTGAAACTATACAAGATTTTCCTTTTCTAGCTGGCTTCTTTCAGTCAGCGTGATGTTTTCAAGGCTCATCCATGTCATACTGAGTATCCCGTGGACTTCCAGAACAACAAACAAGTCTGTTTTGGAAGAATTATACCCAGGATACGCCTTCGACGTGAGGATAGCAAGCCTGTGTGTACGTGGAGCATGCTGTCAGGAGGCAGCAGTCCCTAGAGAAGGACGTCGTACTTGGCAAGGGAAAGAGTCAGTAGAAGAGAAGGAAGACCTCCTCCAGCGGAATTGATGCCGTGGCTGCACCCACGGCGGCTTCCTGGATCGTGACGGTGGAGCCTGAGCAGGCAGTGCTGTGTTCTGTTGGGTAGAGTGCCCTGTGAGTTGGAACGAACTGTCTTGATAGCATCCTGCCACAGCAACCATGAACCCAGCAGTGCCATGAAAGGACAATCTCGTGATCTGTCGGGGTGATGGGGTCCCCAACACTCTAATGGCTCCTCAGGAGCGACTTGGCAATTATGAAAAATGACAAAGGCAGACAGACAGACAGTGCGGCCCAGGGGCTCCTCGTCCCTGTGTCAGGACTGAGAGAGAGAATGTATTTTCCAATGGGTATATCTCATGGGGCTTACAGATCTTTCAAAAGGCCTACACATCATACAGCGAACATACTACCTTGTCAATGGGGAACATCATAAGTGGGTAACAATAAACCCGCAGTGAGGTGAGTCATTATCACGATCTAGTGTTAGTTGGCCTCTGATGCCCCTGAGCCCTCCCCAGGGGTTTGCCTATAGATTCTGATTGCTCGTATCTGCAGACAACCTGCAGGCACAGGGAGCAGATGCAGGAATGATTCATCTTACAATGTGGTAGCTCCTTTATGACAGTTCCTTTATGGGGGGTTCCTCGACGGACTGTGTCCAGTTATGAGAATTTGTATTAAGATTAATTTATATCTCATAACCAGGACGGTCTTTCCCTAATGGGGTCAGCTTTCCAGACCCATAATTGTGAGCATAGAGGTTTTAGCTGAATTACATTCTCACCCTCAGTTTAGCGCAGTGACCGGCTGTGGTAACGTTTACTGCCCAGCAGCTCTATGGAGCACGCCTGCTCTGTAACCCATGGGGTAGGCATGAGTTGGACTCAGCGTAACGGTAATGCTTTCGCTCTCCGATCTCTACAGGAGTTCCTTGGTGGTGTCCATGGTGACAGAAGGGTTGGTAGTTCAAATCCAACTTTTAGGTCTTTAATGCGTCTTGAGTTGGTTTTTGTCTGGGAAGTGAAGTATGAGTCTTGTTCCATTCTTCTGCAAATGGAACTCCAACCCTGCCAGCATCATTTCTTGAAGAGACTATCTCTTTCCAATTTAATGTATTTAGACCCTTTGTGAAAAATCAGTTGTCCGAGAAAAGTGGGTGAAGGGAGACATCGGTCAGTGTAAGACATGAAAAAATAATAATTTATAAATTATCAAGAGTTCATGAGGGAGTGGGGAGGGGAAAAATGAGGAGCTGATACCAAGGGCTCAACTAGAAAGAAAATGTTTTGAAAATGATGATGGCAACAAATGTACAAATGTGCTTAATACGATGGATGCATGTATGTATTGTGATAAGAACTATATGAGCCCCAATAAAATGATTAAAAACAAACAGTTGTCTGTAGGTGATGACTTTACCTCTAGGTTCTCTCTTCTCTTCCATTGGTCGCTGTATCGCTCCCTGTATCAGCACCAGAGTGTTTTGACTATGTTTTGAGATGTATTAAGTTTTGAGATTGGGAAGTGTGAGACTTCTTACTTCATTATTCTTCTTCAGTAGTCATTTGCTTATCCTTGATCTCTTTCCTTTCCATATAAAGTGGATGATTCATTTTTCTCTTTAAAGAATTGTGAGGAAATCTGGATTGGAATTGCATTATATTTATAGATTACTTTGTAGCAGCCAAATCTGACAAGTGCACATATTTTGTCCTCTCTCCAGACTGGTATGGCCTGCAGGGAACATTAGTCATTTTGACATTTGGCAGAGGAAATAATCGATTTGTAGGAATCTATGAGTAGCTGTGCTAGCACGGTCTGAGGTCCTCCCTTTCTCTGGAAAACTCCAGATCTGAACTTGGATAACCCTGAAGGGTTGCTCTCTGCCAGTTAGACATTTGGGGATGCCCTGTCCATTTGAGTATATTTATAGCCCGTTTTCAAGAGATTCTATCAGATTTTTTAGATATTTCAGGGATCTGACTTCACATAAGAATGAGGTAGGCCTTGATCTTAGAATTTACAGGGTTGGCAGTTCAAACACACCAGCCACTCTAAGAGAGAAAGATAAAGTGATCTACCCTTATACAGATTTACAGCCTTGAAAACCCTATATTAGGGCACAATGAGTCAAAATCAACTCATAGCAATGGACTTGCTTTTCTTCTTCTTTAAAAAAAAATCATTTTATTGTGGTCTCGTACAACTCATCCCAATCCATCCATCCATCCATTGTGTCAAGCACATTTGTAGATTTGTTGCCATCATCATTCTCAAAACATTTTTTTTTCTACAAGTGATCCAAAATTGATGGCGGAGAGGTATAGGAGGCCTGGCAGGACTTGATCAAGCAAGGCAATGTAACCGAGAGAAATTACTGAAACCCAAATGAAGGCTGAACATGATGGTGGGGCAAGAGGAAAGTAAAAGGAAATAGAGAAAAGAACTAGGAGACAAAGGACATTTATAGAGGTCTAAATGCAAGCATGTACATATGTAAATATATTTATATATGATGATGGAAAAATGTTCAATGTGCATATATTTACAGGTTTAGTATTAACTCTCACTACCAACTGCTCAGAAAGGGACCACCTTGGAAGATCCTGGATAGAGCGGGAGACAAAGGGGAAACAAAATTCAAAATCATAAAAGAGACCAAGTGTATTAGTCAATAGAGACGAGTGGAGCTTTTGAGACGATGGCCCTTAGCTACCCTTTAAGTCTGGAACTGAACTCAGATTTGGTCTGTAAACTTTTATCCAATGCACAACAGAAAGTTATAAACTAAACAAAATCATCCAATGAGAACCCTCCGGATTACAATGGTCCAATCTGCAACTCACTATGCCATTGAGCAGGACCGAGCATCATTTTATTCTGTTGTGCATGGGGTCCCCATGAGTCAGGGACTGGCTGAAGGGCAGCTAAGAGCAACAACGATAGACATCCAAGTAGCAAAGCCAAGTCCAGTGGGTGATTCCCTATGGCTCTGAGCTTCTAGAGACTCCTTGCAGGAAGGACTTACAATAGAAAATGAACATTGTCTCTCATACTTATCTTAGCCAAAAGTAAAGAAATGTTTGCTTTATGGTCATTTTTATATAAGCCTGCAATAAAAACCCAGGGCATCCCTACTCTTCAGTCATGGCCAAGTGGAGAAGCCACCAAGCTGATGTAGTAGACGTTCTGAAAGATGTTCCCTCCGGGAACCTAACTTACTGAAGCTGGAGGAAGCGGCAGTTCACAAAGACTCAGTGGTCGCTCTCAACTATGATTTCAAGCATGTTTTGGGCAAGAGTAGCTCTATGATTGTCGTTCTTCCCTGGTCTTCCTCTTTTTGATGCTCCTCTACTTTTCCAACAGGCGTACCAAATATAACATATCCCGAAATGAACTGCTGCCAGTCCCCATCTCTTCCACCCTCAGTCTTTCTCATCAGTAAATTAGAGCGTCACGTGTCTCAGGCCAAGGGGCTCAGCTCAGTCTTGGTACTTCTTTCACTCTCACACTTCTTGTCTAATCTTGCATCTTATCCTGCTGGCTCCGCCTTCAGCACACATCCACAATCTGGCCCCTCCCCACCACCTTGTTTTGTCTGATGAATCCACAAGCTTCTTTACCTCTGGGATAACACCTTTGTTCCCTTCCACCTATACTTGACATAAAATCTAGATGATTCTTTAAAATGTGAGTCAGTCACTATCCTTTAAAGTCTCTTTTGATCCAGGAAATACTTATCTAAAGAAGTAAAGTTCTTCTGTTTTGAGCACTGTACTCTTTTAAAAAAATCATTTTGGGGGAGGCGGGGGTAAGGAGGTGGTGCTGACCAACCCAGGGACAGGGGAGCAACAAGTGATCCAAAAACAGTGGCAAGGAGGGTGCGAGAGGCCTGGTAGGGATTCAACAAGGGCAATGTAACTGAGAGAAATCACTGAAACCCAAATGAAGGCTGAGCATGATAGTG
>NW_022111368.1:29357349-29361490 GCF_000313985.2 Echinops telfairi
GTGATAAGAATTGTACGAGCCCTCAATATAACAATTTTAAAAAGGAATAATGAGGGTAACAAATGTACAAATGTACAATTGTGCTTTATACAATTGATGTATGTATGGATTGTGATGAGTTGTATGAGCCCCCCGTAAAATGACTTTAAAAAAATCATTTTATTGGGGGCTCTTACAGGTATTATGCAATCCCCAAATCAATTATATCAAGGAATTATCTATGTGAGATCAAATAGACCATGGCAACACTAACTGTTGGGAGGGATGCACAGGGGGTAGTGAGTTTTAAGATAACGGTGGGATAATTTGGAAAAGGCTGCACAACTTGAAAAATGTGATTAGTGTCACTGAATTGTATATATGTTGAAACTGTTGACAAGGTGTCTCCGTGGCTGTGGGTGCATTCACCAAATCCAAAAAACCAAACTCGCTGCCATCAAGTCAATGCTGACTCATAGCAGCTGACCCCTGCGGGGTTCTGAGAGTTAACTGTTTAAGGGAGTAGAAGCCCAGTCTTCTTTCCTGCAGAGCTGCTGGTGGTTTTGAACTGCCGACCATGCAATTATAGACCCATGTGTAATCATTACACCCCCAGGGCTCCATATAACTCAGTCTATACTAATTAATCCAAGCCGGTTGGGATGACTCTGGCAGTGGTCAGTTGTACAGGGATAGTGGTGGATAGATGAGATGGTCAGACCTTAGGGTTTATGCATTCATATGCTTCAAACAATTGGGAGAAGGCAGGTTTTTGCTTAGAATCTCAAGCAGGCTGCCCCTCAGAGACACGTGGAACTTGTGTTGGACCCCAGGGTCTTTGACGATGACAGCGGAGCGATTGCTGGGAATCCCTTCAGGCAACTTGTCTAGAAGACAGGGCTGTCTGTGGAATAGTGCCATCACACTGTATTCATGGCCAGAAAACCTGGCTTCACAGTTCAGTGCCACTAACTTCTACTGGAATGACCTTGAACAAGTGCCATTCTCATTTCTTTGACCCTGAGTCTCCTCTTCTGTTAAAATGGAGAGGATTCTACCTTTCTTAAAATGACATTGGTCCTCTCACAGTTGAGGAGGCTAGCAGTCTTGAGTTCATCGTTCTGGCACCAGGAGGGAGAGCCGCTCCCGCGGTCCATCCTGAGGAAGGACCATTAGCATTCTTTGGTGCCGCATTCCTTGGAGGTATCTGTGTGTCTGGCATCAATCTCCCCTTGGATTCAGGAGTTTCACAGTTCAGCCTCACCCGCCCTCCGCGAAGGTTCAAAGGATACATTCCACTATCAGCTCTTCTTTCTTGGTGGTAGTAGTTCCCTCTGATCTCAACTCACTTCTCCCATGAGGTAGAATTCATTTGATGGCAGTGAGTTTGGTTTAAGATGAAAGGTGTTGCAGGCCAGCCCTCAGGGGAATTCTCCTGACTTTGGATCAGGGCTGTGACAGCATTAAGGGAGTTGCATCCTACCCTTAAACTTTTTACAACTGACTGGCTTATCACATCAGATCCCTTCATGGGTTTCATTACATAACTGCCTACCCGAGGATCCTGAGAGGCACGTGCCTGGTGTTGGCTAGGTGTTCAACTACGAGCGTTCTCCTGTGAAATGCCCGATGCTCAAGACTCACGGAAGAAGTCCACATCTGCTTTCTTGAGCTGACTTTAAGGAATCTCTGTGCTAAATGCTCCACTGGCTTCCTGGGCTTACTAGTCACCATGCAAGAGATCCTAAGGTGGACGGTGAGCTGAAGGGAGAAATGTATCTCCAAATGCTAGACTGGAGGATTCTTCTGCTCCTTTTATTTTATTGTCCTGATCAAATCTACCACTTTCAGGTGTACAATTCAGTATCATTAATCATACTCACAACCGTCACCACTATTTGCTTCCAAAAGGTTTTCCTTACCCCATGGAAATCCTGTACCCTTTAAGCCAGAAAGCCCCTCAGCCCAGTAACCACTGTCTGCTTTCTATGAATTTGATATGCATATAGGTTTTTGGTAAAAGTGTGACCATATTAATTGCCCATTGGTTTCTGGTTTTGCCTTAGGAAGTGTATTAGATTCCTAGGCCTGCCACAACAAAATACCACAAACTGGGTGGCTCAGAAGCATAGAATGTTACTGTCCTGTAGACCAAAGTCAGGGTGTCAGAGGCTTGAGGGGAGGAACCTTGCTTGTCTCTTCCCACATCAGCTGCAGGGAGCCCCAGGTGTCCCTCGGCTTGTGGCTGCAGCATCATTCCGTGCTCACATGGCTGGTGCTCCCATCTCTTTCTGCCTCTCTGATTTGCTTCTCCTCCTTTATAAGGACGCCTCCCAGGCTGGGATCGGGTTCACTGGACTCGGGTGTGACCTCATGTTCAGTGAACGGATATCCTCTTCAAAGACACCGCTTTCAAACAAGGTCACATTCACAGGTGCTAGAGTTGAGGAATTCATCATGAATTTGGGGGACCCAATTCAATCCTGAACAGGTAGTACATGCAGAGGATTCTGCCAGATGGAGAAGGGTCATGAGATACTACGAACAAGGGAGATTGGTTAATATTTCAAACCATTTTCTTGCTACAGTAAGAACACAGAACTCTTTCTAGCACTTGACCTTTTATGCACTCTCATAAATGAGTGCTTTTCAGCAGCCATCTCTCGGAGGGTACTTAAAACAGCACCGGACAATCAGTTGATTGCTCCCTCATTGGCAGCATTTCATAAAAATGGAAGGACTTGCCAATTGGATGCAATGGAACATGTCTGTAGAAAAAGAACGTCTGAAACAAGTGGTCTAAAATCGATGGCGAGGAGGGCATAGCATGCCTGTTGGGGCTCGATCAAGTGCAAGGTAGCCGAGAGGAATTACTGAAACCCGAATGAAGGGTAAGCATGATAGTGGGACAAGAGGAAAGTAAAAGGAAATAGAGGAAAGAACTAGGAGGCATAGGACACTTATAGAGGTCTAAATGCAGGCATGTGCATATGTAAATATATTTATATATAATGATAGGGGAATAGATCTATGTATGTATATTTATATGTTAAGTATTAAGGTAGCAGACAGACATTGGATCTCAACTCAAATACTCCCTCAACGCATGAACACTTTGTTCTAATAACCTAGCATTTGGTGATGCTTACCTTCCCTGACACAATTGCTGATGACAAAATGGGTACATAAGCAAATGTGATGAACAAAGCTGATGGTGACCAGCTATCAAAAGATATACATCTGGGGTCTTAAAGGCTTGAAGGTAAACAAGCGGCCATCTAGCTCAGAAGCAACAAAGCCCACATGGAAGAAGCACACCTGCCTGTATGATCACGAGGTGTCGAAGGGATCAGTTATCAGGCATCAAAAAAAATATCATATATCACTGAGAATGAGTAGCAGTGAAGAATGGGGATCTAGCTCAGAAGCAACAAAGCCCACATGGAAGAAGCACACCTGCCTGTATGATCACGAGGTGTCGAAGGGATCAGTTATCAGGCATCAAAAAAAATATCATATATCACTGAGAATGAGTAGCAGTGAAGAATGGGGATCCAAACCCCATCTGTAGACAACTGGACATCCCCTTACAGAAGGGTCTCAGGGAGGAGACGAGCCAGTCAGGGTGCAGGGTAGCAACGATGAACCATACAACTTTCTTTTAGTTCTTAAATGCTTCCTCCCGCCACCATCATTATCCCAAGTTAGATCAGAGGATGTACACTGGTACAAATAGGAACGGGAAACACACAGAATCCAGGACAGATGAACCCTTCAGGACCAGTGGTGAGAGTGGCGATACTGGGGGAGGGTGGAGGGAAGATGGGGTAGAAAGGGGGAACTTATTACAAGGATCTACATATAACTCCCTCCCTGGGGGATGGACAACAGAAAAGTGGGTGAAGGGAGATGTCGGACAGTTTAAGATATGACAAAATAATAATAATTTATAATTTATCAAGGGTTCATGAGGGAGTGGGGGACGAAGAGAGGGGTAAAAATGAGAAGCTGATATCAAGGGCTCAAGTAGAAAGCAGATGTTTTGAGAATGATGATGGCTACAAATGTGCTTGACACGGATGGATGGATGGACGGATGGATGGATTGTGATAAGAGTTGTATGAGCGCCCAATGACATGATTTTTGAGAAATGTACAACCAT
>NW_022111368.1:29361590-29378605 GCF_000313985.2 Echinops telfairi
ATTACAAGGATCTACATATAACTCCCTCCCTGGGGGATGGACAACAGAAAAGTGGGTGAAGGGAGATGTCGGACAGTATAAGGTATGACAAAATAATAATGATAATTTATAAATTATCAAGGGCTCATGAGGGAGGAGGGAGCGGGGAGGGAAGGGAGAAAATAAGGAGCTGACACCAAGGGCTCAAGTAGAAAGCAAATGTTTTCATAATGATGATGGCAACAAATGTACAAATGTATGTATGGATTGGGATAAGAGTTGTACCAGCCCCTGAGAAAATGATTTAAAAAAAAAGAATTGCATGAGCCCCCACTAAAATGATTAAAACATTAAAAAAAATTTTCTCACCTTCCATCGGGGAGACCTCCGTTTGTTTCCCAGACAAGGACCCTCATGGATAGCCACTGCCCATCAGTCAGTGGAGGCTTCTGTGTTGAGATGACGCTAAACAGGTTTCAGTGGAGGTTCCAGTGAAGACTAGGAAGAGAGGCCTGGAGCTCCACTTCGGAAAATCAATAGAACCCCATGGACCACAAAAGTCCAATCCACAACCAGTCGTGGGGATGGCATGGGTCCAAGTGGGGTTTTAATCTGCTGGACACAGGGTGTTGTGAATCAGGGACCAGCGGTGAATCAGGGACCAGCTGGACAACTGCTAAAGAGGACAAGACCCATATGTGAGCTTTCCAAAACCTTCCTTCTGAACCCAGGAGTCACTGGGAATCCCAGCCACACACACTCAAGGTCCTGAGTGTTCTCTAATGGTGGCTCATTTATTGACCTGAGCCAACAGTGGGGTGCTGTTAAAAGTCAAAAGACATTCACTGGAAAGCCCATTCCATGTCTAGGAAATGTCCTTTGATTTGGAAAAAGTCTAGGGAGGTGTCTTGGTAACACACTCCTCCTGAAAGGATAATTGGCTGTGCAGCCCCTAGGGGAGGGGGGGGGGCGCAGAAAGCCTAGGCATCGACAGTACCGACCAAGAGACCCAGCTCAGATGGAAGGGGCCAAGGTGAAGGCTTTGTTTATGAGGGCAACTCTAATGATGATTTATGGAACTCTGTATGATTTAACCTATGCACAATTAAGAATCATCAAGCTAGTTGCATGGGTAATTCTGTAAATTAATTATCCTTTAGTTGCTTTTTAATGACCATGGAAAGCTTCCCAAAAGCCTGTCATCTCTGAGTAGTGCCTGATCCATTGATTAATAACGAGGAGGAGCTTCCTACGCATGCAGATGGTTTGTGCTCCCCTCCTAATCTCAAGGTTGGCGCTTTAAACCCGCCCATAGTAGTAGCATCCATGAGAGCGTCCAGCACACTGCCCTCCACAGCCACGTAGCCCTCGTTTGACTGTGAATTATGCCGTGGTGCTGACATTTCACCAGAATGGTCCCACCCAGCACCCTCTTGGTATTCCCGGCAAGGCAGCCACTCTTGTGAAGTGCTTGTTTAAACAGTTGTGCCTAACACCTAGCCACAGTACCATGAGGGCCCTGACAGACCGAAAAGGAGCACACCAAGAAGAGCTGCCTGGGAGGAGTAGGGACTTTGGATGAGGACCCGGCTCACGGACGTGCCAGGGTGGGGTCAGGAGCACGTACACCCTGATGAACACACTGTCTCCTCGCCCTCTTGTCTCCCGTCATGGGGCTGATCCGAACAGCAGCCGGAGAGCAAGGGGCCTCCTCGAACTGTCAGCACCCCAGAGAAAGGTTGTGGAAGGAGGTGGCTCTAGGGAATTTGTATCTTTCTAGAAAGGTGCCCCAAGTTGATTTGGATGCAGTTCCGGGACTCCATTTGGGAATTGCACCCTCACCCTTGGTTTGCAAAGTCCACGTGTGTGTGCCAGGGGTAACATGCAAACATCTGTGCTGCCTATTCAACGTGTTCTTCAATGATTCGGATGCAAATTTGGAACTCCTGGCTTTATAAGACTTCAAAATGGGGTTGAAGATTTTGTAAAACTCAAAGCAGGTCTCCTAAGGGCTTCTCATGACAAGCCCCTGCCCAGGAGGACCACATGCCTGAGGGCCTTCTAGAAAGGCCTGCATTTGCACTATGGCGGCTTCCCCTGCAGGGCAGCATTTACCGCTCACAGGGAGCCATGTGTGGCTCTCTAGCCCAAAGTCTTAATTCTTGAGACAGCTGAGCCAAAGGATACGTTTTCTGCACTTGAAACATGAGTGTCCTTTTACCCTCTGAGTAGAAAAACCACAAGCAATAACTCCAAAAGAAAGCCCCGATTCTTTGACAAATCTTCAAACAAGGCCAGGCCCTCCTTGCGAACCCGTGGCAGCTGCAGGGGGTCCGAGGGAGCTGTGTTTCCGCCCTGAGCTTTCACTGGCAAGCCATGTCAGCCTCAGGTTCCACTTGAAGGTCACTCTTTCCAGACGTTCACTGAAGTGAAGCCAAGAGGGGAGAGAACAGTGAGCCCAATCGGCTTCAGCAATGCCTGTTGATGCGACAATACAACGTACCAACACCTGGCCATCCTCCAGGGGCTCTTGAAATATCGATTCTGTGACGCTTCCTTCCCCTTCCACCATTAAAGGAAGGTCTACTTTCCTCGCCCCTTCATCGAGAGAGCATGAAGGAAGACGCCATGTCCGACAGATTGTGACTACGCTGAGGAGACCGGGAAGGAGAAACGCACGGTGGGGGGCCTCCGGCACCCCTTGAATTGACCTGCCACTGGCGGGTCTGGGTCTTCACCTGCTCATTTTTCTAGAGAATTCAACGAAGGAGATAATCATTTTAATCACGAATCACAGTGGGACAGCCGGTGGGTTTCCGCAGCGTTTATTTGGGGGTCAGCGTTGTTAGCTGCCATCAAGACGACTCGCGCTGTGGCAACCCCACGCACCGCACGATTGGACCTCTCTGATCCCCAGGATCCTCGCTGGCTGCTGGTTGCAGGTAGATGCCAGGATCTTCTTTTTAGCCCATCTGAGACCAGACACTCCACTGATGGCTGCTCATGGGGCACACTGGCTGGGAGCCTTACTGGGGACCCTCTCATGGAAGGTAAGAAGTCTACCATGGAGCCATCAGTGCCTCCCTGGGAAAATGAACCCACCTTTGACAGGAAGCTTCTGGGGTGGGAGGGAGGGAGGGGGCAGGGAGAAGAGCACATCGGTTTACTTCTGTGCCCTGAGCAGGACGTTTCACTGGGCTAAGTTAGAGGGGGAGAGTGTGAGTGAGGTTTCTGTCCAGGGGGTAAACGGGTCTCAAAGGCCATTATTGGGACTGCTGGGTCCCTGGTACCTGTTTCCTGACAGGCTCTTAATCTACCATGTCACCTTGAAACAAAGCTCTTAAATGTTTCTTTCTGTTCATTCCCCAACATAACAAAAGGGAACGAAAGCATGCCTAGTTCATAACTACTATCAGGGTCAACATTTCTTTTTCTTTTTCATCATTTTATTGGGGGCTCTTACAGCTCTTATCACAATGCATGCATACATCCATGTTGTCAAGCACAATTGTACATATGTTGCCATCATCATTTTCAAAACATTTTCTTTCTACTTGAGCCCATGGTATCAGCTCATTTCCCCCTCCCCAACCCTATCTCCCTCATGAACCCTTGATAATTTATAACTTTTTTCATGTCTTCCACAACTGTCTTCCACCCACTTTTCTGTTGTCCTTCACCCTGGGAGGGGGTTATATGTAGATCATTGTGATCAGTTCCCCCTTTCTCCCTCCACTTTCCCCTTACCCTCCTGGTATGGCTACTCTCAATATTGGTCCTGAGGGGTTTATCCTTGTGTTTTGAGCTCTTATCTGTACCAGTGTACATGCTGTGGTCTAGCCAGATTTGTAAGGTAGAATTGGGGTCATGATAGAGGGGTGGGTGGGTGGAAGGAAACATTTAGGAACTAGAGGCAAGTTGTATGTTCCATCGTTGCTACATTGCACCCTGACTGATTCATCTCTTCCTTGTGACCCTCAGTGAGGGGATGTCCAATTGGCTGCAGATGGGCTTTGGGTCTCCCCTCTGCCCTTCCCCTCATTCACATTGGTATAAATTTTTGTTCTGGGTCTTTGATGCCTGATACCATCGACACCTCATGATCACACAGACTGGTGTGCTTCTTCCATGTGAGCTTTGTTGCTTCTAAGCTAGATGGCTGCTTGCTTACCTTCAAGCATTTAAGACACCAGACGCTATATCTTTTGATAGCTGGTCACCATCAGCTTTCTTCACCACATTTGCTCATGCACCTCCTTTGTCTTCAGTGGCTGTGTCGGGAAAATGATCATCATGGAATGCCAGTTTAATAGAACAAGGTGTTCTTGCATCGAGGGAGTACTTGAGTGGAGGCCCAATGTCCATCTGTGAGGAAGGTGAGAATTTTGCTGCTAAATCGCCACTGCCTTATTGCATACCGATTCAGAGAGTCTCCAACTTTAATTGGGGATGGTACTGATGGGGACCAGCCCTGCAGCTGGCCTCTTTACTGACTTCACCAGAAGGGTATTACCATCCAGGTTATCTCTGACCTTGGTGGGACCCACTACCTGCCTTTCTAGGGTCTTCCACCTTGGCTGGTTCCTTCCAATGCGAGAGCTTCTCTGATCTTACATCAACCACCCACTGTGCCAGCTGCCCCTGATAGCTGCCCTTCTATTTCTCTACTTTCTCCCATGCCCAGAAGTTCCCAAGAGCTGTCCTTTATTTGCTGCCAGATAGACTCACCAGCAGTCTTTCTCAAGCTTTACCGGATGGTGAGAGCTCATAGGCTGTCTGGAGAGGACTTCTCTGGTTCCAAAGAAGATCTACCCTCCGCTCTCCAGAACCAAACCACGCCTATCTCACACATATGGACACAGCCAAGCCACACAGATCCCAAGCGCTTCCTGAAATGGAGAGGAGAAAAGGTCTGAACACAGCTCCCACGCCCACCTCTGCCTCTAGGACCAAGAGCTGTGGTTGGTGAGGCGGGGCAGGGGGGTCTGCGTGCTCTCTAATGGGCCCTTCTGCTTGTTGACTTTTCCTGTGTGATTTCTCATCAACTGTCCATTGAGGGAAGCCCAAGGGTCTTGGATGCCTGCCTGACTGTTTCTTTATCTCTGCTCTACCTGTCTGTTTAGATCAGAAACCCGTCGGGCTTGTCTACCTCTGTGTTCTGTGCGGCGCCTGCTGACTGTGGATGTTCACCAGTTAGGGCTGATTGATAACGATGTTATTCAAGTGGTAACAGGAATCTGGGCACTAGCTAAGGATGCTGGACTTCGGAGGTGCGTGGCCTGCCCAGGGGGAAGAGACCTCAACGACCTATCATTTACTCTTTTATTGTACTGTATGTGTATATATATCTCAATCTACATCGTCAACATTGACTTCTTGCCTTTCTGATAGCAGCACGGAATGGGTCAGTGGCCAAGAGTTTGAATCAAAGGAAGTGAGGCAAAGAGGTCCCCCAAGCAAGGCTTGTGTGTAGAGACTTTAGGAGGTGTTGGTTCCCCCAAGTATGTGATCTCAAATTAGGTATGATCAGCTGACAGAATTGAGCTTCTGGGAGTCTGGGTGACTTGTCCACAGTACATACCACAAACTCAAACCAACTCACCGCCATAGTCAATGCCGACTCATAGTGACCCTATAAGACAGGGTCGAAACCTTGGGAGTTTCTGAGATGGTAACTCTTTACTGAAGTAGAAAGCCCTGTCTTTCTCCTGGTAGCTCTGAACTGCTGACCTTGCAGTTGGCAGCCCGGCATGTAACCACTACACCACCAAGGCTCCCCTGGTCTGCTGACCCCGCATGCATGACCTTTCCACCCAGAGCCTCATATGTTCTTGTCAGTGGTCTTCCTTTGGGGTCACGCTGTGGTGGGTTAAACAGTGCGCTCCTCATCCCTCTCTGCACCCTCGCCTCAAACAAAGTGAAGTTCCCTTGGAACCGTGAATGTAATGTGATCTTATCTAGGAAAAGGTTCTTTGCAGAGGCTTTTAAGATACAGCATCCAGATCATTTTGGATCCTGGTGGGCTGTAAACGTGGTGTCTTTCTAAGAGAAGAGGAAGCCTCAAAGAGCCATGTGCAATCCGAGGCCGAGGCTGGAGCGCTGCGGCCACCAGCCGTGGAACACCAAGGGTGGCTGAGCACTACCAAAGGAGCCCCGGAGGAGCAGGGCTAAGCACTCAGCTGCTAAGCCAGAGACTGGCCGCTCCAACCACCAGTGGCCCCGAGGAAGGAAGACCTGGCAACCCGCCGTGGTAAAGAGCTCAGCCTCTGTCCTGCGGGATCTCGGAGCCAGAATCTGCCGACAGAACACTCCAGGAGCCAGAGGCCCGCAGAGACACGGAAGGGACGTCCCCCCAGAGCCTCAGAAGGAACCAACTCCACAGACACCATGACTTTGGACTTTCAGCTTCCAGACATCTGAGAGAGAAAATGCACTATTGTCAGCCACCCAGCGCGGTCATGTGCTGAGCAGCGCGAGGGACCCAGCAACAGGGGAATGCAGCGTGGCTGTCTCCATCTTCTCCGGCCCTTCAGTGTCTCCCCTCCCTGCGACGGCACAGGGTCTTCTATACGTCACGTTTATGCCATCACTGCTTCCTTTTAAAGTTTTATTGAGATGTAATCCCCATATCATGCCATCTAACAGTTCAGTCATGTCAAGAGTTGTCCTGTCATTGCCACAACCAATTTTAGAACATCTTCTTTCTTGTGCTCCTTGTTATTAGCTCCTTATTTCCCCCAACCTCCCCTGCCACACCCCCAAGGGACCATGAATCCGGGTACTATCTCTGTAGATTCACCCAGCCTAGAGTCCATATACCAAAAAACTTACAAAAACGAAAAACAAAGAAACCTCAACGCTAACATCAATAGCATAATAAAACACAGAGAAAACCTCAACCAAAAAGAAAGCAAAAAATATGAGACACTAGAACACATGTAAGGGGTCAAAGGGAAGATCAGATGATAAGGTGTTACATGTTAACCTACCTACGTCAGCCGTACACCCCTTCTCAAGGTTCCCATCTCTAGTCTGCGTTCAGAGGGGAGTCATCCAAGGGAGGCGCAATTCATGTGTATTCCCACCCTCCTCCCACCTTCTTTTAACGGATACAACTGTAAATGGGTCAAAAGGGGGATCAAATAAAAGGTTATTTGACTCTACTATAATTGTCTCTACAGAATTCCATCTCAGCTGTGGTCAGAGGGAATTTCCTGAAGGCTTAATCTATGTCTGGACCTTGCAAATGGGCTTCCAGTGTCCTTGCTAACCATCTGCAAACAGAGTGTTCACAATTTAAGCTCTGATACCATTTTTCCCTTCAGATTTGGATTATATTGTTAATAATCCTTGGACCGCACAGGCTGGTGGGCCTCTTCCATGTGGACTTCATTGATGCCTCACTTAGATGGCTGCTTGATTGAAGACAAACCCCAGACGCTATTTAAGACCCCAGACGCTATTCTTTCTGATAGCTGGCCCCCAATATGGCTTCTTCGTCATGCTTTGCTATAGCTCCCATATCTTCAGTGATCTCTTTATGAGAGCGAATTTCAAGCAGGATCATGTCATAAGTACTAATTGTTTTTAGATTGGGGCTAGAATTAAGTGTGAGCCAGATCCAGTCCTGTATCTGTGGTTTATACATGTCTTTGGTTCACCTTAGAGACATCATTATGTTAGAGAACAATGTCAATCATCTCCCTGGGGCATAAAGTGATTCTACTGAAAATGTCATTAATTGAGCTAATGGTATATAATTTAAAACACAGTTGACCAAAGGAGAGTACACAAATATAAACTGGCTGTGAATCATAATACACGAATTATTGACTTGTTACAGATTAAACTCTTAAGTGACTGGACATTAATGACACAAACAATGGGTGTTGGCGAAAATGCAAAATATTCAATAATATTCACTGACAGTGGCAGAAGCATGCCTACCAGATTAATACATAATAAAGCAAGGAGGGCATAAAATAGTCAGTATATGATAGTCCTGGGTCACCATCCATTGGGCACCCTCAAGGCAAGAGATCTGAGTGCTAAGTCCAACACTGCCAGTTCTATACGGTTGGAATAGCACCCATCTGCTTCTCACACCATGATGTTGCAGCCTTACACGAGGGCTACAGGTGAGTATAAGGCAGCGCCAGGTTCACTTAGTGGGATTTCCACATCCAGTCCTGGTGTGACCTATGAAGGATGTCGTGTGCCTTGAAAAAACATGGTCTAAAGTCTCTGTGGTCTACAGCACATGGGCTAGGTCACCAAGGGCTGCATAGAAACTAGGTCAAATGTGTCTAATTAGACACCTATTGCCAGGAGTATTTTCCCCTTGGGTTCTAGATGAGTATTGTCGAGCATTTTTTTTCTTGATGGGAGGTTGATCCGCCCCACCCCCACCCCATTTTCCTACTAATAGAAATGTACTTGCCTTCTTATGTCAGCACTTCTTATTATTGGTGCCCCTGGGCTGACTCCCACTCTGAGAGACCCCATGGGACAGAGTGGAACTGCCCCCTCGGGTTTCCTAGGCTGGGAGCTGGACAGGAGTGGGTTGCCTGCTCTTTCTCCCTTGGGGCTCCTGGGTGTGTTTGAACCACCTTTCAGTTACAGGCTGACTGCGGAACTCTTTTACCACCAGGGCTCCTCATGCCATCACCTTGGGAGTGCTGCACATGAGACCCGGGAGGGTCCGCGGCTACCCCTCCACCCAGAACCAGTCCTCTGGGGAGAAAAACACAAAGGACTCTCGTAGAGGAGGACCCAGAGGGCCAGTTGGTGACGCAAGGGGCAAAGGAAGGTTCTTCTGCAGCCACTGGACTCTGGGAGTTCTCCCCTCCTAGGAATGCACTTGAGCCAAGGATCTCACCCGAGTTAGTAATGAGCAGAGTTGGAATTGAACTCAGTTCTTCAGGTGAAGATGTAAGTAAAAAAATATCACCATTGTGGTTTTCATTCATAGGTGCATGGGTTTATTCCAAACAAAACGTATTGAAGCATGTCTGTTGTCAGTGGATGGCTGCAGGCAATTCTCTTCAGTGATATACTTGTCTTCGTTGTATTAGGATGCCTCCCAGAAACAAACAAACAAACAAATCTCCAATAAAAATAGCGGCTTCTGAGGGGATCTACTGGGCCAGTTAAATTCAACCCAGAGAGGTCACCTCATAAAGTTATGGCAATCGAAATGATAATCTTGATAGATTTTCTTGAAGGACACAGGGCAATCATGGGTGCTTATTATGAAGAAGTTTTAAAATAGTGAGAAATTTCATCTGTGGTCAAAAGGCCAGGAAAGTGTGCTGAGGAATTTTTCCCCATTAGGGAAACTCACCTTCCTGTTCTTCAAGGGTAGCGAGCACCATCCTGTGAGGATTTTATTTGAAAGCCTGACCCCATCCACCCTCAGCCCTGATCTTGTCCCTTCAGACTTCATTTTGTTCCCCAAACTCAAAGAACACTGTAAGGGAACATAGTGGGAGTCCCTAGAGGATGTCAGAAACTGGCTTGTGGATGTGGGCACATTGAAGAGTACAGGCTTTTTGGGGAAGTCCCTGATGTAGAGCCGCAAGACCAGGGTTTGATCTATGATTTTCTGTCTGTGTGTCAGCCCTGGTAGTGCTGTTGGGTAAGCACTGGGCTGATAACCACCAGTTGCTCCCTGGGAGAATGTTGGATTACTATCTACTCCTATAAAGACTGATAACCTTGGCAACCCGACCGAGGCTTCCTATGAATCTTGAATTGACACAGTAGCAATGGCTTTGACTTTATCTACGTGTCATTGTTGATAAAATCAGTGATTTTACTCATAGCTCTTCCTATAACTTTGGGGTCATACCAGGAAACTGTACAGGTTTTCAATGGAAGGGAGGGTGTTTCTTCCCCTAAATAGGGCCTTCATGACAGAGCTAAGGGTCAGGGTTTTACTACCTAGGTGGGAACTACTCAGGGACTTCAACTCCCTGCTATTGAGTCGGTGCCAACTCATAGTAACCCTATAGGACAGGGTCCAACTGCCCCTGTGGGTTTCCGAGACTGTAACTCTTTACCAGAATAGAATGCTCTCTTTCCCCTAAAGAGTGGCCAATGGTTTCAAACTGCTGACATTTTGGTTAGCAGCCCAATATGTAACCCACTAAACCACAAGAGTGGTATGATTAAGATCCAGTAGAATCACATAATAAAGACAGTAATAATGTTAAACAATACAGTATGTTTAACAATGGGGTGCAGTGAATGATTTGATAGGACTCTTCTAGCCATAGTCTGTAACTCCCACCAAGTGACTTTCCGTGGTAAGAGGTGAGGAAAGATGCTGATGGAGTGTAAGGTTCCTATGTGAGTGACTGTTAACAAAACTAACTATACCTGTGAAAACATGTAGCCCTAACACAGAGACTGGTCAATTTTGCCATTCTGCCTGGTATCAACGAATCCTCATGTTAGTCTGGGTAGACTAGGGAAACAAATTCATAGAGACACTCAGATGTGTATAAGAAAGAGCTTTATATACAAGAGCACTTGAATATTAAGAAAACACCCAGTTTGATATTAGCCCTTATGTCCAATACTAATCTATAAATTCTTCAGACTCATGCAACACATGCAATGACGCTGAATGCAGGATGATCACAGGCCAGTGGGTGGAGTCTTGTGGATCCAGTGGCGGTGGAAGCATCTCAGCAGTGGTAGGAGACTTCATGTGGTTCCTTCAGCTCCAGAGCTCTAGTGTAGCTCCATGTGTCTTCTCAACAGCAATGTCTCACAGGGAGTGTGTGAGTGTCTCGCCTCCAGCAAGCTATTTATCCCCTTAGTGCCTCCAAATGAGATCATCAGGCTGTAACCTGATTGACAGGCCAGAACTCCACACCTTCACAAGTTGACACCAGATTTTGTAACTACCACACCTCTCAATAGCAGGGAGGGGCAATCACAGCACCATCAAGAAATAGAGCCAGAAGTGGGGCATGTCCTTTGGATCAGATATCTCTCTGAATTAAACCTCCCAGATCCAGGAACAGAAAGCGGTGGCAGAGGGGTGGCAGCAGCAGACCCAAGAGTTAGAGGCCTAGACAGAGCAGTGTGCTTCCTGGCCCACACAGTGGGCAAAACTGAGGGAGGGCCTTTGGGCAGGAGCATTGCTAGCAGAGTGAGGTGCCTCCAGGCACTTAATTGGGGAGCTGGGTTTGCCGGCCAACAGAGCCAAAGCCAAGTTGTGTTGAGGGTATAGGGGTGTCAGGTGCCCTTTAGGTGTTTACTGACAGCAATAAAAGAGCTCTGTAATATTGCCAAAATAGAGCAGAGGATAGACCAAGGTCAGGGAGAGGCCTGCCCTCCAGCACAGCAGAGAACAGATTGGCTTGACTAAAGAATTGGTCTTGAACATTTCTGATCCTGGATTGTGAGCTGTGACTTCCCTAACAAAGCCCATACCTGTCTTATCTGTGACCTCTGTGTGGCCATTGCAGTGAATTATCAAACTTGGCCAGAAGCAGAGAGTACCTGGGAGGGATGGCTGGTGTCAGATTGCTGAGGAGGTTAGAAGGTGGGGAGCCGTGCGAGATCCCTGCCTCATAGGAACTGGCCTTGTCCTGATGTGGAGATTGATGATCTTTTCTCCTTGTGAATTCAGAGGAAGCCCATGTCACTCCTCCCACACTATTTAACAAATAGCAATAAAAATACAGATTCTTTGTCTGTGTGGTGTCATTGCAAGGCCAGAGCTTTGTGGGAGGAAGAAGCTTAGCTGAACTTGGTGGAGGTGGGCCAGGGCAGTGGGTGTGGCCAGCCCAAGGTGGGGCTGTGTCCCCACAGTGGTGGCTCTGGTTGAAAGGAAAGGGCAGACATAGAGCATCCCTCAGGGTGCCAGGGCTTACTGGGTAGTGCCCAGCTCAGTTTCCTCCTCCTCTCTGGTTCCTCTTCCTCGCTCCGCCCCAGCCGCTGTCGCCCCTCCCAGGTCTCCAGACCACAGAGCCGTCTGCATGGCTGAGTGCAGTGCAGCGAGTGTCTGGAATTCGCTGGACTTGCAGGCGTGTGTGAGGCCTGGGCCAGTGAAAACTCTGTGTTTTTGGACCAGATGGATGTGAGCCACTTAAGGCACCCTGAGACACACTCCCTTCTAAAACGAGGGCGTCTTTCACTTGATTTGGGGGTAGGTCATGTTTTGAGATTTTGTTCATTGGCTTTTCTTAAATCCAACTGGACCTTGTCACCTGGATGTGGGAGACTCTGGCGGGCAATCAGGGTGTCACAGGAACCCCCTGACTGTGGCCTATGAAGGGGAATTAGGGCTCTCTGGTTAACCAGAAGCCTACTTTACATTAATAACCAGGAGGAGTATCCCCAGGACACAAATGATTTGACAGAATTGAAGCCAAGTTTTCACAGTAACCACAAAGAAGTAAACAACAACAAAAAATTATACAGGCAAAAGCAAACCCAAACCCTTTGCCATGGGGTTGATAAATCACACACACACACACACACACACACACACACACACACACACACACAGTACAAAAGAAGTCCGCCTTGGCAGTAAAGAGGAACAATAATGGGATAAGTCACACAGAAAACAAAAAACACAATGGCCAACATGAATTCCTTCTTTATTGTACTTACTGTGACTAGGAATGGGTTAAATGATCCTCGCGAGTCAGAGATGGTGGACTGGATTTGAAAACCACCCATGTGCGTGCTGGCTATAAGAGACATACCCCAGGCACAGAGACGTCGAAGGTTGGAGCGGAAAGCATGGAGAAGGTGGGCCAACGAGGTTGAGCTGCCCCTTCTACCACAGCCAAGCCTAAGTTTTGCAACTTTGATGCAGCTTCTCTCTCTCCTCCTTCTGCCTGGGCTCCTTCCTGCTGGAGCGGTGATCCCCTGCGGAGAAGCCCCGTCTGGCGGGAGGAGGAGCCCGGGTCAGTCTAGCAGTGGAGAGGTGAACAGGGACTGGGGCGACTCAGCAGGGAGTGGGGGAGTGTTTGGGCTATTGTGTGTCACACTGAGCTGGCTGGCTGTGTGGGCCCCATCAGGGGCCAGCTCTTCCTGGCCTTCAGATACCTCATTCCCTCCTGCGATGCTCAGAGAGAAGCCATGAGCCTCGAAGAACACCGTACTGTCTTGTGATGTCACCTCTGGAATGTCCTGAGCATTTGGATGACCGCATTTGGCATCAGATCTATACCTGGTACCTCACGCTGGTATGGCTTTCCGTTGAGATAAAGCAAACGTAGGGAGACAGGGACGTAGGCCATTTCTGCTTCGAGGACTCGGGAAGGCTTTTGGGTCAGCTAAGAGTGGTCTTGATTTCTGTTCAGAGACGGATGACGCCTCTTAGTGACATCACACCTTCTTTCAGACCCAGGTTTTGGTAGTGCCCACGATGACCCAGAGGGGAAAAAAAATACAAGACAGTACTGTGGTTTTCAGGTGTGAACAAGAGGCCCCCGGTGGGGAAGCAGATAGCTTCTTAGTTTCTCCTTGCCACAGAACTCCTGGCCCAATTTTACAAGAAACAGAGATAACAGATCTGAAAATCTAGAGAATCCAATCAGTGTTTCGGCATCAGGTAGGGATTGTTTCAGAGCGTGTGGCCTGGCCATGTTAGGCAGACTAACACTCCTCTTTCTAAAATCCCACACAGTGTGAGGGACAAGGCACAGGCATCCTGGCCGTAGGTTCTAATTTCAGGGGGGCTACCAGCCAGCCGTGTGTGTCTAGGGAAGGCAGCTTTGCCACTCTTGGACTAGAGTTAGGCCAGGCCAGTCTATAAGACTTCTGATGCTTCAGGTTTCTATGACATTCTGAAATGACCGTCTAGATTTTTTTAGGGCAGAATTAGGACTGGGTCTTGGAACAAATTCATGAGAAGATCCTGGGCACAAACCAAGGCCTACAAGATGATTCACCAGCATCAAGAGAATTAAGCCCCGCTGTGTATCAGTGGCGGTGTCCTGGCGGATAAGTGAGTGATGAGTTGGGCTGCGAAGCACAAGGTCAGCAGTTCGACACCACCCACCACTCCAGGGGAGAAAGATGAGGCCCTACTTACAGGCATCTACTCCTGTAAAGACTCCCAGTCTTGGGAACTCACAAGGGCAGTTCTACCCTATCCTACAGGATCACCCCGAGTCAGAATTGACTCAGTGGCTGTGAGTTTGGCTTTTTGGCTAAATCAAAGAAGGAGCCCAGAGGTTAAGTCCAAGATTCAAACCCAGCCGGTGGCTGTGAGGGAGAACAGACCTGGCGATCTGCTCCTGTGAAGATTACCCCCTGGGAACTGTCCCATTCTGCCCTGGCTGGTCACTGAGTGGGAACAACAACAGTGTATCCAAGAGGAGTCCCTGGGTGAAGGGAGTTAGGTGCTTGGCTGCTGACTGCACGGCTGGAGGTTGCGGTGCCCCCAGAGCCGCCTCAGAAGAAAGGCCAGGCGATCTCCTTCCACACACTCATCCTCAGAAAACCCCGTGGAACACAGCAGTTCAACACTGACCCACAGGGGCCGGTGAGAGTTGGAGTCCACTCCATGGCAGCTGCCACTTATAGGCTTTAGGCAGAAGGGCGAAGCGAAGGGGTGTGCCTGCTTTTCTGGGAGATTCAGGTCGAGCCAGGAACTTAGTGAGTCCTGGCAGGCCTGAAATGCCCAGGCTCCCTCCTGCTGTGTCCTTGGAGGGTGGTTCTCTTGACTGGGTTCCTACGGCAGTGATGTCACAAAGGGCAGCCTCGCTTCCCTAGTCGTCCTGTGTGAAGACCATGGCGGGGCAGCCCCGGGGGCTGAAATGTAGCGTGGAGGAACCCAACACAGAGGTAACAGTAGGAACGCTCCTGCAGGCTCCGCCGCCAGGGGCATCTGTATTATTCTTATTTTCCTAAAGTTAACCCTTAAGAACGGTCACAAAAAGGACACGTCTTAGAAAGAAACCATTAGCATCCCAAGTGGGTGGGTTCTGATTCCTAGACACCCCATGAGTATTGGGATCAAACTCTGCTCCACAGGGTGTGCCGTACCTGGTTTTTAGGAATCGGATTGCCAGGTTTTTCTTCTGCCGTGTTTCGGACTTGAACCGCCAACTTTCACCTGAGAGGGCAAGCTTGCGTGCATCAAAACCAGTGCCGAGCTGGTTCTGAATCATGGTGACCCTATGTGTCGCAGAGAGGACTCAGCAAGGTTTGCTTGGCTGTTTGCTTTATGAAAGCAGCTTGCCTGGTCTTTCTTATGCGGTGCTTCTAGGGAGGGGGTTCATACTGCCCACATTTTGTTTAGTTCAGTGTATACACTTTGTACCTTCCCTGGACTGTGATTGGCGTTATGATCTTGTTGTTCTTTGCTTAGAGAGGGAGGTAATTCAAACAATTAGACACATATGTTCGGGGGAGAGAAAGCTCTATGAAAAAAGAACATTCTGGATCTTTGTTTTTATAGTCTCCTAGAACAGCGGTTCTCAACCTGTGGGCCGCGACCGCTTTGGGGGTTAAACTACCCTTTCACAGGCGTCACCTGATTCATAACAGTAGCAACATGACAGTTATGAAGTAGCAATGAAAATAATTTTATGGTTGGGGGGGTCACCATAACATGAGGAACTGTATGAAAGGGTCGTGCATGAGGAAGGTTGTGAATCGCTGGCCTAGAACTTTATGGAGGTGCCCTGGCTTAGCCATCTGCTGCTAGCCAAGGATGCGTGCTTTGACCCTCGCTGCTGCTCCACATAGGAAAGTGTGGCAGTCTGCATCTGTAAAGATAGCAGCCTCCGAAACCCCATGGGCCAGTTTTATTCTTCCCTATGGGGAGGGTCACTATAAGTTGGGGGTGGGAAAGGCTGGGGCTTTGGTTGGTATAATTTTCTAACTTAGCCAGAACATAAGGTCACTTTCTCCTGTCTCCCCGCGCCCCCCCTCCCTCAGGGAACCTGTGTGAAGTCTGATTCCCTTGATTCACTGTCAGTTTGGCCACTCTACCTTCAACAGAGCCGTGGTGGTGCAGTGGTTATACATTAGACTGCAATCTACCAGGTCAGCAGTTCAAAACCACCAGCAGCTCTGAGGGAGAAAGACCAGGCTTTCTATTCCCACAAAGCGTTCGTCTCTGAAACTCACAGAGACAGTTCTCGCCTGCCCTATAGGACCTCTGTGATTGGTATCGACTTGGTGGCAGTGAACTTGGTTTTGGCTACTTTCAGCAGAGGAGTCCTGGTGGCATCGTTCTTACATGTTGGGCTGTCAGCCATTTGAAACTACCACCAGCAAGGCTTTTTACTCCCATAAAGATGGACAGCCTCAGAAACCCACAGGGGCAGTTCTACCCGTCACATAGGGCCGCTGGGAGTCAGCATCGACTCTGAGGCAGTGAGTCGGCACCTTCAACAGGGGCATGGTTCCCTCGGCTGCTCCTTGGCTCCATGCATTGCTAGAACACAGGCACAGCATTCGAACTCAGGGTGGGGGGCGGATAGGAGCTAATCATGGGATCAAACAATCAAAGAGGACTTCTTCCTGTGTATGCTTAGCTAGAAGTTCCCTCCCAGCTCCCAGAAGTAGGCCCAACAGTAGAGAGCACAGGTCATAGCACAGGTGCAGACACCTGGGAGCTATGGGGCATTCATAGCTTCCTCCATCAGGGCTGAGCATGACTGGTGTTCTGACCAAACCAAGCCAAACCAAACCAAGCCAAGTAAGACACCAAATCTGGTCTGTCAGTTCTGGCTCACGTGCCCGCATGCATTACACAGAAGAACGGCTCCCTAGGGCATATTCATAGCTGTAATCTTTATGGGGCTTTCTAGGAGAAAGGCCTAACCCTCTGCTCCTGTAAAAATCACAGCCTGAAATATGCTATGGGCAACTCCACTCTGTCGTATCCAGCCACTCTGAATTGGAGGCCCACCACCACCACCTCCACCACCAACACCACCACTAACACCACCACCTCTACCACCACCACCACCACCTCCACCACCTCCACCTCCACCACCACTTCCACCACCTCCACCTCCTCCATCTCCACCTCCACCACCACCTCCACC
>NW_022111368.1:29378988-29404630 GCF_000313985.2 Echinops telfairi
ACCACCACCCACACCACCTCCACCTCCACCACCACCTCTACCACCACCTCCACCACCACCACCACCACCATGGTCTTTATGGAAGCAGGATTCCAGGCCTTTCCTCAGCAGCACTGCAGAGTGTGATCGAACAACCCACCTTTAGGTTTCACAGTCTGTAGGAGCCACCCAGGGACCGGCGCATGGTAGCTCAACCTCTTCAAATGACCCCGAGCATCTGTCCCAGAAAACGAGGTCATATGAGGTGTGGGGTGAAAGTTCTGGCTGGCACACATGGGAGGGAGGAATTGCTGACGAACACCGATCTTCAGGTCCTGTGCCTGGCCTGGGCCAAGCACGTGCAGATAGAGTTCACACTCTGGGAACTGGAAGGCCAGGAGCCCCATGAGCAATGGGAGTTGGGAGCCGTGCTGTGAGGGGCTGCACCAGGCCACACCCTAGAGCTGTGACTCACCTCCGGGGTGCAGTGCCCCCTCTCCACACACCTTAGCTGCTCGGTTCCAAGTCCACTTCTTCTCCAATGGACATGCCCAGGAGCTTTGAGCGTTCTTCCCATTGCAGGGCAAATGCCCACTATTCACTGTCCATAATTCCCTTCGGGTCCTTTCAGTCCTTCGGGGTTCTAGTTTGTCTTCCTCACATGAGCTACGGGATTTGTGTGGCCGATCTAGTGCCCCCTAGCCCCGGACTTGCAAACCCTGGCTGGCTTCCCACCCAAGCTGGCCAGCGCCTTGGTTTCTTTTGACTTGGCTCTCACTGGCGTCCTCCACCGTGTCCGTGCAATGCTGCTGGTGGATTTCACGAAGGCACCGCCACGCTAGATCTTTGCTAAAGGCGCTCTCTCAGTCAGAGCAAGTGCTGGCCAGACCCACCAGTGGCCTCTTCAGTCCCTGGGGTTGCCTTTCTTTCATGCCCCCTTTGGCTGGGCTTGTTCTTTAGAAGCGATGATGGCCTGCTGGCAGGGCCCCTGTCTCTGTTTCTCTGAATGTCTGCTCAGGGAAGGCTGCAGGAGAGTCTGTGCTAAATACTTAGCAGAAAGCACACGTGACGTCATCTTATCTTCTTTGCTGCTAATGCAGTAATTCTATCAAAGCGAGCTGAATTTACCTTGGGATTATCCTTTGGCTTGTTAGAATTTGTTAAAGCAAACATGGACTTGGGTGTAGTACTTGAGAGCTGAGTTCATTTTAAAAGGTGTTGGGAGCCAACCTTGTAACCTTGCCTGCAAGCTGATGGGTAGCACAGTAGGCATTGCTGTCCACAACCCTGGGGCCCTCTCCTTGAGGTGCTTAAAAAGCACCCTGATGATGGCTGAAGGTTCTCTCGGTTTTAGCTGCTACCTATTCTGCTGCCCTGCCCTGCCACTCAAGGTGACCGGCAACTCCTGGGGACCCTGGAATGCTGCCCAGTCCTGCATCACTCCCATGATGGGGTGGGGATTGGATCATTGTGATCTATAGGCTTTCATTGGCTGAAGTAACTGCATTTTTAGACGTCAATCCCCAGGCCTTTCTTCCTAGGCTCAGTTTGGACATTCCACTGAAACTGGGACTCTCCACTGTAGCTACAGATGAAGCACACTGACCAGGAGACCATCTCCCATATGCGGCCCTGAGAAATGTGTTTAAAAACCTGGTTCACTACTATTGGACTTTCTGGGGGCATTTGGACATCCTCTGGACTATGATAACCCTACAGCCAGGATGAGAGAGAATTCAGTGCCTGTGGCACTGTCACTGGCCAATTACATTAGATGGGTAGCCACCAATCCCAGGAAATGACTCCCGAAAAGGTCCCACCTGGAGAGTCCTGTTCCAGTCCCTGAGAGACCTCTTAGCCTCACAAAGTGAGGCTTGTCTATCACCCCTCCCTGCTGCCTGGGCCTTCGTCTCACCGCCTCCCCTTAGGATCTTCCCCACACTGTCCAGGGGCTACCAGTGCTCTGACAGACACAACTGTGGGTGTTGTGAGCATTCTCCCCCTGGGACACTCACGTCTGAAAAGGAGATGCCAAGGAGGGGGCAAGCCCAGTTCTAAGGAAGGGTAGCCTGTGAGGGGGTGTCTGAGCTGGAGATCCCCAGCACTGACACATCACCCCACCACTATCTAGCACTCTGCCCCCCAGAGAGCAGTCTCTGGCTCCCACTGTGGACCCTCCTAAAAGCAGCTGCTTTGAGCCGATGCTGACCTAAGGCATCCTCAGGGTGCTAGACTAGAACTGGGCTCCCTAGAACTTTCTGTGGTAGATGACTTGGAAGTAATGCCAGTCATTTCTTCCAAGGTGTCTCTGCGTAATTCTTGGTTAGCAGCCAGGCCTGTTAACTGTATGCACCAGTGAGGGACTCCTGTACATCCCTGGCCGAGCATAGTCCACTCCTGCCTCCATCCTCACAGGCCATGCTTCTCCAGAGAAGCCATCTAACAGGGCTCGGTCCGCACTGTGAGGCTGTTTCCTAGAGACCAGGAAAGAGACAATCCTTTCCTTCATGGGGAGCGTGGGCCATGCTGGCAGACGCCCTACTTCCCAGGTTACTTGCCCACTCTGTAAACTAGGGAAACCGGTCTGGAGGGTTCCTGAGGCTTTTTATTTGCACAGCTCCTCTGCCAGGGCTTGAGGTCTTCATGGGCAGATTAGCTCAGTCTATGACGAGACACACTGAGGAGGAATTGGTGCTGTTGGTTAGGCATTTGGCTTCTAATGACAAGGCTGGCGGTTCAAACCCACCAGCTGCTCCTCACAAGAAAGACGAGGTTGTCTTCTTCTACGAAGATGTGCAGCCTTGGAAATCTTGTATAGGGCCACTACGCGTTGGAATCAACTCGCAGGCAATGAGTTTGGTTTTGGAAAGAAGCTCGGGATCTTGTGTATTCATTTCCTTGCTTAAGCTGGATGCTCACTCTTTGGAAAACCCTTTCAGAAAGAAGCAGCGATTGCTACAGTGCTTTAGGACAGGACTATTAAAACGTTAATGGCACAACAGACGACTTGGTCTTTACAACAGCTTCCCTAGCGCTGGCCTGTGCTAACGAAGCCAGGACGCAGCCAGAGCAGGCACGATTAGGCTCATTTCCGAAGTGACCCCGTCCAAGACCTGTGCAACCAGCAGACGTGGCTCTGAGTCACGTTTCTCAAGAGCACTCCAACATGAGACTTTTGGGGATTTGGGATGCCTGCCCTCCTGGGGCTGAAATCTGTGTGTGCGGCACAAATGGCTCATGAGCCCAGCTGCTCACCCACAGGCTGGAGGTTCAAGCCCACCTAGTGGCATCTCTGAGGAAAGATAGGACAAGAATCACGACTGAACCTTGGGCAAATATTGAAGCAAGATGGCCTACTTTTGTGAAATCAGGCACAGGTCAGCTCCACTCTGGCCCAGACGGGTGCAACAAGTCAGAAGGGGCTCTGGGGTAGCAGCTTGGGCCTCCTCATGGGGGCAAGTGTACGGTGAAGTTGTGGATCATGCATTCGGGCCTAACAGCTCTGCCCTCTTGACTACAGCTTTAAAGCTGTAAACATGAGCTGAAATGAGGATATAGTTTTACTAGCTAGATTAAAACAGATTACAACATTGCTGTGTGTGGGAGCCCCAAATGGAGGATATGAACAATTTATTAATTCATGTCTTTTTCCCTTTGCGGTACATTTTGGTTGATTGGTTAATTGGCGGAGACTCTTTAAACCTCTCTGGTATATGAAGTATGTTGTTTGAACTCGCTGGGCGGGGAAACCAAAGAAATAAAAGACAGGTCACTGTCCTGTGAGAATTGTAAATATTCACTGAGGAAGAGGGAACAGGGCGTAAGAGAACCATTGCTACGCAATGAAATCTACACACACAAGATAAAATATCTGCCATTGTGCAGGGCTGGAGTTCACATGATGTGTGTGGAGTCAGAGAGCCTGGCTTTTTTTAACTGTAACACTGCCCCTTTCCCAGATATATGATCTTGGAGAGAGCCCTGCTATTTCAGGCTGGTTCTTTTTGGTAAGATCTTATGTAGGAAGATGTAAAGCAATTATCACATCATCTGGCACATAGCAGTCACTCAGTACATGCTATTCTTGTTCTAAACCATCTTCCTCTAGGGACATGGTAAGCGATTTCTCTTCTGAGTGTAGCGTAACAACCCTTGCATGCTATAACGCTTCGTTGTTCATCAAGCAAATGTCACATATTGTTGAACTTTGCCACAAATCCTCTGAAGTAGAACAGACATTAGCCAGGTGGCTCGGTACGGTTGCATAAGTTGTGTACAGTAATGTAGTTGTGAATGGCATCTCCTAGTGTTGTGCAGCTGTATGCATGGCATAGAAGCATGTGGCATGGCTCTTCGAATCGTGTTTGCATCCAGAGGCCGAAACTGAGGTGGAAACTGAAGCATAGAAATGAAGTCCTTTGTGAAGGCACAATCCTGTTCCCTGCATCATGTCTGTATTAAATGCTTGTTACACTTTGACTCAACTCACCTGCAAGAAGGACTAAAGGGATGTTATTCCCTGCTTTTTCTCTGATGGCAGGGTCAGAACACCTGGGGCCCCTAGAGCCACACTCATGTGACTTAATACAGTGACATCCATGTGGAGTAAGAATCAGGGATGGACTGTTCCAAGTGGGGGGGACATGAAGGGGGAGGAGTTCTCCAAAGAGTTGGAGGACTAAGACCAGTATGCTGATCAGAAACAGTGAAGTGCTACAAGAAAGAGTTTATCTTGGTTCAACATTTACTCCAAGTTCAATGTGATTCTTGTTATATCTGAGAATTCCTATTTGACTATATTTTTCCTTTACATCTTATCTCACTTTCAAAAATGAAAATGGTCTTGCTTCTTTTAGTAACACCTAGATAAGAAGTCCTGACAGTGTAGTTGTTACACTTTGGCCTTTGATACACAAGGTCAGTAGTTCAAAACCACCAGCCACTCCTTGTAAGAAAGATGGGTCTTTTTAATTCTGTTAACAGTTATGATCTCAGAAATCCACAGGGGCGATCCTCCCCTATGCCATAGGGTCGCTATGAGTCGTCAGTGACTCACTACCAGTGAGTGCGAGTGAGACCAATCCCGGGCGCGCTGGTGGTGTAGTGTTTATGCTTTGGGTTGCTCACCACAAGGTCATCAGTTCAAAACTACCAGCCGTTCTTCAGGATAATGGCAAAGCGTTCTACTCCTGTAAAGAGTTACAGTCTTGGACACTCACAGGGATAGTTCTACCCTGTCCTGTAGATGCTCTGAGTCAGAATTGACTCAGTGACAGTGAGTTGGGTTTGGAGATAAAGCCCATGTGTGTCAGCATAAAACTGTGCTCCCTAGGTTTGCAATGGTTGTTTTTTCAGAAGTGGATCACCCATCGTTCTTCCTAGGCACCTCTGGGTGGCTTTGAACTTCCAAGCTCTTGTTTCACAACTGAGTGTATAAACTGGACCGCCTAGGGTGCAAGCCAGTAAGAGAATTATGTGTTTGATAGGAATATTTTTCCTAGTACCCATGAGACTAAACACAAGATGGTGAAAAAAATACAAAATTGTTCTAAGAAACTCAGCCATGAGGAAGGCTGACTTGGACCACCGTTTTGGTCCCCTTTGTGGATAAGAGGAAAGTGGACAAAGCTTGTAATAAGAAGATTATTTGGTTTCCTGACTAAGGAAGTCAAGGGCACCTGCTAATGCACTGACATTTCCTGGACTGAGGTACCATGGGCACAGGGCAGGGAAGGTGCACGGTCTGCTTGGGGGGCACGAACATTTAAGCGTGGGAGTGAGATGCCAATGAGGTTGATAAAAGAAAGTGCTGGCTTGCCCAGGTTGAGGCCATCATGGACCCATTGCACCAGAGAAAACTAGAACAAGGGGGGCCTTAGAAATAGTCTCAACTTTCATCTTACAGAAGTGGGAACCAAGGCTAGAGAGAGAGGATGTGACCAAGGTCACCTCCATGAAGAGTATAAGGACAATGACACCAACAGGGAGGATACGGTTTTGTTCAGCACATCTCTCATTGTTGGGTGCCATCCAGGGACATGTCTGACCCCCAGCGACCCTCCACAGAACAGAACAAGAGACTGCCTGGTCAGGCGCCATCCTCACGATGGTGCCTGTGTTGAGCCCATGTTGCAGCCGCGGTGTCCATGCGTTTCCTTGAGCATCGTCCTCTTTTTTTGCTGCCCTTAAACTTTCCCAAACATGATGTCCTTCTTCAGGAACTGGACTCTCCCGACATGTCCAAAGTCTGTGAGATGAAGTCTCACCATCCTTGATGTTAAGGTGCACTCAGGCAGTATTTCTTTCAAGACAGATTTTTGTTTGTCATTTTGCCACCCCATGGTACTTTGAATCTTCTTCCCCAGCACCACAGTTCAAATGCATTGACTCGTCTTCAGTCTTCCTGATTCAATGTCCGACTTTCAGATGCCCTTGAGGCAAATACCATGGCTTGGGTGAGGTGCACCTTAGTCCTCAAAGTAACCTCCCTGATTTTCAACACTCCAAAGAAGTCTTGTCCACCAGATTTTCCCAATGCAAAATGTCTTTTGATCTCTCTGGGTTCTCAGCTCAGGTTGTGGATGTAGGATAGAGGTAGCCGGATGGAACAACTCAAGGTCATCATGGCATAAACCTTAGTCAAATTGAGCTTGGTTAAATTAAGAAGGTAAAAAACCCGATTACCACTGAGTCAATGCCAACCCACAGTGGCCTTATAGCACAGGCAGAACGGCCCCTGTGAGTTTCTGAAACTGTAACTGTTTATGGGAGTAGAAAACCCTGTTTTTCTTTGGGAGAGTGGCTGATGATTTTGAACTGCAGACGTTGAGGATCGCAGTCCCACTGTACCACTAGGACTCCTAAGAACAGATGATTGAATTAAGGCAATAGTGAAAACATTAGAAGACAGTTGAGGAGCTTGGCGATGAACTCAGTCTGTGCTGATTTAAAGAGACCACAGCTAAACTGTACAAGGTGCCAACAGGCGAAGTGCTCGGCTGCTAACTGAAAGGTCTGTGGCTCGAATTCATCTTGTGGTTCTGTGGAGGGAGAGATGCGGCAGAAAGAGAAATCTGCTTCCATACAGATTACAACCTAGAGAACTCGATGGGACGGTTCTGCTCTGTCGTACAGAGTTGCTATCGGTTGAAAGAGGAGTCCTGGTGGCACAAGTGGCTCAGATCCTAAAGGGCAGTGCTTTGAGCCCACCATCCGCTCCATGGGAGAAAGATGTGTCAGTCTACTTCTGTCAAAGAGCACTGCCGTGGGAACCCCATAAGGCAGTTTTGCTCCCTCCTATAGGATTTCTACAGCAGCAGCAATGGTAGGGTGGTGATTCCAAAAGGTACACACTTAAGTATTTATGGGGGAAGTGACATGATACCTGTGACTTACTTTAATACAGTCCAGTGAAGGGGGGCATTGCTGTGGACCTGGGTAGCAGATGGATGAAACAAGTTTGGCCCTGATTTGATGCTTGCTGAAGTTGGGAGGAGGAGCCTGTTGGCATCGTGAGTTATGTATTTGGGCTGCTAACCGAAAGGCCAGCAATTAAAAAACCCACCAACTGCCCCATGGGAAGAAGGTGCGACTTTCTGCTCACAGAAAGACTGACAGCTCTGAAGACACACGGGGGCAGTTCTACTCTGTCCTGTAGGGTCACTCTGGGTCAGAATTTACTTAGTGGCAGTGGATTTGGGGTTGGGGTTGGAGGCTGAGTGATGGGGTCATGGAAATTTATTATGCTGTTACTCCTCTTTTGTATATGTCTAGAATTTTCCATAAGAAAAAAATTAAGAAAAATATTTTGATCCTCAAAGTGCTTCCAGCCCTTTGGTAATGCCACGGTGATTCCCCATGTGACAAGTTCAGGAACCAGACCAGGACTACTGTGTCTTAGTGCGTGACCTAGAGCTGCTACCCAACCTCTCCAAGCTTCCATTTCTCCCTCTGTAAAATGACAAGGGTAATATCTTTTGATTCAGAGCCATGAGGGAGAACTAAATGAATTCAATAGATAAAATGTGTAGCTCAGGGTTGAGCACAAAACCGAGGTTCACTCTTCAGTTTGCTTCCTTCTTCACCGTCTCTTGATTGGGGCGGCGGGATGGTGCATAATCTATTGACTGAAATCACATTTTCCCTAGGGCACCACAGGTGGTCTGGTAGATTTCTCATTGTCCCAGGAAGCCCTGGGTTGGATTCCCATGAGTAGCCATTGCCCCCGTCTCGGCAGGGGTTTGTGTGCTGCTCTGATGTTGAACCAGTTTCGGTAGAGTTCCAAAATAAGGCACACAAGGAAGAAAGGCCTGGGGATTTGCTTCTGAAAGCCAGCAACTAAAACCCCCATGGGTCACAGTGGTCTGATCCGAAACTGCTCATGGGCACCAAGTCCGAAACTGCTCATGGGCACCAAGGGAGCGGCTGGTCCCATTGTGCACCAGGCCATCAAGAGTCAGGGCTGACTAGTTGGCAACTAATAACCACAAAGGGAGCCCTGGTGCTGTAGTGCTTACATGTTGGGCTGCTAACAGCAAGGTCAGCAGTTCAAAACCACCAGCTGTTCCCAGGGAGAAAGACAAGGCTTTCCACCCCCAAGAAGAGTTACAGTTTTTGAAACCCACAGGGGTATTATGAGTCAGAATCCACCCAATGGAAGTGAGTTTGGTTGTTTTAAATAACAACAATCACCGCTTCTAGTACAGTGGTTGGCAAACTGCGGCTCTTGCGCCACATGCGGCTCTTTTGATACACACACGTGGTTCTGAAGTAAAATGTAAGTTTTAAAGGAGACTATTCAGATCATGGTGATTTCATTTGTAAAAATATCTTTATGGCTCCCAAAAACTTTTTAAAATTGTTGTGAGGGACAGGATTGACTCTTCTGGCTTAAAAGTTTGCTGGCCCCTGTTTCTAGACCAAGATCTTTCTGAGATGAAGCTTGCACAAGTGTGCCTGCAAACAGACCTACAAGAGCCACTGTTGGTGTTTCCCCACCACCACTGGGCTGGTCCTTTTCAGAAACTGGCCGCAAGGGTTCTGAAGTTGACAAAGAAAACGCTGTCGGGACTCTCAGCTCTGACGTGTTGTCGCTGTGACCACAGGCTCCGCCTGCAGAGGCCCTCTGCTTCCCCAGACGGGAAAGGAACAGCAGGGAGGGTGAATTTATTGAAAATAAATAAGGAGCTGGTTACAGAATGCCCTTCCATCCCTGCTATCTGGAAGATTAAGCATATCTTCACAACGCTAATGGCATGTGCTTATTTCATCGCTGATCGCTTATAAGTCTGTCTTTGATCTAGCTCTTTGGGTTTCAAAGAATCCTAAGCAGCTTTATACATCAGCCAAATGACATGTCTCTGCGCGCATGCGCACGCACACACAATAGATGGCTGACTTATTTCTCATCTTCTCTGTCTAAAATCTTGAGAGAACCTGAGAAATGAGGAATTGACATTTGGGAAGCATTTCAAATGCACTTGGATAGAGTGCTTTTGGTGTCATTTCCTGTAGTTATCATGATCTTACTTTTATTTAAATTCCTCACTGCCACTGGGGCCTCTTCTCCAGACCTGTTCACCCCCTTTGACTACCTCTCAGAATCCTTTCATCATCAGTGAAACCCACTCGGCCGGATAAGAATACCTCATGTTTCAGTAGCATTTGGCCCCTTTAAAAACAGTTTTGCCTCCACGATCTCGTTCAGCCCTCACAACAGTGCTGTGACCTGAGCAGGCACTCCTGTCGGCCCGTCCAGTGTACAGGCGCATCTCGCTGACTTTGACCGCTGGCAGGCGCCTTGGAGATGACGGCATCTCGCTCCTTCCCTTTTGTTGCCATCATCGCGGTCAGTTGCTGAGTCAATCCCAGCTGACAGTCAGCCCTAGTGTGCCGAGCACAAGTGCTCCACTGGGGTCTCTAGGATATGCCTTCTGGGAAGCAGATGGCCAGCCCTTTCTTGGGAGCTACCTCTGGGTGATTTTAAACCATCAAACTAGTCACCTGCTAGTCCTACCACCCAGGACTTCTCCCCGCCACCAGTGAACAACCTGGGTTTACAGAGAGAATGAGAGAGCTCTTCAGTGTCACCCTGCTCCCTGGGTCAGAAACAGGGTGAGAAACCACAGCTTGGGGTCCCAGTCTGGACTCCTCAGCTGTAAACCCCACAGCGGGTGTCAGTTTGCGCTTTTGGCCAGAGTCGTTCTGACCACTTGCCGCGGAATGACCGGAGGGAAGCGAGAAGACCGATACGGGGGCTGCCGCCTGGACGGAGTGCATCAGCTTGTCTTTGGGGCTCGGCTTTTACTCAGGCCATTCTCCCACCCGGGGAGGGTGGGCATCGCCAGCAGGCTACCTGTCCTCTTTGTTGGGCGCTGAAGTCAGTTGCAGCGCATAGTGACTCTGTGCACGACAGAAGCAGCACTGCCTGGTCCTGGTCCGGGCCAGCCTCACACTTGCTGTTTGCACCCACTGCGGTAGCCGTGGCGTGCATCCGTTTAAGTGAGGGTCTTCCCTCTTTTTTTCCTGACCATCTACTTTACCACCTCAGGAGAAAAATGGGGCTTTCATCAAGATTTAAAAAGTCTTGGAACTCACGGGGGCAATTCGACTCTGTTCAACCGGATCTCTTAGGAGTTGGCATCTTACAGTAGATGGCAATGAGAACTACTTTACCAAGCGTGGCGCCCTTGTCCAGGGTCCACTCCTTGCCATTGAGTCAGTGCGGATTCATAGCGACCCCTGTGGGTTTGTGAGCCTGTAACTGTTTATGGGAGTAGAAAGTCCAGTCTTTCTCCCTCAGAGCTGCTGGTGGTTTTGAACTGCCAACCATGAGGACTGCAGCCCAGTGAGTAACCACTAGAGCTCCAAGACTGGACCCTCCTTAATAAAATGTTCAAAGTATGTGAGACAAACCTCACCATTCTTGCCTCTAAGGAGCATTCTGGTTGTAATTTCTTCAAGACAGATTTATTTGTTCTTTAGCCAGTCAACATTCTTCACCAGCACCATAACTCAAATGCATTACTTACTTTCCCGTCTTCCTTATCCATTACTCAGCATTCACATGTGCATGAGGCGACTGAAAATACTGTAACGTGCGTCAGGCACACCTTCGTCCTCGAGGTGATGTCCCTGCTCTTTAACACTACATAGAGGATTTGGTTTTGTTGTTATAAATTGGTTTTGTGCAGAAGATTTGCCAATGCAATATGTGATTTGATTTAACTCTGCCTCAAATGAGCATTGATTGTAGATCCAAGTAAAATGAAATCCTTGACAACTTTAATCTTTATCATGATGTGACTTTTTAGCCTACCTGTAAGGATTCTGGTCTAGTGAGTTGTAATCCACACAGAAGGCTACCGCCTTTAATCTTCATCACCAAGTGCCCAGAGTCGTCCTCATTTTCAATAAACTAGGTTGCATCATCTGCATATCACAGGTTGTTAATGAATCTTCCTCCAAACTTGAGGATACATTCTTCTTTAGATAATCCAGTGTCTTAACTCTCTGCTCAGCATACACATCAAATAAGTAAACATACGCTTCTGGGTTTTAAACCATGCAGTGCCCCCGTTTCCCATTAAGATGGTGGCCTCTTGCTTGGCACGTGTTCAGGTTCCGCAGGAGCACAGCCAAGTGTTCTGGATTCTCATTCTTTGTAGTGTTATCCGTAGTTTGCTATGATTCACACAACTACATGCCTTGGAAAGCATTGGATAAATAATGTCTATAGTCAATAAAACACAAGTAAACATCATTGTGGTATTCTTTGGACAGGCTCTGTAGATGTCATCTCTCTTTGATGTGGGCTTCAGGCTCCTGACCTGTGGACAGGTATAGCTGTGGGGGCTCGCTGGGGTGGTTCCCATGCATCTCATTGTTTGTAGAAAGCCAAGCAATGGTAGGTGGCCTGATCCATCTAAGAAAGTCACAGCTTCTCCACCAGGGGAGATGGTGCTTCCCAGCTTCTCCTGAGTACAGGTGTTCACACTCTTAATCAAAGAACCTGGGGAGGGGGGACCCTGAGTTCCATTCCTGCCCCACTTGCAATGAGGTTTAGAGCCTAGTCTAGACAGGTTCTAGTCTAGACAGGTTAACTCATTTCTTGGGACTTGATTTCTTCATCTTTCACACAACAGACAGGGGCTGTTATACTGATGTTACAATAGACATTATTTATCCAATGCTTTCCAGAAGCCAGGCTCCATATTAAGCATGTACAATGTTTTATCACACTTAATTCTCACAACAAAGCTGAGAGTTAGGGATCATCAACTCCATTCTAGAGGCGGAGCTACTGATGCACAGAGACACATAGCTCCTGGTGTCTGAGCACACTGGTCCCTTCGGCCTTATTGTCCTGGAGACCTACTGACCTGCAGTGTCTGGGTGGTACAACAAATAGCATCCATGTCTGGTTGCTAACAAAGAGACAGAGTTTAATGCATGCAGAGAAAAGCCTGGCAATTGACTTCCTCAAAACCTGCCACTGAAGACTCTATGGAGCACAGTACAACACACGTGGTGGAGTCACATGCATCTAAACCAACTGGATGGCAATGGGTTCGTTTCCTTTGCCATTTTTTTTTTCTTACAGCATGCTGGCCTCTCAATGCTCAGTGCCATGCTCCTGACGGCACTTCTCTTCCCCTGTGATCAGCCGGGCTCCGCCGTGAGGCTGGTACTGAGCTGGGACAGATGCTGAGGGGCTTCTGGCAGGACAGACTGAGCAGCAGCTACACGTGGAGGATGCTCTGGAATGGAGCAAGGGAGAAGACCCTTCGGGACACATGATTAGGGTGGCCAAAAGTGTGACTCTGCTGCCCTGAAGTTCAGGTGGGCTGTAGGTGGGCACCAGGGCCCACGGCAGATTGAAACAAGTTAGTTTCTCCTCTGGTGACAGTTGAATATCAGAGACCAGTCTTAGTGTTTGCATGCATTGCTTTTTCTAATCCTAAAATTGCCTGTAAGAAGGTGCGACGATCCCATTTGGAAAGATGGACCTTGAAGCCCAAGGAGATCCAGTAACTTTCCTAAGTTTCTGTAGTAGTCCCAAATAGGGGCCCTGGTGATGTAGTGGTTTGGTTTGCACATTGGGCTGCTAACCGCAAGGTCAGTAGTTCGAAACCACTAGCCAGCTCTGCAGGATAAAGACAAAGCTTTCTACTCGGACAGAGTTACTGTTTCAGAAATCCACAGCGCATTTCTACCCTGTCTGGTCACTGTGAGTCAGGCTTGACTCAATGTCAAGTGAGTCTGGCTTCTTGGGTGGGGCAGCAGTCCCTGGGTGGTACACACAGTTGTAGGAATGGGCTGCTCATTGATGGCTGGAGGTCCGAGTCCACTCGGAGGTGTCTTGGAAGAAAGACCTGATAATCATCTACTTCTAGAAACTCAGCCACTGGAAACCCTGTGGAGCACAGGGCTGCTCTGTCACCACCACAAGCCATGCAACTGGCTTGGTTAAGTTCCTAAAACTGGCACGAGATGGGCCTGGAATTCAATATCTCATTGATTTTAAATTGGTGCCAGATTTTAATTGGTGTGCGCCTCCCGCGGATATATTTTCTTGTATGGAGTCTAAGGAGGTCAAGGGGAAAAGTGCCCACTAGGGCCAGGCCAAAACACCTGTTGCCATTAGGTGACACCCTGTGTGCCAGACCGGAACTCCACAGGGATCCCACGGCTGTGATCTTTTAGAAGTCAATCGCTAGGCCTTTCTTCCAAGGTGCGTCTAGGTGGATTCCAACCGGCAACTCTCCAGTAAGCAGCTGGATGCTTCGATGAGCCACCCAGGGTCCCCTGAGGCCAGTGCAGGCTCTGATTTAAACGCACTGCTGCCATTGTCACCTCTTGCCCAAGGTGCCTGGCCACTGCTGACTGGGTGACTTTAGGGCCTCCGCCATGCTGGGTGTGGCCGCTCCTTCCTTCGTTCACGCTCGGCTTCCTTGTTCTCTCCCACAGCGGGGCATTGCCGAGCCGTTCTTGAGACTCCACAACTTGTACACCATCCCGAGGTGCACGCGGCCCGTCACCCACCCCAGGGTGAGCCGCAGGGTCGTCAGCCAGCACTCGTACCCGCTGAACCGCATCTCCTCGCTCCCCTTGGACGCCATGGAGCGCCCCACCTCACAGGCCGACCTGGAGCTCGATTACAACCCTCCCCGCGTGCAGCTCAGCGACGAGATGTTCGTCTTCCAGGACGGCCGCTGGGTGAACGAGAACTGCCGCCTGCAGTCGCCCTACTTCTCGCCGCCCTCCTCCTTCCACCACAAGCTGCACCACAAGCGCCTGGCCAAGGAGTACCTGCTGCAGGAGGAGAACAAGTCCCTGCGCGAGGAGAACCGGGCGCTGCGCGAGGAGAACAAGGTCCTGCGCAAGGAGAACAAGATCCTGCAGGCCTTCTGGGAGGAGCGCAAGGCGGCCGCCGGGCCACCGCCCGGCCGCGACGAGCCCCGGGCCTCGTCCGCGCCTGCGCACAAGGACAGCCCCGCCCCGGAAGGGGCCAAGAAGGAGGGCGCGGGCGTGCCGGCGCCGCGCGCCGCCGAGAGCAGCACCCTGCAGCTCCTGCGCGAGGAGAACCGGGCCCTGCAGCAGCTGCTGGAGCAGAGGAAGGCCTTCTGGGGCCCGGGCGATGACAAGAGCCCGGCGGCCGACGACAAGCCGCTGGCCGCCTCGCCCCGCCAGGAGCCCCACAGCCCCGGGCTGCTGCCCAACCCGGCCGCCGGCCTCCCCTCGCCCTTCGAGGACCCCAAAGGCCACCCGAGTCCGCCGGAGGACGCCAAGACCCTCCGCGCCCTGCGCGAAATGGTCAGCAACCTGGCCGGCGCCCCCCGGGAGGAGGAGGAGGAGGAGGGCGGCGCGGGCGGCGCGGGCCTGCCCGAGGGCAGCCAGTCCCTGCAGCTGCTGCGGGAGATGAACCAGGCGCTGCAGGCCCTGCGCCAGGAGAACGAGCACCTGCACGTGCTGCGCGAGGAGAACCGGCTGCTGCAGGAGGAGAACCGGGCGCTGCACGCTCTGCGCGAGGAGCACCGCGCCTTCCAGGAGGAGCACCGCGCCCTGTGGGAGAACAACAAGCTGAAGCTGCAGCAGAGGCTGGTCATCGACACGGTCACCGAGGTCACTGCGCGCATGGAGATGCTCATCGAGGAGCTGTACGCCTTCATGCCGGCCAGGAGCAAGGAGCCCAAGAAGCCCACCCGGATCTGAAGCTACGTGGCCCCCCGGCGTGCCGTGGCACCGGCCTTGGGGCACCCAGCACGCCGGGGAAGACCACTTCTGGTCCTCCTCGAGCCCCCCACCCCACCCGGTGAGTCCGTGCCTGTGGAAGAGCCTATTTATGGGCCGTCCTAATCCCAGAGAAATAATAAAGGCCTGAGGAGGCTGGGGCCAAGCAGCACCAGCGTACTGTGGATTTGTCTTCTCTCTCACGTTTTACCTCCACCGTCACAGTCTTTTCTTTCTTCCCCGCTTCTCCTCTTTCTCTTCCTAGGTTCGTTTCTCCCTCATCTTTTTCAATTTCTGAGGTTATGGGGAGGAGTGGGACATCGGGACACGTCACGCTAGTCTCACTAAGGTTTTTTTTTAAGTTGAAGAAAATTAAAACTGGCCCGCATGAGCTGAAAAATGACCTTGAGTCTATCTCACCTGAATTTCGAGAACATCTCAAGAACAGATGTCCTGCATTTAACACTAATGACAGAAGACTTGATGAGCTGTGGGAGGACATCAAGAACATCATTCATGAAGAAAGCAAAAGGTCATTAAAAAGACAAGAAAGAAAGAAAAGGCCAAAGTGGATGTCAGAAAAGACTCTAAAACTTGCTCTTAATTGTAGAGTAGCTAAGGCAAATCGAAGAAACGATGAAGTCAAAGTTTTAAACAAAAATCTCAAAGGGAAGCTAAAGAAGGCAAAGTAAAATATAATGAACTTTGCAAAGACATAGAAGTAGAAAACCAAAAAGATGATCTTTAACTGAAAAACAACTCATGAAAAAATTCAATTAATATACTGGAAGTCCTTCAACTAACGGGGCCTGCTAGGTCCCAGGTCAAGGAAGCAGACAGCGGAATCCTCTCTTGGGCAAGGCAGGCAGAATCTGTCTGCAGGTAGCAAACAGCAGGGTGGGTCAGCAACGGTCAGTAGCTCTGGAGCTTAGAAGTAGGCCCAGATGGGATATTGAACTCAAGGCCTGCAAAGTGACAGGATCCACCACCCACAAGTTCAAACGATGTATGCACCAGCAGTATGGGGGAGCCTCAAGCTTTAGCTACATAATCCGTGGGCTGGCTTGGCCCACAGGTAGTGTTGTGAACAGGTTGAGGCAGAGAACTAGCTCAAGCAGCAGCACGCCAGTCTGATCACCGAAGAGCAAGAGAGATGGGGGTGGGCCTGGCAGAACCATGTATCTCTTTGCCCTCCAACCAAATTGCAACATGATTAATCCCATATGTTCCCATTGGTCAGGTTGGAACAATAAACCTAATTATCACACCTGACAACTGGACCAATAGATAACATCATGATGAATGGGGAAAAGATGAAAGTTTTCGAGGATTTTGTCTTTCTTGAATTCACAATCAATGGTCATGGAAGCAGCCATCAAGAGATCCAAAGACATTGTTTTGGGTAAATCTGCTCCACAAGACCCCTGGAGAGAATTGCAAGTCAAGGATGTTACTTTGAGCACTAAGGTGTGCTTGACCCAAGCCATGGTAATTTCAGTGGTCTCATATGCATGTGAAAATTGGACATTGAATAAGGCAGACAATTGAATAAGGCAGAAGTGATGTGTATGAATTGTGATGCTGGAGAAGAATATTGAAAGTACCATGGACTACCAAAAGGACAAATCTGTCTTGGAAGAAGTCCAGAGTGCTCCTTAGAGGCAATGATGGCCAGACTTCATCTTACATACTTTGGACACGTTGTCAGGAGAGACCAGTTGCTGGAGGACATCATGCTCGATAAAGTACAAGGGCAATGGGAAAGCGGAAGGTCCTCTAGGAGATGGATTTACCTAGTGGCTGCAACAATGGTCTGAAGCATGGGAACAATTGTGAGGCCGGCAAAGGACCAGACAGGACTAGGCAGTGGTTCTTTCTATGGCGCGTGGGATTGCTGTGAGCTGGGACAGACTGAATAGCACCTAACAATAACGAGTGATGGTTTTGTTGTATACGAATCTTTATTTTCCTTTCAAGGTATTTTGAATATCATTTCCATTATCTTCTTGTCTGTATGGGTTCTACTGAAAAAATTTGAGCTTATTCTTATTGGCTTGCCTTTCTAGGCAATTTTTCGTTTTTACTGAGTTGCTCTCAGGATGCTTGCTTTTCATTTGATGTTAGAATGCTTGACTGTGCTGTGTAGTGATTTTCTTTCCAGGTCAATTCTAGTTGGGGCTTCTTTCAGTTTCTTGAATGGTTATTTTCTGTCTGGCCCTGATGTTAGGAAAATAGTCTTCTATTATTTCTTTGACTGTTTTCTTCTGTGGTTTTTCTTCTTTTCGCTAATGTTTATCAAATATGTCGTTTCTCTTGTTATTGTCCCACAGAATTTGCAGGTTTTCTTGGAGTTTAAAAAAATAGATCGTCCTTTTTGTAGTTTGGTATTGCAAGATTTGTCTTCAAGCTCACTGATTTGGGCTTCCATTGTTCAATCCTGCATAAAACCATGTCTACATTGTTTAAATCTTTCAGAGTGTTTTCCACTTTTATTATCTTAGTGTTGTGGATTTTGATTTGGAATTTTTAAAAAATCATTTTCTATTTGGAATTTTTAATTATTCCAAATTTTTTACTTATGTTGTCATATTGATCTTGTGCTTTCCTTGTGTTCTTGTTCTGTTTTTCTTTTACAGCATTGTCAAACATTTCCTCCATCCATTTAAAGCATCTGAACACCATTCTTCTGCATGCCCTCATGGGTAGCTTTACTGCCTTTTTGCCATTTGGAAATTCTCCTGTTTGTCTGTTTATTGGCCATTTATTTGTGCCACTTTTTCTTTTTTTCTCACGTGCACTGAAATTTCCTGTTGTTTCTGTTGGTCAGGTAGTATTAGAATGGATAATATTTTCTGTGCATTAGTTATAGCTGTTGTGGTTTCAAGAGTGGCTGGTCATGCGGTAATAGCCTATTCCAAGCAGGGATTGGTGACAAAAGTATATACTATTTCCTGTCCAGGTCCCAGTCTGGTTGCTAGGACATGTGGCCAATGGTTGAAATAACTGCTGTGCAGGTAGGGAAAACACAATATCCTAGATTTTTAGACTGCTGGCTAGGCAACCCATCTCTCTCTTCCTCCCTGGTAATCAGACCAGCGTTCCTGCTGCTTTAGCTAGTGTGCTGCATTACCCGTGGGCCAAGCCAACCTGTGGATCATGTGGCTAGCAATTGAGGCTCCCTTTAGGCCTGCTCCACCATGCTGTTGGTGTATACATTGTTTGAGCTGAGCCTGGTGGATCCTGTTGCCATGCATCGCTGGAGTTTGAGAGTCCATTGTGGCCTGCTTTGCTAAGCTTCAGTGCTACTGACTGTTGCTGATCCATCCTGCTGTCTGCTGCCTGTGGGCAGACTCTGTCTGTCTTGCTTGAGGCAACACTCCACTGTCTGCTTCCTTGATCTTGGACTGGCGGCCCGCATGAGTTAAAGGACTTTCAGCATATTAACTGTTCCACAAAAGTGAGTTGAATTGAGCCCTCTGTACTGCTATATGGACTAACTAGCTGTTATATCCCTTCTCGCTGTATAGATCTATCCTCATATATATACAACCATTAGTGTCCTGTTTTTTTTTCTCTAGAGAACCCTGCCTTACACAGTTGATGAGCTGGATGCACTGTTAATCCATCTTGTTGAGGGTCTTTCTCTTTTTCATTGACCCTCTATTTTACCAAGTCTGATATCCTTTTATAGGGACTGGTCTCTGATGATAACATGTCCAAAGTACATGAGACAAAACCTCACCACCCTCACTTTTAAGGAACAGGATCGATTTTTTTCCCTGGCAGTCCATGCTATATTATATTTTTCACTGACTCTCTGATAAAAATATGTACATTCTTGTTCAGTCTTTCTAACTCATTGTGCAGAGTATGCATGCATACGAAGCAGTTGAAAATGTCATAGCTTGGGTCAAACACACCTCAGTCTACAACAACACAAACAGCGACTATACACATGGATTTCTCCAGATGGAATACACAGACATCACACTGACTACATCTGTGGGAGGAGAGGATGGGGAAGTTCAATATGAGCAGCTAAAACTAGGCTGACTGTGGAACAGACCATCAATTGCTCATGATGTAAGTTCAGGTTGAAGCTGAAGAAAAAGAAAACAAGTCCATAAGAGCCAAAATATGACTTTGAGTCTATCTCACCTGAATTTTGAGAACAGCTCAACAACAGAGTTGCTGTATTGAATACTAAAGACAGAAGACGATGAACTGTGGGATAACATCAAGAACATCATTCATGAGCAAACGAAGAAGAAAGGAGAGTGGAACACATCCTGGCTCACCAAGCCCCGAGGACAATATTGCTGCTTAGCACAGCTGGTGCACAGATAGAACCATAGGGCCGGCCCCACCATGAGGCACACGGTGTCCCTTACTGATCCATAGTGCTATGGAGGACAACACTGGGGAGACAGTGTGGGAATTGTGCCTGATCTGACCCCACCACACGGGTGAAACACTAAGGGCGTGCAACACAGCAGCAAGGGGAGCAAAGCAATGAAGTCCCTGGGGAATACCAAAGATAGACCTTGGGGCCAGGGCGTGACAGTCCATCAGACTCAATTGGCAAACACTCCTAAAGGTCAACAAACAGACCTTGAACTATTTATAGGCTTTTTTTGTGTGTGTTATTGGTTTTTGTTGTTCTTGTTTTGTTTTGCTTTGTCTTGTTTCTGTGCTTATTATTGTTTCTGTATGTCTATCTAGATAAGATAGGTGGGATAAACAATCCGGAGGAGAAAACAATGGGACCAATGGTTTCTGAGGGACAGGGAGATGGGGAGGCAGCGGAAAGGAAGTGGGTCTTAAACCTAGAAGCAAGGGAACAACAAGTGATCTAAAATTCATGGCACAGAGGTTGTAGGATGCCTGGTGGGGCTTCATCAAGGGTAATGTAGTGGAGAGGAATTACTGAAATCCGAATGAAGGTAGGACATGATAGTGGGATAAGAGGAAAGAAAGTAAGAGGAATAGAGGAAAGAACTAAGAGGCAAAGGACACTTATAGAGCTCTAAATACAGGCATATACATATGTAAATATATTTATAACAATAGGGACATAGATCTATGTACATATATTTATATGTTAAGTATTAAGGGAGCAGACAGACATTGGGCCTCTACTCAAGTACTCCCTCACTGCAAGAACACTGTGTTCTAATAACCTGTCATTCTGTGATGCTTATTGCTGAAGACAAAATGGGGTCCATAAGCAAATGTAAAGAAAGCTGATGGTGCCTGCCTATCAAAGGATATAGCATCTGGGGTCTTAAAGGCTTGAAGATAAGTGGCCATCTAGCTGAGAAGCAACAAAGCCCACATGGAAGAAGCACACCAGCCTGTGTGATCCTGAGGTGTTGATGGGATCAGGTATCAGGTATCAAAGACCCAGAACAAAAACATATCAATGTGAATGAGGGGGGTGGCAGATGGAGTGGAGACCCAGTACCCATCTGTAGACAGTTGGACATCCCCTTAGAGAAGGGTCACAAGGAAGGGATGAGCCAGTCAGGGTGCAGTATTGCACCAATGAAACACACAACTTTCCTCTAGTTTTTCAATCCTTAACCCTCCTTCACCCCCCAGCCCCCACCATCATGACCTTAATGCCACCATACAAATCCAGCAATACTAGAGCAGGTACACTGGGACTTGCAACACAGGGAATCCAGGACAGATAACCCCCTCAGGACCGATAATGAGAGTAGCAATACCAGGAGGGTAAGGGTAAGGTTGGGGGTGTGGGAGCGGGGAAGGGGAACCAATCATAATGATCTACATATAACCCCTTCACAGTGGATTGGACAACAGAAAAGTGGGTGAAGGGAGACAGTGGTTGGTGTCAGATATAAAAAAAATTTGTTTACAAATTATGAAGCGTTCATGAGGGAGGGAGAAGGTAGGGGGGAAATGAGCTGATATCAAGGGCTCAAGGTAGAAAGAAAATGTTTTGAAAAATGATGATGGCGAGACTCTCTGCCACTCCCTGGGAGACTTTGCAGCTGATAAGACATGTGGAACTACCCTAGTGCCCTGAGCTGGGCAAGCCACAAGGATGCACCAGACCTCTGAAACCGGAGAAGCCACAGAGAGACCCCTGCCAGTGCTGAGATGCTTACAACGCCATTGGACCCAAAGACTTTCTACCCACTGGCTTGTGATCATCCTGCATTTGACTTTATTGCATGTGTTTCGTGAGTCTGAAGAGGACTTTACAGATTGGTATCAGACATATGGGCTAATATCAGACTTATGGCCTTGGGGGGGACTGGGTTGGGATGTTTTCTTAATGTACATTTGCTCTTGTATATAAGCCTCTTCCTTATACACACACACACACACACACACACACACAGAGAGAAAAGAAAATGATGATGTCAACATATGTACAAATGTGCTTGACACAGTGGGTGGATGTACGGATTGTGGTATGAGTTATAGGAGCCCCCAATAAAATTATTTTTAAAAAAAAGAAAATGATGGCAACACATGTACAAATGCACTTGGCACAATGGATGGATGGATGGAGTGTGATAAGAGCTGTAAGAGCCCCCAATAAAGTGATAAAAACAAACAAACATCATTCACGATGGACGGCTTTGGAACCACACCTACCACCTACTTGTACAAATCACCGTATCTGAGAGCTCTTGTTCCTGGGCTCTGCTAGGGACAGAGACGGTGGAAAGATCTCTTCTTTGTTGCTTTGTTAGTTTTTCCTTCAGTTGGTGCAAACAATCTTTTTAAATTCCAATGTCTCTGCTACAAAAGGGCAAATCTATCCTTTAAATACATACATAAGTACTTTTTTTTTTTTTTTGCTCTTTAACACGTTAAAGAAATCTTGTGCAGCAGATTTGCCCAAAGCAATATGTCCTTTGATTTCTTGACTGTGTTTCCATGAGCATTGCTTGTGGAGTTCTTTCCCCAAAGATTGGGTTTGTGCTCTGGAGCGGTGAGCTTAATTAATAAGCACTCCAAGGAGAGCAGAGAAAGAGAAAAACTGATCTATTCGTTATGAGGCTAACCATACCAAATTGTCTAGTGGATGCTCAATTGGATTTTATTTAAAGATGGCTGATTAAAATAAAAATGGCTACCATGCTACTCACTCCTCACAGAAACAAGTGAAATGGAATCCCTGGCAATTTTAATCTTTCCTCCACTTATTGTGTTGTCTTCTGGTCCAGTTGTGAGGATTTGTGTTTCTTTACATTGAGCTGCAATTCATACTGTGCTCTTTGAGCTTTAATCAGCAAGGGCTCTAGAGCAGTGGTTCTCAACCTTCCTAATTCCGGGACCCTTTCATACAGTTCCTCATGTGGTGGTGACCCCCCAAACCATAAAATTACTTTCATTGCTACTGCATCACTGTCATTTTGCTACTATCCTGAATCGTAATGTAAATATCTGATATGCAGGATGTATTTTCATTGTTACAAATTGAACATAATTATAGCATAGTGATTGATCCTAAAACAATGTCATTCTATAGTGTGAAATATTTATTTCTAATTACAAATCAATGAAATTTTGTCTTGAAGCATGGTGTAGCATGGGTAATCGTCTTCATGCCAGGTACAGTGAACCCTGCCACTTTGCGCTTTGACTTCCGCGGCTTCACTCTATCGCGGTTTTTTCCTAACAGCGCATGCTCTGTCATTACTGCCACTGATTGGCTCGTACTGTACACGCTTGATGCCATAAATAATATAATAAATAATAAATGATAATTGTAACGTCCAAAATGTTTTACTGTATTTTCCCTTTTTCGTTTAATAAATTGGGTAATACGAGTGTAATGGTGACTAAAGGGTGTTTTTTCATGTCCTCTATGCTCTAACTACGAAAATATTTGATTTACAAATAAGGAATCCTACTTCGCGGAATTTCATTTATCACGGTAGGGTCTAGAACCGATTAACCGCGATAAACGAGCGTTCACTGTACTTGTATGTGGGTGTATCTGCATGTGCGTGGACCCGCCTGGAGGCGGATAGACAAGCGGTGTCTCGGTTCTTAAGACCACCAGAAATAGGTGTTTTCCGATGGTCTTTGGCGACTCCTGCGAAAGAGTAGGTCGACCCCCGAAGGGGTCGTGACCCACAGGTTGAGAACCAATTTTAACCCCCCTTCCATTCAGCCAGCAAGGTTTTGAAGTCGTTTCCCAGGTTAATTGCAGTCAGAGTGCAGCAGGTGTCGCTCTTTTCGGGAGAATGGCGTACTGCTGTTGTGGGGAAGACTTTCGGTGAGATAAACTCAGTTCATCAATGATCTCTGCCTGTGAGGTTTATCTAATCTATAACCCCTGAGTAATAAGTACGTGTCATTTTCATTTCTCTTATAATTCTAATCTCTAGCAATCTAGATGGGAGGAATTGCTACAGTGAGACACACGCCTTAGAACTTTCGCTTAGTCATCGTTCGAAGTGTTCCAGGAAGGTATTTTTAACTTCATTTTACTTTGGAGGAGAGGGAAGTTAGCCATTGAATTTAAGTCATTAACAGTTCATTGATCCACCTCCTTTCCCCCCTCATTAACTCATTAAAAAACTAACATATGTAGCAAAACAACACTACTCGTGCTTTCAAGATGAGCCCCAGGAGAGCTGTGACGGACAAGGCATCAGTTGCTCCCTGGGAGAATGATGAGGCAGTGTGCTCTCTGCAGATTGACAGCCTTGGAAACCTTGTGAGTTCAACTCTGTCCTACAGGGTTGCTATGAGTCAGAATTCATTTGCCAGCAACCAGGTTTTGTGCATTAAAAGATAGGTTACGATACAGTGGAAATACATTTGGATGGGCTTCTTGTTGTTGTCTATACAGTGGTGATAAGGGTATCCTTGTTCAGTTCCTGCTGGCAGGTGGGGGATGCCTTCCATTTTCCCCCATTGGGTGAACTCTGGACTGCTGGTTTTGCATATATGGCCATTATTGTGTTGAGAAATGTCCTTTCAGTTCCTATTTTACTGTGTGTTTTTATCAGGAATGACAAATGCCTTTTCAACATCCATTGAAAGGATCATGTAGCTCATATCCGTTGTTTTATTTATGTGGTGGATTATATTGATTGTTTTTCTAATATTTAACCACCCTAACTTAACTGATAAGAATTCCACTTGGCATGATGTATTATGTAAAAAATATTTCGTTGAACTCTGTTTGCTCAGATTCTGTTGAGGATTTTTGCAGCTGTGTTCATAAGAGATGCTGGTCTGTGATTTACTTGTCTGGTCAGATTTTTGCCTGGTCTTGGTATCAGGGTTAATATGCTCACTTATGTCCTGGAGTAGTTTGTGTAAAATCGCTGTCAATTTGTCTCTACTTGCTTGGTAGCATTCCCTGGGGAAGCTGTCGGTCTGGGCCTGAACTTTTTTGTTGGGAGTTTTTATTTTAATGACTTGCCCTATTTCATCTTTCGTCATGGTTTTCTAAATCAGTCAGTGTTAATTTAAGTAGGTAGTGTCTTCCTAGAAATTTGTCCATTTCATCCAAAGTTTCAAATTTATGGAAGTATACAGCCTTTCATAGTATTATTATCAATGTAAGTCAGTTGGTTTTGTTGTGATGTTACCCCTTTCCATTTCTTATTCTTGATATTTGCACCTTCTTAAAATAAGAAGTTTGTTAACTTTGCCAGGGATTTGTTGATTTTGCTAATCCATTCAAAGAACCAACTTCTTGTCGTGCTGACTTTTCCTATTGCTTTCCTGTTATCTGATTCATTTATTTCTGCTAGAATCTTTATTATTTCTTTTCGACTGGTGGCTGAATGTTTATTTTGTTGCACTTGTGCTGAGCGTTGAAGATGTCAGGTTAAGATGTTGATTGTGGTTCTTTTTTCATGTGCACGTTCAAGGTCCTAAATGCCCTCTCAGTACTGCTTTTGCTGTGGCCCAAAGGTTTTGCTAGGTTGTCTTGTTATTCTCATTTGTAAAATTTCTCTTATTTCTTTAATGACCCAGTTATTAAGCCGGGTGTTGTTCAGTCTCCATGTATTTGATTCCCCTTGCTTGATCATCCTATTGTTGATTTCTAATTTCATAGCATTGTATTGAGCAGTTTGTAATTTCTCAATGTTTTCAAATTTATTACAGCTTGCTTTTTGACTTAACATGTTGCCTATTTTTCAGAATATGCCATGTGCACTGGAAAAGAATGTGTGTTGTGCTGTGGTTGGGTGGAGTGTTATGAATTTTTCTAGAAGGTCAAATTGATTGTGTTGTTTAGTTCTTTGACGTCTTATTGAGTTTTTTTACCCGGATATTCTGTCATTTCTCGACAGTGATACATTGAAGTCTCCTATTATTGTAGTTCTTAAAATTTTTCTTTGCAGAGGGGTCTCGGGGAGGAGATGAGCCAGTCAGGGTGCGATGTAACAATGATGGGAAATACAACTTTCCTCTAGTTCCTAAA
>NW_022111368.1:29405002-29423626 GCF_000313985.2 Echinops telfairi
TGTTTTGAGAAACGATGTACAAATGCACTTTACACAATTGATGTGTGTATGGATTGGGATAACAGTTGTATGAGCCCCTAATAAAATGTTTAAAAAAAATTTTTTTTTCTTTCATCAACTTTATAAATATTTAGTTGCTGTATTTTGACGGTCTTTCATTGGGTGCACATATTTATTATGGCTACGGTATGTTTTCTTGTTCAATTGTCCTTTTAATCATTGTGTAATGATCTTCTTTGTCTCTCATCATGGATTTTACCTGGAAGCCTATTTTATGAGAAATTAACATTGTCACTTCAGCTTTTTTCTGATTGTCATTAGCTTGATGTATATTTTTCATTCTTTGATTTTTAGTCTATTTTTGCCTTTTGCCTAAGGTACACATCATCTTGATGAACAGCTTATTGGTGGGTCCTGTTTTCTTATCCACTGTGCTACTCTCTGTCACATTTAATCCGCCTGCATTCAGGCTCATGATTGATGTGTGTGAATTTTTTGTTATTTTGCTCTGTGTGTGTGGTGTTATTGGACCGTTTGTTCTACATACATTTTTGTGCTGAGGTCCTTTTCTGTATGGCTTTTCTTGGCTTTTTATTCTTTACTGTCATTTTACTGTTCACTAGATCTTCGGATTTTCCTTTTTAATTTTGATGGTTTCCCATTTTCTTTGATGTCACATTTTTATTGTTTTCTTCCCAAGGTTAAGACAGTCTATTCTCTCTTGCAGACTGCTTGACCTCCTTTTCATGCAACTATTTAGTCTCTACAATTTTACTTCTTTTTCTCTTTTTGTCTCCACTGCAGATTGATAACTCTGGTTCCCAATTTTCAGTCTTGTAGGTTTTATTTTGATTTGGGGGTGGTGGTGTCTTGATATCAGGTTATATCTGCTGTTGTTGTTAAGTCTCTGTCCAAAGAACTCCCCTTAGTATTTTTTGTAAAGCTGTCTAGTTTTTACAAATTCTTTTAACTTCTCCTTATTTGGAAATACTCTTATTTCTACCTCCAAAACTATTTGAGGGATAATTTTGCTGGATATAAGATTCTTGGTTGGAATTTTTTTCTTTCAGAGTTTTATATACTCATGTTATTCCACTGGCTTCTTGCTTGCATGATTTCTGCTGAGAAATCCAAGTTTATTTTTAGTGGTTCCTCTTTGTAGAGAGAACTTTTTTTTTTCTCAAGCTGCTCTCAGGATGCGCCTCTTGTCCTTGATATTGGTAAGGTTGCCTATGATATAGCACGGCGATTTTATTTTGGCATCTATTCTGTTTTGGCTTCTTTCAGTGTCTTCTGTTTTCTTCTTCAGCTTCTTGAATAGTTATTTTCTCCTCTTTTATGATGTCGGGAAAAGTTCAGCTAGGAGTTTTGGAACTATATTCTTTGTGTCGTTTTCTGTTTCTTTTTGTTTTGGAATCCCAATTAGACATGCGTTGTTCTTCTTGATAGTGTCCCACATAATGCTTTGGGTTCTCTTCAGACTTTCCCCCTCGTCATGTGGATTGTTCCTTCTGGTAGGTGGGAGTTGAGAGGCTTGTCATCAAGCTCACTGTTGGACTTCAGTGGCTTCATTGCTACTGCTCTGCTTTAAAAAATATTTGCCTAATGAAATTACCTTACTATTAATCTTCTGGATTTGGGGGTACAGTTTAAAGTTTTTCATTTATTTTCTCAATAGCTTTCTCAATTATTTTATCAATCCATTGAAAATATTTAAACACGATCTTTGGAATTCTTTTCCAGGTAGTTCCAAGGTGTCGTCTTTCTCAAGGAGGTGTTTTGGCTCTGTATTGCTCACTCGTTTCTGCAAGCCTTCTTGGCTTCTTCCTGTGGACTGGGATTGACTGTTGTTTTCGTGACATTGTGATGTTGTGTAGATTGACTGACTATTGTCTGTGACATTGTGATGTAACACTCTCATTGATTCCGTGATGTTGTAGAAGTAGTGCTGCTAGTTGTTCCCTTGGGGGGACGTCTCAGAGAGCTTGCCCAGAACTCCCAACGGGACAGTTGGGTTCAGGCAAGCAGAGAAGCAGAGATCTGCCAGTGACTGCTTGTGGCTTCTGCTTCTGATTTCCTTGTATGTGGATGTTGTCCACCAAGCTCACCTTCCCTCACAGAATCAGGGTTACAAGTTTCTCCTCTGCTGTACTTTCTGGCTTCCTTGTCAAAGTGTAACATTTAGTGCATCTGTCTACATTGTCATCTTTTACTGGAAGTCTGGGATTTTTTTGGTTTGTATATTACTTCCTGGTTGGTAACTGAATTACGGGACGTGAGACTGATAAGGAGCTGCCTCTAGAAAGATAAAGGATGACTATGCTAGTAGTCTTTTCAAAACGTGTGTGTATGTGTGTGTGTGTGAAAAAGGTGGGGTCATCTGGAATTAGATAATCATTTTGTATTCAGCAGCCTCCACTGCTTACCAAACCTCCCAACAGCTTTCCCTGTGCACCAGTATTTCTCCTGTTTTCTCTCTTGTAGAATGCTACCTTTCCTTTCATCCAAGTTAACTCCTGTCTACTCTCTAGTCTATCGCTTCCCTTTCCCTCTCTCCTTCTCCCAACTCTGCTAACCAGGAAAGTCTGCTTCTTGGTATGAAAACCATTGTCTTTAGTTTTTCCTTTGTCACAGTGGTCTCATGCAATGTTTGCTCTTTTGTGATTGACTAGCTTCATTCCTATCCCAGTAAAATAATTGAGTGGTGAAAGAGCCTGATTTTCGCCTAGTCAGTCATCCTGGGAGACATTCGTGTGGCTTGATTATGCTCTTTACAGCTGTGGTGATTCAAGGGAATGTTTATGGCTGGGGAGTGGATTCTCAGTGTTAATGCACTGTATTAGTCCAGGTAGACTAGAGAAACAACTCCATACACATGCATATGTGTATAAGAAAGAATTTTATATAACAGAGCAGTTGAATATTGAGAAAACATCCCAGCCCAGTCCAGATCAAGTCCATAAGTCTGATATTAGCCCATATGTCTGATACCAGTCCATAAAATCCTCTTCTGACTCATGAAACACATGCAGTGATGCCAAATGCAGGAAGATCACAGGCCAGTGGGTGGGAAGTCTTGGGAAGCCAGTGATGTTGTGAGCATCTCAGCGCTGGCAGGGGTCTCTCTGTGGCTTCTCCAGCTTCAGAAGGTCTGGCTGCATTGGAGTAGGTCCATGGGGCTTCTCAGCTCAGGGCACTAGTGTAGTTCTATGTCTCTTGTCAGCTGGAATGTCTCTTAGGGAGGAGAGAGAGAGAGAGAGAGAGAGAGAGAGAGAGAGAGAGAGAGAGAGAGAGAGAGAGAGAGAGAGAGAGAGAGAGAGAGAGAGAAGTGTCTCCTGTCTCCAAGGAGGAAAATACTGGAATTGTCAGAATCCTGAGGGGAAGGTCATGCCCACACAGAAGCCTCATTGGCTATGACCCAATTGACAGGGTAGACTCCACCCCTTCATTCTTAATCCTCAAATTGACAAATGATACTATAACCAGCACATGCACCTTAAGGAGCACCCTCTAACTGCATAGCTGATACAGAGTTTAATGATGAGGTGGTGGACATGGGAGAATGTGAGACAGAAGGAGTGTGTGTTAGTTTGGGTACTTTTAGAGAAACAAATACACAGAAACTCATGTATAAGAGAGAGTTTTATATAAAGGTTAAGTGCACATCAAGAAAGCAGCCCAACCCAGTGCTGCCCAAGCCCACAAGTCCAACATTAACCCATTAACCCATATGTCCGACACCAATCCACAAAGTCCTCCTCCATCTCACAAAACACACACTATGACACTGACTGCAGTAGGAAAGCCAAATCAGTGAACGTGTAAGCATCTCAGCATGGCAGGGGTCTCCACATGGCTGCTCCAGCACCCAGAGCTGCATTGGGTAGGTCCATGCAGCTTCTCCTTGGGGATGTCTTGCAGGAAGTGAGCCTTGCCAGCTGAAACACAGAAATGGCTAAGGCAGTTGAACCCTGGTCCGACCATCATAAAGCAAGAGACTTGAGAACTAGAAAGGCGAGGCTCACGGAGTCATTTATCCTTCTGCCCTTCAATTAACCCCACATGTGTTTATCGGTCAGGTTGGCACAATAAACTAACTACCTCAGAGTGGCTGCAGAGAAAGGATGCTAGATGATGCTTCCAGCTGAAATAGAAGATGGAAAATCCAGTCTTGTTCCTAAGAGGAACTGAGATCCAAGTCGGACCTTTATCTGCAGAGTGGGGAATAAGAAAGGGGATCAGGTGTATGATGCAGAGCAGCACCTGAAATATCAAGCTCTGTGTCAAGGATGAGGGTGGGAAATGGAAAAGCCAATGTTCAGACAAGAAATTATAGCTGGCATGAAGGAAGTAACAGAAGTTCTACTACTATTTGAAGCTCAAGGGAGGAGGTGTGGGTGAAAGGTAGTTGAGATCCTGAGAGACTTGGGGTGAGGTGGCTGAACCTAGTGTGCTCTGCCTATGACCTTCAGCCCAGGAGTGAGAGCAAGATTCCTGGCATGTAGGGGCTTGGTGCTGCCAGAATGATGACTAAACCTACCCCCGGGAGATGTGAATGCAATGCAAGACGCTCTCTCAGCTTTGGGCAAGATGGGGTGCCTCCACGATTGAGAGCTCTTTGAACACAGCTTCAATAGGATGAAGACTGGGTGTACGTTCTGCCTTAGGGGCTGTGATCACCTGGGGACCTGAGCCCAGACTTGGCTTCTCTGGAACACACTGCTCTGAAGGACCAGTTCCAGGAAGGAACAAACCAATTTTGTTTTACAAGGAGGTTGGGCATGAGTCAGGAGTGGCACTAGGTTACGAATAGCAAACACTTGAAGAGAATACAATTTACCCCAATGACCTTGACATTGAGGGGAGAAGGAAGGTAGATTTGTTTTTCTTCCTGTTTTTGTAAATATAGTAAATAAATTATAAAGTGTTTAGAAGATATATGAAAATAAAAAGCAGCTGAGATCCCATAAACTAGAGATAGCTCTGAGTGTGCTTTTGTGAATTATGTCGACCTTTTTCAATGTGTGAGTATGTCCAATATATTATTGCTGCTAGTTTTCACAGAGTGGATTTCAATTCAGGTGACCCCATAAGTGTAGAGTAGAACTGGGCTCCCTGGGTGGTGTTGGATTAGCACCAAATAGCAAGGTAAGCGCAGGCTTACTTGTGATTACTTCCAAATCTGTAGTGAGCAATTTAACATTTTTTCACTACATTGAAGATTCTGTTTCTTGGCATGGCTGGTATCTGTTTTTCTCCCAACCTCACAGATACCTTTTTTTCAAATTTAAAATCCTTGATAGCAACAGTAATCAGTATGCAAGGTAAGATTGGATTTACTAATTGTAGTGAATAGTTTCACATGATTTTTTTTTACCACTTGTGGTGAAGAAAAGATGAGGTAAGCATGTGATACTAATGTATATAAAACTCTGAAAGAAAAAAAATTACCAACTGAGACTCATATAGCCAGAAAAATTGCCTCTCAAATATGATGGAAAAATTAGAACATTTCCAGATAAACAGAATATAAAAGAATTTGTAAAACACCAGGCCAATCATACAAGAAATATTAAAGGACGTTATTTAGACAGAGAACCAACAACAGTGGACAACAACCTGAGATTAATATATATGCCAACACCACGTAGAAGTGAAGCCAGATATAGAAGTCTCCAAAGTTAAACAAATCTGCAAGACTGAAAATAGGGAACCAGAGATAGTAATTTGCAACAAAGACAACCCTAAAGTAAAAAGAAGGAACAGTATAGTTACAGAACTTTCAAAGGGAGAGGAAGTCACGTAGCTTTCAAGAATTTGGGTGAATGGAAAGGCAATATAGAATAAAAGGGTGGAAGAAGTGATGGGGGCAGGGAAAGACACTTGGAGATGTGCAAGAGTTCATGGCAACAGAGGCGCACACTCTTATAGAAACAACCCTGTAATAACTGATCTGCAGATAGGTCCAGGAGCAGACTCAAAAGCTGAACAGGTCTGAAAGACTGAGTGAGGGTATATCCATGAATGTAAGAGGAGGTACCCACCAAACGAGATTTTTCCCACCAAAGCTATGTTGGTTTTTTCCTCAAAACAACCTATTACCTTCAAAGTACTCTCCATTACACATAATACATTTGTCAAATCTGCAATTCCATTCTTGGAAATGTTTTTCAAACTCATCTGTTAGGATGGTTGACAGCACTTCTCTTGTTTTTCCCCCCTCACCTCTTCTATGTCAACAAATAGCTGACCTTTCATGTTCAGAACAAGGTTTGTCATCAGTCAACCTTTCACCTATTTTTGAAATAAGAAAACCATTCATAAACTTGAGTTTTTGCCATATTGCTGTCCTTGTAAACTGTGTACAACATCACAACAGTGTCTGCGGCATTTTTCCTGAGCAAGAAACAAAATTTCATAGCTGCGTGCTGTTCTCTTAAATCAGCTATCACAAAAAAACGAAGTTCGAATGAGACAGCTTTTACGAAAAAATTCACTGTGACTAGAAAGAACCTTCCTAGGCAACACCACTGGATGAGCTAACTCAGAACAAGTTGTCGGATGCTCGCCTAGTGGGAAAAATGTGTACTGCAAATGCTCCACCTAGCGGAGCTTTTTTCTGTTTTTTAATTTAAAAAATTTCCCTCTTCTATGCATAAGTGAAAGAGGATATGTGTATGTGGGCATTTGCTTTTGCTGCAAAGATATCTGTGCTAGTCTGGGTGGACTAGAGAAACAAATTCATAGACACTCAAATGTGTATAAGAAAGAGCTTTATAGACAAGAGCAGTTGAATATTGAAAAAACATCCCAGCCCAGTCCAGATCAAATCCATAAGTCCAATATTAGCCCATATGTCTGATACCAATCTATGAAGTCCTCTTCAGACTCACGAAACACATGTAACGATGCTGGATGCGGGAAGATCACAGGCCAGTGGGTGGAAAGTCTTGTGGATCCAGTGGTGTTGTGAGCATCTCAGTGCTAGCAGGGGTCTCTATGTGACTTCTCCAGCTCCAGAGGTCTGGCTCCATCAGCCTCTCAACATGTGTCTCTTCCACAGGGATGTCTCACAGGGAGTGAGGAGAGAGTGAGAGAGAGAATCTCCTGCCTCCAGGGAGGAATGCAGAAGTTCCCAGAATCCTCAGGAGAAGGCCATGCCCACACAGAGGCCTCATTGTCTATGACCTGATTGACAGCCTAGACTCCACCCCTTCACTTTGAATCCTAAAATTGACACCAGATTATGTAACTACCGCATGATTACAGTGGAATGTATACATAGAGGGCAACATCACAAAACCTGAGACACAACAATCAAACACCTTGAGGGAATGACATGTTGGGCCTGGAGGATCAGGGCCTACTCTCTGAGGACACTCAGGTCAATTGGCATAACACAGTCCACAATGTTTGGGTGAGTATTAACTGGAGTGAAAGAAGTTCCTGAGCAGTCATCTGAGGTGCAACTATTGGTCTCTCCTTGTCTGGAGGCAAGAAGAGTGATAAAAATGAAAAGACATGTGGAAACAATTAGCCCAATGTCCATCAATGTCCATGACCCTGAGACCAGACGATCTAGATGGTGCCCACCTCTCACGACCAACTGCTGTGAGGGGGGTCACCTGGGAAAGTCCTAGACAGAGTGGGGAAAACACATGGAACAAAACCCCATGTCATCAAAGAGATCTGGCTTACTGGTGGGGTAGACACTACAGTCTTTGGTCACCCATTAGGTCTTGATTTTAGCCAAAAGGGGAACAAAAATTCTGGCGAGGTCCTCACACGTTTGAATACTAAAACATTTGAGATTAAAGGGGCAACATTTCCCCAAGGTCAAAGTTCAGGGTTCGGAGAGAAGGAGGATGGAGGCAGGAAACGGAGGAGGGGATGAGTGGCGTTGCATTCAGGGACTTGCAATGGATGAGATGAAGCAGAATGGGCATGAATTGTTCTATGTACTACTGCTGATTGGCTCTGTAAACCTTCACTCAGTTCACTGCAAGAAGTGAGGAAAAACTCCTCAAAGACCGAACTCAACGAAACAATGAAAGCTTGTGAAGCTGTTCACTACAGTTTAGCAAGCCCAAGTAAGCCTGTGTTTAACTTGTTTATTGGGGAACCTGCCCTTGTGATCGTAGTGTTTTCACAGCGGTGGCCTTTTAATAGCAGGTGGCTAGCTCTGCCTCCCAAGGAGACTCTGGATGGATTTAAACCATCCATTTGGGGACTAGTAGGGCTTCATGCCCTCCAGGAACTGTTTAATAAAAGAATGTAAAAATATATTTTAAATGAAGTCATCGTGTGCTACTGTTTTGCAATCTGCTCCTTTCATTTAATAATACTATGCAGAGGATGCCATTGTGCGATGACAGACGCAGTTGACCTTCGCATCTCTGGTAGCTGCACAAGGTTCTATTGCCTTAGGTGGATTACTTTAACCATTGATGAACGTCCTATTATTTGCCCATAACCTACTGTCATCAAGGCCATTCCAAGTCCGTCTCACAGCAGCCGTATAGAACAGAATGGAGCTGCTCCTTAGGGTTTCCTGTACCAGATCGCCGCATCTTTCTTTGTGGGGTGACTGGCACATTTGAACCACCAACCTTGCGATTATCAGCCAAATGCTTAACCACTGTACCACCAGGGCTCTTTATATCACTTGCGATTATGGATATTTGCTACCCGACCCACATATATGTTCCTTATTTCAGAACATTGGCTACAACTTCCGGAAGAAGTCCAGGTAGCACTCATACCCCAACCTGATTGTATCCCCAATGTCTTTCACAACTGTTTCTCATCGATACCTTTACATGCAAACTTACTGTCATTGAGTCGATGTGGACCTCATAGAACCCCCTTGTGGGTTTCTGAGACTGTAACTCTTTATGGGAGGAAAAAGCCTCATCTTCCTCCCAAGCAGTGGCTAGTGGGTTTGAACCTCAGACCTTATGCTTACCAGCCCAGTTTGTAACACACTGTATCACCAGGGATCCTTGCGAAGCAGTTTGGCAACATTATTTAGCAGACATACTCTCTTTCATGTTAATCAAACAACTTACACACTGCTTTGCAAGACTGGGCTTCAATTTGCCAGGCTATGAGTTTAGTGTATCTATATACTAAGAGGTTTTTTTATATTTGTCTTTTAAAAGAATCAAGATGGATGTTGAATTATATCAAGTAAGTTTCTAATATCCACTAAGATAATAATATAATTTTTCTCCTTTACCTGCTAATGCCCTATTGCTGACCATGCCCTGGTTTCTTGGGTTGAATTTTGCTGTGATTTCCTAGTGATTTTGTAGCCTAGAAGGGGGGAAACCGCTGCTTTAGGTAACCTTGCAGGGAAAGGTGAATGTCCCATAGGTGTGCTTTACCTCTGATTTACCCTCAACTTTCTTCAGGAAATTACCCTCTGTCAGTTCATAGGGCACATCCTCATTGTTTTTTTATGATAGAACATAGTGTTCCACGGTGTGGTTGTGCCTGAGCTTTATTCATCCAGTTCCTGAAGGATGGGCTCTGAAGATGTTTCCAGTTTTTTGCTGTCTTGAGTAATGTGGAAGGTGCATTCTCTTCTGGGGGTGCTGGCATATGTCTCAGAACTGGGACTCTGTGTGTCTTAAAGGGAACCGGGAAGCTTGTCGTCTTTTAGAGATACATAACTAAACAGATACACTCTCACAGTCTCAGAAAGGGTTTAGGGCACAGGGCAGTTACTTTTCCCTATGCCTGAGAAAATGTCTGTTGCAAAGACACTTGGGCACGAATCTGCTTTGCACACATGTGTGTGTGTGTGTGTGTGTGTGCAGATATAGTAGTTTTCAGACGCTTTTTATGTTTCTTTCTTGACACCCATCCTCTTACAGTGTGCACACATCCTTGAGCCTCTCGCGGGCCCTAATGCTCTTTGATTTCTTAGGAGGTAAAGATGGTGATTGTCATTAAGACACATGAGCACCATCCCAGAGTCAGGCACAGCGCTGACTGCTTAGAGTCTATGATTTATAACCCGTATTTCAACTACATCAGTGCTCTTTTAAGAGGTGAGGAAGCCCTGATTCAGTTTGTTCAAGGTCTCAAAATAAAAAACGGAAGATGCAGAATTTGAAACCAAAGCTGTACCCTCCATGGCCATGCCCCATTAATTCCAGCCATCCCCCACTCTGCTAACATTCATTCCTGCCCCTGCAATAAGCTGGGAAAGACTGGGTGACGAGAATGTGGTTGTTGCTATGGGTGAACAACCATACCTTTTGGCTTCTGGATTATTCCTTTAACAGCTCTATGCTTCCCGCTCCACTGGGAAGGCAAATCAGGTCAAATTAAGAAATGAAATCTGCCACAAGGAGGCAAGCCTGATGACTGAAATCCCAGTCTTGGAAAGCAGCCCCCAAATCAGCCCTGCAAAGCAGTCTGACCCCTTCAGGACCAGTGGTGGGAGCAGTGATACCGGGAGGGTGGAGGGAGGGTGGGATAGAAAGGGGGAACTGATTACAAGGATCTACATATAACCTCCTCCCTGGGGGACAGACAACAGAAAAGTGGGTGAAGGGAGATATCGGGCAGTGTAAGATATGACAAAATAATAATTTATAGATTATCAAGGGTTCATGAGGGAGTGGGGAGCAGGGAGAGAGGGGGAAAATGAGGAGCTGATGCCAAGGGCTTAATGAAGAGCAAATGTTTTGAGAGTGTTTAGGGCAGCGAATGTGCAACTGTGCTTTACACAATTGATGTATGTATGGATTGTGATAAGAATTGTATGAGCCCCCAAAAATGATGAGAAAAAAATAAGAGTTTAGGTCACAGTAAAAAAAAATGATAAAAAGATGGATAGATAATAGTGGAAAAATTTTAAAAAGAACTTAAAAAGAATCCAATCGACTTAAATGTATCAATATGATAGATTATAGATACATTTTAAAAAACTAAAAAAATTTACAATGAAAAGGCATTATTACTTTTTAAATAAAAATAATTGTTCTAGTTATTTTGAAAAGAATCTAAAAAGTTTATTCAAATACATAATAAAACAATGCCTTGGCTCTGAATACTGGCCAACAATTTTGGGTTAGCAAAAACAAAAACAAGACCAAAAATCTCCAAAACGTAAGTAGATTGTTTTCCTGATTGTATTAGTAGACTTCATAGCTGAAGATAGGGTAAAGTTGAAGAAGGAACTATGAGGAAGAAACTGATGTCCAGCATGTTTGTATTTTTTGATCTAATCACCCCACTTCCTGGGAATTTATTCTAAGGGAAATTTTCTAAATATACACTCAAAACTCACTGGCCTCAAGTTGGTTCTGACTGAGAAACCCTATAGGCAGAAGAGAACAGCCCCCGTGGGTTATGAGGCTGGAAATCTTTATAGCAGTAAACCAGTTATTGGCTTTGAACTGCTGATCTTGAAGTGAGCAGCTTACCCTGCAGTCCGCTGCACCACCAGGGCTCCTTTCTAAAGACAGAGAAGCTAAATGTACAAGAACATCTAGCACAATGAGAGAATGGTTAAATAAATTGCCATGCATACATCTTTTAAGTAAAATATCCATGCAACAAAACATCCAGCCATTAAAAAACCACGAGAAAAACTACTGAGCCACACAACGTGGATACAGTAAAGTTCAGTGGAAACCACAGAGAGATTCGCCGACATCACTGTTCTAGTTCTAGAAAAAGCAGTTCTCAGGTCAAGGCCTGGAAGTAAACTGAGAGACACAAAAAGCATTGTTCTGCGTGAGGGTGATTAGGGTTTTTAAAAAGGTTTCGAACAAAAACTATTTACAAATAATTGATTTTCTGGTTGGTGATCATATACAATGCTGAGCATATCAGTTCAGTCATGGCCACATGCAGAATTTGGTGACCGCGATGGCGTTCTTCAAATGGTGCAACCATTCTTACCCTCCTTTTCTGAACGGTTGCTCCCAGTTATGAATAAAAATGATTTTGAAGGAAAGTGAAAGAAGAATATTGTGCTATGATCTCGGGGATCTTAGAGCACAGCCTGCAAGTTATAAAAACAAACAAACGTCCACACTGGCATCAGGTACTTGGGACAGAGGTGACAGGACAGCCCTCTCCTCTGTAGCTGGAGCTGACAATTGATGTTCTCTGAGCTCTCTTTCCTCCAGTCCAATGCCTCCCTCCATGCCTCTTGCTCAACACATCTCGGTAGCACAATCCTCAGTGCACTCTCAGTCCCAGTTTTGCACACAGTGCCAAAGAGCCCCAGGCATGCGCACTGCCCGCTCTGGATCCTTGTCAGGCCCCAGATTGTTTTTTTCTTCCCAGGACATTGTACAGCAAACCTGCTCACTTTGTCTTCCATGCCCCCACTCCCATGACTTCTATTACCCCTGCTTCTGCATTTCCCACAATCCTGCACAGATGCAATTCCAACTCAACAAACAAAAGAAATGAACTTTGTCATAGAGAAGGTAATTAACCAAGAAACAGGATGCGGGACCAACCATTTTTATGATTTTACCGTTTTACGACCCAATTGCTTTCTAAGTGAATAAATTCAAGTGAAAGGGAAAGTTTAAAAGCTTCTGAATAGAGCCTAAGGGAGCAACACATGGGCATAGACAATTGACAAATGCAATTCAAGAGTGGGAGATAATCAAAAATAGATTGTAAGTTGCTGGGAATTCCCCAGGAAATGGTGTTAATAATGCTCAGTCAATTTGCAATGATCTGTACCAGTGAAAAGGTAGCAGTAATGTAAAACAGGGCATGGCCCAGGCAAGCATCTTATTTATAGAAGAGTCTGCCTGGAAGTAACCGAGGGAGCAGGGACAGGGCCTCCCTCTCTTGTTACAGTGGAGACTATCCAGGGAGGCCTGGGGCTCAGCCAGGACCAAATCTAAGCAACTTTTTGCTTAGAGGTTTGTTTTGCTTTATTAATTTCTTTTTTATAGTTAAAATCTCACATGGTTTAAAAATTAAAACAACAACAACAACAACAACAACAAAACACAACCAAACTCTGCCCTTAAGTCAATGCTGACTCATAAGCAACACCCTGTGAGGTTCTGAGACTAACTGTTTTGGGGAGTAGAAAGCCCAGTCTTTCTCCTGTGGAACTGCTGGTGGTTTCGAACTACCAACCATGTGAATCATAGCCAATGCATAACCACTACCTAAAAGCCCCCTTCTCACCTCTCATCAATCTCTCATGCATTTTTCTAGTGTGTCTTTGTGAAAATACAAAAATCTGTTCTCATTTTCCACTCTTTCTTTCACAGACCATCTATTTGGGAGTTATCTCTACATCAGTGCCTGGAGAGCGTCCATACATTGCACTGTAAGGATATACTGTGGGATAGTTAACTAGTCCTATTTATGATCCTTGAGTTATTTCTGACCTTTTGTTTTTAGAGCCTACCTGTCATGAATAAATCTGTACATATACTATCTTGTAGGAATGCTGATGGACCTGTGAGGTCAATTCCCAGAAATGTGTTTGCTGGGTCAAAGGATAACTACATGTGTGATTTTGATACCAAAAACAGCCCCAAACCAAAACAGATTCTGCCATTGAATAAATTCTGACTCATAGCAATCCTACAGGATAGCTTAGAACTGTCCTTGTGAGTTTTCGAGACTATAACTCTGTATGAGAGTAGAAAACCTCATCTTTCTCCTGCTGAGCAGCTGGCAGTTTTGAACTGCTGACCTTGGAGTACACAGACCAAAACATAACCCACTATGCCACATTGATACTGCAGATGTGCCTCCCACAGGGTTTATGTTATTTCACATTCCCATCAGCAAAGTAGACTTGTTTCCAGAGTGTGAGTCGTTGCTAGAGATCTGTCTTCCAAGGTTATGTTCTGTTTGGACTAGTATTAATTTTAACCATGTATTTTAGGCGAAAATTTACATAGCAAACTAGGTTCCCATTGAACGATTTTTGTATAAAATGTTCAATGACATTGGTTATAATTTTTACAATATGTCAGCATTCTCATTACTTTTATTCTATTTGTGCTGTTTTCATCGATCCAGCTTCTCTCTACTGCTTCCCTTCCTTGCTTTCTCATATACATCTAATATTTCTGGTAAATATTGACCATTTGGTCTCATAGAGTTGATTTCTTAAAGGAGCATGTTCCTCGTAGGTCACAACGCTTTATTTTATATGCCAGTCTATGATTTGGCTGAAAGGACACCTTCAGGAGTGGCTTCAGTGCCAAGTTAAAAGAATTAGCACTGTCACCTTGGGGTTCCTCTAGTTTCATCAATCCAACAAGTTTAGTCTTTTGGAGGAATTTTATTTTTGCTTATATGTTCTCCCATTCTATCTGAGCTTTCTAGTGTGTCCCTGGTCAAAACAGTTGTTTGGTCTCAAGTTAGAGGAGGTTATGGTTCATGTGAGCTCCCAGGCTTAATGAATAGTTGGTTTTGTTTTTTTATTTGAGTCTTTGACTTTCTTCATTCTCTTTTGCTCCTGTGGCAGTTACATAATCTACTCAGCTTGATGAAGGGGTGGAGTCTAGTCTGTCAATCAGGTCACAGCTTGATGACCTCATTTGGAGGCATGATGGAGATAAATAGCTCATTGGAGGTCAGATACACTCTCTGCTTCATATTCCTAATGACAAGACATATGGAGTTACACTGAGGAAGCCAGAGCCCTGGAGCTGGAGGAGCCTTGTGGAGACCCACATCAGGACTGAGATGCTTCCACCACCACTGGATCCGTAAGAGTTTTCACCCACTGGCCTGTGATCTTCCTGCATTCAGCATCATTGCATGACTTTGTGAGTCTAAAGAGGAATTTCTGGACTCGTATCGACATATGGGGTAATATCAGACTTTTGGACTTGATGTGGACTGGGTTGAGATTTTTTTCTTAATATACAATTACTCTTTTATATAAAGCTCTTTCTAATGCACATATGAATTTGTTTTTCTAGTCAATGGATTTGTTTTTCTAGTCAACCTGAACTAACACAGCCCCAGATAAGTCAAAGCAAATGGGTGTCTTCGATGGTTGTTTGCCAATTTTTAAGACAGTAAACACTACTTAACAAGCGAAGATGTAGAACATTGTCTATATAAGCTATGCTATACCAATTGACTAAGTTGGCCCTCAGACTTTACACCTGTGTTAGACTGGGTTGACTAGAAAAACAAATTCATTGATACTCAGATATGTGTAAGAGAGAACTTTATATCAAAAATTAATTATGCATCAATAAAACATCCCAGTCCAGTCCAGATCAAGTTCATACGTTCTATATTAGCCCCTATGTCTGATGTTAGCCCATGAATTCCTCTTTAGGCTCATGCAGCACATACAATGATGCCAAATGCAGAATGGCCAGTGGATGGAAAGTCCTGTGGGTCCAACGGCAGTGGACGCAACTCCAGGGCTTTAGCTGCCATCAGTGTGGCTAAATATGGCTTGTCAACAGGAAGGTAGCAGAGAGAAAGAGAGAGAGAAGAAAATGGCCCACCTCTTGGCATAATCAAGAGAGATAAGTTCCCAGAATCCTCATCAGAAGGCCACGCCCACAAGGAAGGATCAACCAGGCTGTTATCTGATTGACAGGCTAGACTCCACCCCTTCATTCTTTTATCAAATTAACATGAAATTGTGTAACTACCACAGGCCCCTAGTGTTTTTACTCATTAAAGCAACCATGAGAGTTGTTTGGATATGTCTAGAAAGGCTCTGTATTTGTGCCCTCTCTGGACTTTATTGTATATACATACCCTTACAGATTCAGCTGTACAGTACACATATACACATGCATTTGGATATGTCCTTTTACATATAGATGTGTGTCTGTGTAACCACACACACTGTTGTTCCAGAATTGTAGTTATAGCCATTACCCCAATCATCTCATATTCTTGGGTACTTCTCCGTGTCTTCGTCCACCTTGGTTAAGTTTTTCAGGGTTTACACATTTTTGGTATTCTCTTTCCCATCTCCCGAAATAACAAGTATCTACTATTTAAAAGGTGACTTCCCTTTCTTCCCTCTCCCATCCCTGGTAACTACCAAAGGATGCTGCTTTCTGTGTGTATATCTACTCTTGACTTTTTATAATAGTGGAACCATACCATGTTTGTCCATTTGTCCATTATGCTTGTTTCCTGCAGCATAATATCCTAGAGATTCATCCATGTCATAAAATGTTTTGTGAAATTCCTTATGATTCTTTATAATTGCAAAGCATTCTATTGAACATCTGTACCACAATTTGTTTATTCATTCATATGTTGATAGGTGCTTAGATTGTGTCAGTCTTTTTGCTTTTGCGAATACTACTGAAATAAACATAGGTGTGCATATGCCTATTCATGACACATCTTACATATTTTTATCTATATAATTGTGAATGCTGGATCTATTTTTAGCTTTTTTAAGGAAGCAACTGTGTTAGTCTGCGTAGACTAGAGAAACAAATTCATAAACACGCACATGTATATAGGAGAGAATTTTATATAAAGGGTAATTGTACATTAAGAAAACATCCCAACCCAGTCCAGTCCAAGGTCTTAAGTCTGCTATTAGCCCATATGTCCGATACCAATCTATAAAGTCCTCTTCAGACTCACAAAACACATGCAATGATGCCAAATGCAGAATGATCACAGGCTAGTGGGTAGAAAGTCTTTGGGTTCATGGCGTTATAAGCATCTCAGTGATGGCAGGGGTCTCTCTGTGGCTTCTCCGGTTTCAGAGGTCTGGTTGCATCCATGTAGCTGGTCCGGCTCAGGGCACTAGGGTAGTTCCGTATGTCTTGTCAACTGCAATGTCTCCCAGGGAGTCAACAGAGAGAGAAGTGTCTCCCGCCTCCAAGGAGGAAGTACTGGATTTCCCAGAATTCTCAGGAGAAGGCCATGCCCACACAGAGGCCTCATTGGCTGTGATCTGATTGACAAGCTAGACTACACCCCTACACTCTTTATCCTCAAACTGACAAATGATTATATAGCTACCACAGCACCCTACCATTTTCCATAGTGGTTGTACTATTTTATGATCCTACCAGTAATGGAACCTCCCCATATCCTCAACAGAATTTGTTGTATTCTTTTTAAATCAGTGCCATTTTTGCAAGGGAGAGGTGGTATCTTATTATTGTTCTGATTTGCATCTCTCTAATAACTAATATGTTGAGCCATGCTGGTTACGAGTTAGGTTACAATTACATAGTTGACAGTTCGAAACCACCAGCCGCTCTACAGGAGAAAGACCGGGCTTTACTCCCATCGATTACAGCTACAGTCTCGGAAACCCACAGAGGACCGCTGACTCAGCTTCCACTCGATGGCAGTGAGTTGGGATCCAATAAATAAGGAGCCCTAATTGTGTAGTAAGTTTCCTGTTTGCTAATCACAAAGTCAGCTCTCCAGTCCGCCACTCACTAGTCAAGAGGAAGAAGGAATTTTCTGCTCCCATAAGATTCACAGGCTCTGAAACCCACAGAAGTTCCACTCTATACTATAGGGAATACTAGGAGTCTTAATTGGCGGACTGATAGTGAATTTTGGATAATAAATATTCAAATGTTCTAAAACCCCAAATGGGTCTGTCAGAGTTCAAGCTTCTTTATTAAAATTAAAATGTTGCAGTCTTGTTATAAATGACATAAATTCTTCATCTGTGCACAGAAACTCTTGAAAAAGAAGTTAGAAGTTTTTTAATAAAGAAGCTTGGAGTCAACCTCACCTCTGAAACATGTAACATGAATTATCCATTGACCTCTCTATATTAAAATGTGTTCTGAAATGCTGATTACATAATTAGATGAAGAAATTTTAGAACTTTAAAATATTTACAAAAATTGCTATGAATTCTTGGATTTTTGACATTTTTCATCTATGCGACTTTTCAGTTTTCTTTGCTCAGCCTCACACACCAAAAGGAAGAACCTACTGTTATCTAATTGATTTTTGCACATAGTGCACCCATGTCCAGAGAAGAATGGCCCCTTTGGGTTTTCAAACCTTTACATCTTTTAAAGGTGCAGAGTGACCGGTGGGTTTGAACCACTGACCTTATGATTCACAGCTCAATGCCTAACCAATTAGCCACCATGGTCTATATACAGTCTCTTTAGAAGTCTCTTAATTCCTAATTCTTTTTCAAACATTTCTTATCATTTTTGAGGTCTTAGCATGTATTTTGGGGGCCTGAATTATTCTTGTATTTCAAACAAGGATGATAAATTCATAAATTAGTAAAACTTAATAGCCGAAAATATGGTGGAACACTCTAAGAAACTAGAGCTGGCGTGGTCTATCCAAGACAATTCTCTGAGTCAGCACTCCAAATAACTCCAGGAACAGGCCTAAAAACAAGTAACTAAAAAAAAAAAAAAATCCCCGATGTAACAACGATGAGAAATACAATTTTCCTCTGGTTCCTAAATGTTGCCTCCCCGCTCCCACTACCATGACTCGAATTTGACCTTGCAAGTCTGGCTAGACCAGAGGACGTACACTGGTACAGATAGGAACTGAAAATCCAGGGAATCCAGGGAGGATGAGCCCTACAGGACCAGTGGTGTGAGTGGTGAAACAGGGAGGGTAAAGGGAGAATGGGTAGGAAAGAGGGAACCGATTACAAGGAACTGTGTGTGA
>NW_022111368.1:29423784-29425678 GCF_000313985.2 Echinops telfairi
GGTTTAAGTGGAGAGAAAATGTTTTGAGAATGATGTACAAATGTGCTTTACACAATTGATGTGTGTATAGATTGCAATAACAGTTGTATGAGCCCCTAATAAAATATTAAAAAAAAAAAAAGATTACAGGTTAAAAAAAAAAATATCCCCTCCCCCCCAAGAATATGTAATATCGATGACAGGTTTTGCATAAATGCTAAAATTATGTTGAAGAATTTCCTTCCTATCCCTATTTTGCTGAGAATTTTTATAAAATACCCTTTCTGTATCAGTAGACATGATCAGGTGGTTCTTTTCCTTTCTTTCATTTACTGGTATTTGGTGACTTATATTGACTGAATTTCTAGTCTTGAACCAGACTTGCACTCTTGTTGTGAGTCCCACTTGGTCTTTTTCTTTTTTCTTTTTTAGACTTTATATTGTGAATTAGGTGAGGAGTAAGTATCCGTTTTAGAGTTAACAATTCATACATATTCTGAGTCAACTCATGCATTGCAAGCCCTTCAATGTACTGCCATGTATCCTACTTTCTCCCTGTGCGTCCTGTTTCCATTTTTCCTTCTTTCCTGACTCTCTGGATTTGAGCTTTGGGTAAATGCTGCCTTTTAAAAAAATCTACAATGGTTGATATTCTAGTATGCAGGGGGGGTTTCCGCTCCAGAACTGAAGGGTGGCGGAGGATCATCGTCTTGGGGATAGAAGCTCCCACCAGTTTCTGTCTTACCAGTGAGCCAGCCCTCTTTTAGGACTTTGAGTTGTGTTCCACATTCTCCCTCCTCCTCTATTCAGGACATTCCAGGGGATCCTGTTCACAGCAGTTGGCAGTCGCAGCCAGCCATCATGTAGTGCAGGTCTTCAGGGTTGTGAACTCCAATGACTGCTTGGTCCATTCGCCCATTGGAGCAATTGTTTCCAAGCATCTTTCAATTTTCATCATTGAATTTTCAGTACACTTCAATTTTCATGAATCTTCTTTCCTCTTCGATGGCTGCTTACAAGCTTTGAGACCTCAGTTGTCTTTGTAAAATGTCTTATGCTAATTGACCTTGGTATTCCCCAAGATGATGGTCTTTATATACTCCAGGTCCAGAGACTCATTTCCTTAAGGTGTTTAGTCTTAGAATTTTTTACAACTTTGCTCCCTGTGTGCTCTACCACATTTGTGGATACAGTTGCAGCAAAAAGAAATATATATATATATCAAAAGCTATTTATATTCCTGGCTCTATTTCCACTCTTCCCCACCCCCACACCTATTCAGTATATGAATCTATTCACAAATAACCACCGTTGCAGGATTGTGTATATAACAATGTTTGCTTTTGTTGCCTGTAATTCTTGCCAACTTCCCAGTGTCTTCCCCTTCCTCCATAATTTTTTCCTAACTTCTCTCTTCCTGTACATTGCTTTCTGCTTCACCCAAGATAACATTTGTCTACCTTTTACCTTTTCCCTCCCTTCCCCCTACACCTCTAGTGACCATCAATGCATGATTTTTAGTGTTAAAACCAGAAGAGGCAAAACCAACTTCCTGATCTCTTATAATAGTCATTTCATACAATATTTGTCCTTTTGTGATTGGCTCATTTCACTCAGCATAGTGTCTTCCAGGTTCACCCATGTCGTGAGGTAGAGAAATGTCCTGTCAAACACACATACATTTGTGGGAAGATCCTTACACTCCTTTCCATATTTGCTTAGCCTGGGTGCCTGTTTGTACAGTTCCTTATAGAGCACTGATACTGCAGAATGGTTCATGTCATAATGTTTAGTTCTCTTGCCTTCAACTTTCTCTCCTCGCAGTGTCTTTATTTCTTTCCTTTTTTAAAAATAATTTTCTTAGGGGCTCATACAACTCTTATCACAATCCATACATACACCAATTGTGTAAAGC
>NW_022111368.1:29427053-29442982 GCF_000313985.2 Echinops telfairi
CAAGACAGAACAAAACCAAGCAACAATGTACAACAAAACAGCAACAACATCAAGCCAGTGTCTTTCTGGGCCTCCATCATTTCTGTCAACCTTTTGCTTTTTTTCCCTTTTATTTATTTATTTATTTTATTTTTAAAAAGTCATTTTATTGGGGGCTCGTAAAATTCTTAGCACAATCCATACAAATATCCATTGTGTCTAGCACATTTGTTGCCTTCATTATTCTCAAAACATTTGCTTTCTGCTTGAGCCCTTGGTATCAGCTCATCATATTCCCCTTCCCTCCCCACTCCTCTCCCTCACGAACCCTTGATAATTTATAAATTATTATTATTTTGTCATGGCTTACACGATCTGGTGTCTCCCTTCACCCACTTTTCTGTTGTCCATCCCCACAGGAAGGAGGTTATATGTAGGTCCTTTTGATCGATTCTCCCATTCTACCCCACCTTCCCTCCACCCTTGGGTATCGCCACTCTAACCACTGTTTCTGAAGGGATCATCTGTCCTGGATTTTCTGTTTCCAGTTCCTATCTGTACCAGTGTACATCCTCTGGTCTAGCCAGATTTGTTAGGGAGAAATTGGGATCATGATAGTGGGGGGGAAGGAAGCATTTAGGAACTAGAGGAAAGTTGTATGTTTCATCATTGCTACACTGCACCCTGACTGGCTTGTCTCCTCCCCGTGACCCTTCTGTAAGGGGATGTCCAGTTGCCTACAGATGGGCTTTGGATCCCCAGTCTTCACTCCCCTTCATTCACAATGATATGATTTTTTGGTCTTTGATGCCTGATACCTGATCCCTCGACACCTCGTGATCACACAAGCTGGTGTGTTTCTTCCATGTGGGCTTTGTTGCTTCTGAGCTAGATGACCTTCAAGCCTTTAAGACCCCAGGTGCTATATCTTTTGATAGCCGGGCACCATCAGCTTTCTTCACCACATTTGCTTATGCTCCCATTTGTCTTCAGGGATTTTGTTGGGAAGGTGAGTAGCATGGAATGCCAGTTTAATAGAACAAAGTATTTTGCATTGAGGGAGTATTTGAGTGGGGGCCCAATGTCCATCTGCTACCTTAATAGTAAACCTATAAATATACACACATAGATCTATTTCCCCATGATCATATATAAATATATTTACGTATGTACATGACTGTATTTAGACCTCTATGAATGCCCTTTGCCTCCTAGTTCTTTCCTGTTTCCTCTTACTTTCCTCTTGTCGCACTATCAGGCTCAGCTCTCATTTGGGTTTCAACGATTCCTCTCGGTTACATTGCCCTTGATCAAGCCCTACCAGGCCTCCTACACCCTCCTCGCCATCGATTTTGGATCACTTGTTGTTCCCTTGTCCCTGCTTTGTTAAAACTCACTTCTTTTCCCCGGCCTCCCCCTCTCCCATGTCAACCCCGGAACCGTCAGTCCTGTTGTTTTCTCCTCTAGATTGTTTATCCCACCGATCTTATCTCAATAGACCTGCAGTGATAATAATATGCACAAAAAACAAGACAGAGCAAAACAAAGCAACAAAAGAAAAGAACAACAAAACCAATGATGCAAAAAAAGAAAAGCCTGTAAATAGTTCAAGGTCTTTTTGTTGACCTTTAGGAGTGTTTTCTGGTCGAGTGTGATGGGGTGACACGTCCTGGCCCCAAAGTCTATTTTTGGTATTTCCTCTGGGCTTCCTTGCTCTCTCCCCTTGCTGTCCTGTTGCACGCCCTTACCCATCCCTTACTCACCCATAGCCCTACGGGGACAACACTTGAGACACAGTGTGGGAAGTGCGCCCCATCTGACACAACCATACTCTTAATGTATATTGCCTTCCCCGTCACCAAATTCTTGAAAGCTAATAGACTTTCTCTCTTTTTGGAAAAGTCTGTAAGTACACTATTTAGTTTGTTTACTTTATAATTGTAATTTCTGGTTCCTTATTTTCAATGTTATAGGCTTCTTTACTTTGGAAACTTCTATATCTGGGTTGACTTCAGGATAGTGGTGCATTTTTGTGAATCTTGGATTGTTGTCCATTCTGGTTGATTCTTTGTCCAAAGAACTCCCCTTCGTATTTCTTGTAAGGTTGGTCTGTTTCTTACAAATTACTTAATTTTCTGTTTATCTGAAGATGTCCTCATTTAAACATCACAATTGAGCCAAAATTTCTAGGTAAGTGATTCTTGGTTGGCATTTTTTTCTTTCTGAGTTTTATGTATGTCTTTTTATTGCCTTCTTAACTGCTTGGTTTCTGTTGAGAAATTAGAGCTGGTCTTATTGCTTCTCCTTTGTAGACAGCTTTTCTTTTTACCCCAAGCTGTTCTCACAATATTTTCTCTATTCTTGGATTTGGAAAGTTTGATTATGATATGCCATAGTGATTTTATTTGGGGTTCTATCTTGTTTGGGTTTCATTCAGCTTTTTATATTTTATAATGTTAGGGAAATTTTCTTTCAACAATTCATCCATATTTTTTTCTTGTGTCTTTTGTTCTTGATTTCTGATCTCATACAAAGTATTCCTGCTGATGTGTCCCAATAATCCTGAGGACTTTTTGTTTTTAAAACATTTTTTTTTCTTCTAGCTGATTAGCAATTAGAGATTTGCTTCAAGTTCATTTCTTTGGCTTCCATTGATTCACTTCTATGCATTTGCTCTCTTAATGCATTATCTATTCCTATTACCTATTAGTAGAATAAATACTAAACCCATCATGTTTATCATCTGGATTTCCATTTGCTTTTTTGTGGTATGCCTCCTAATTATTTATTTATTTTGTTGGTTTCTTCTTGTAGTGTCTTCCTGAATTATTCCAAGGTTTCTTTCTGTGTTTTTCTTGATTTAATCTGTAGCTTTCTCGAACCTTCTCTCATTTCATTGTAATAATTTACATAGCATTCATTTGAATTATTTATCAGGTATTCCCAATGTCTTTTCTTCTGGTGGTATATTTGTCACTTGTTTAAGTCACTCTTTTTTGTTTCTTCATTTGCATTTATATCATCTGCTGTCTCTGAGACGTGGTGGTGTTTTATTTGTACTTCACTGATGACTGTACGTTGGTGAAACCTTAGCCACTTACCACCAGTGTCCTTTTTCATTACTAGTTGCCAGTGTCAGGCTGCTGTCTCAATGGAATGCTGGTTGAAAAAGTTTAAGATGGTCACAATGCTTCGGGCTACCTGACAATTCATCCATCTGCTTTCTGCTTGCCACATTTGTTTAGCTTCTTCTGCTAGTCAGTATGTAATCCACTTCTATATCCTTTCTCCTTAAGTCCAGGGTTTCCAGATAATTATTCACATCTGTTCACATTTGGTCTCTTGTGTCTTTGTTGTAGATCTTCTGTGTAGTATGATTGCCTTGTTCACTATCTTGCTATCTTCTTAGACATGATTAAAAAATGTATACAAGTATAACCTCTATAACATAAAGTACACATCTTGGTGACTTTTTATGACCATATTGTGAAGTGTATAGCAGATCATGAGTTGGCAGATGTATTCTCCAATGTAGTCACCAGCTAGATTAAGACAAAGAATATGTCCAATATCCAGAAAGCTATGGAACACCAAGTCCCAACCTTTGAAACTCAGTGTTTAAAATTCCAGAAATTCTACACATGCTTCAAAGGATCTTTCCTAGTCAATATTTGGCCGTGTCATGGCCTCTTAAAATTGTTTGGTTTTCTAAATCTTCTTAGCTTCACTTTCTTTTTCTCCAAATGGATAAATGATTCTCCCCCGCCCCCCCCAGAGCAGGCCATGTTCTTAAGTATAATAAAACAGTAAACATTACATCACTAGGGATCAAGTCCCTACTACAAGCCAGCTATTTCCTTGTACTTATTATTCATTATTTCTAAGAATCCCCACCATAACTAATTTGCTTGTGTAGACTGTGCTAATACTTCCTGTATATCTTTTAATTAAAGATATCACTGTATCTTCTTAAAAGTAAGTAAAACAAACAAACAAACAACCCAAAATGACAGCTGTCAGAAACCCATGGTAATCCCATATGTGCTCCATAGGTTTTATTTTAAAATCTTCATCCCAGAGCCGCCATGAGCAAGCGGAATCAGGTGTCTTACATGCAGCCAGCTGAACCGACGGTCCTGGCCCACTTAAAGGAGCAGGTCGGCTACAGGAAGGGCCCACTGTGGACACCAGGAGAATCCAGCCTCAGCTCCCGGAAGATGATGGCGACCACAACGACAAAGGTGAATAGCCCCAAGTCGTGGTTTTGGAAAAAGGAGATCTGTCAGCTGAAGAGGTCGTGAAAATGAAAGGAGAGACCAAGGCAGCCAGAGCAGATGAAGAACCGCGCTGCCGGTGGAAGACTCGTGAACGGAAACAGTCAAGCGTTCCTCTGATGAGAAATCCTTGGGTTCGACAGCAAGCTCCAAAAAGAGGAAGACGGATGAAGATGAAATGAGTAAGCAGGACTCAGTTACAAAGAACTCACAAAAGCAAACCAGAAATAGTAGCTTCCTTGCTTTTGACAATGCTGATGAAAATGAATAATTGTACATATTTTGGACTTAGTTTCTGGGATATTTTTAAAACATAACATTTTGTCTTTATAAAAATCAGACAAGTTCATTATGGAAGATATGGGCGAAAATTAATAAAACTGTTCATCCATTAATGCTTAGATGCAAAATGCCAGCCACATAAAAAATTAACTAGTGATATTTTCTTATTTCACGTGTGTGAGGATGTGTATATAAATTATTCTTCTTAAAACACACACACAAATTTTCTACCAGCATTATTGACATATTATTCATGTATGAAACACTTCAATGGTTTAAATATATTAAGAAGAGTTGTGTAATCATCACCATCAATTTTAGAATCTTTTCTTAATTTTTGTACTCGTCATTATTTGATACCTATTTTCCCCCAACTCCATCTGATATCACTCTAAGAAACTATTAATCTAGTTATTATCTCTATAGATTTACTTATTCTGGATTTAATATAAAGAAATTAATACAGAACAAAAAATCCCAAACTACAACACAATAAAGCACAGAAAAACTTCAATGCAAAAGAAAGCAGGAAAGAATAGAAACTAGAACTCATGAAAGATAAGTCAGAAGGAAAAACAAATGATGAGGTGTTACATTTAACCTAACAGCGCCTTCATTAATGCACTTTCCAATGCGCTGACCGAGGACAAGGCTCTTCCATCCCTGGACAATGGTCTGAGGACATTCAGTGGAGAATTCACCCACATGGGGACTCTGCAAATAGGTTTGGGGCTTTCATTGGCATCCGTAGTCTTCTGCAAACCAGGTGCTCAGAATTTAAACTTTAATACATTCTACCCTCTGATCTTTGGCTTTATTACTTACAATCTTTGGATCACACAGGTGCATATTGTCCAGACTGTTTTTGTTGTTGAGGATTTTGTATTTTTAGTCAAGGGGATCTTTGTCTAATTTTCTTTGTGTTCTGATGATGTCTTTGCTTGACTTTGACAGCTGGGTTAATGCTGGCTTCATAGAATGAATTCGGATGTATTCCTTTCTTTTCCATGTTCTGGAAGAGTTTGAGTAGAATTGGTGTCAAATCTTCTCTGAATGTTTGGTAGAATTCATGATATCTTCGATGTCTTCTTTTGTTATGGGTCTACTCAGATGTTTACTCTGATTTGTGTTAGAAGCAAGGATGCCAAGACGGACATGTTTTCAAAAGAGACCAGTCCTTGGAACAGGACATTATGCTTGATAATGTTGAAGGGCAGTGAAAATTAGGAAGACCATTAATGGGATGGATTAGCCCAGTAGCTGCAACAATGTGCTCAAATAGAATCAGGCAGTGTTTTTTCTGTTAAATATATAATTTCAGAACTAACTTGATGGTATCTAATACCAATAACATAACTTTTGTGTTAATTTAAGTAGGTAGTATGCTTCTGGAAATTTGTCTATTTCTTTTAGGTTTTCAAATTGTTGGAGTAAAATTTTTCTTAAAAATTTAAAAATTATAAATAAATAATTTTATTGCTCTTATACCAATGTATACATCAATCGTATCAAATGCATTTGTACATGTGTTGCCATCATAATTTTCAAAATATTTTCTTTCTGTTTGAGCCCTTGGTATCAGTTCCTCTTTTTTCCCTCCCTCCCCCTCCCTCCTACCCTCATGGACCCCTGATAAATTATAAATAATTATTATTTTCATATCTTGCACTACCCACTGTCTCCCTTTGTCTGCATTACTGTTGTTCATCCCCCTGGGGAAGGAGGGATTATACATCATTGTAGTCAGTCCTCCATTTCTCCCCCCCTACACCCTTTCTTCCCTTACTCTCATGGTATCGCTACCCCTATTACTGTTCCTGAGGGGTTTGTGTGTCCTGAATTCCATGTGTTGAGAGCTCCTATCTGTATCAGTGTGCATGCTCCGGTCTAGCTGGATTTGTAAGGTAGACCTGGGGTCATGATAGTGGGGGGCAGGAAGCAGGAAAGAACTAGAGGAATGTTGTGTGTTCTGTCGGTGCTGTGCTGCACCCTGGCTGTCTCATTCTTCCCTTGTGACCCTTCTGTGAGGGAATGTCCAATTGTCTACAGATGGGCTTTGGGTCTCCACTCCAACCCCCATCATTTGCATTGATATATTTGTTTGTTTGGGGTCTTCTGATGCCTGATACCTGATCCTGTTGACATACAGGCTGGTGTGCTTCTTCCATGTGGGCTTTGTTGCTTCCCTGCCAGATGGCTGCTTGTTTGACTTCAAGCCTTTAAGACCTCAGGTGCTATATCTTCTAAAAGCTGGACACTATTAGCTTAATTCACCACATTTGCTTAGACACCCATTTTGACTTCTGTGTTAGTGTCGGGAAGGTGAGCATCACAGAATGCCAGGTTATTAGAACAAAATGTTCTTGCATTGAGAGAGTACTTAAGTAGAGACCCAATGCCTATCTGCTATCTTAATGTTTAACATTTAAATATATGTACATAGACCTATATTTCTATTGTTATATATTAATGTATTTACATATATGCATGCATAAATTTATGCCTCTGTAAATGTCTTTTGTCTCCTAATTCTTTCCTGTATTTCCTTTTACTTTTCTCCTGTCCCGCTATCATGTTCAACCTTCATTCGACTCTCAGTGTTTTCTCTTAACATCTACATTGCACTTGATCAAACCCATCAGGCATTCTATGCCTTCCTCGCCATCAATTTTAGATCTCTTACTGTTCCCTTGTCCCTGGTGTTTTTGACTCCCCTGTCCCTTTCTCCAATCTCCTCCTCTCTCATGTCCCCCCAGAACCGTCGGTTCCATTGTTTTCTCCTCAGAATTGGTTATCCTACCTATCCTATATGGCTAGACATGAGAAAAAGAGAAAGAAAAGAGAAACACACACACACACACACACACACACACACACACACACACACACCCCTATAAAGAGTTCCAGATCTGTCTGCTCACCCTTTTGCATGTTTTCCAATCTGATCTGGTGAAGGACCACGCCCTGCCACCATCCTGTGGTCTGTTTCGGGGTCCCGGGGCACTGAGTTGTTCTGCTCCTTTTGTGTTTCACTTGGGTGTGTGGGGGGGAGGGGGAGGCGGGGGTGTGTGTGTGTGTGTCAGACTGGGGCACAATTTCCACTCTGTGTCTCCAGTGCTGTCCCATGCAGTCCTATGGGTCAGTAAGGGGGCATCGTGTCTCGTGGTGGGGCCAGCCCCCAGTCCTCCCTGTGCATTGGCCATTCCGAGCAGCAATGTCGTCCTCAAGGCTTGGTGGGCCAAGTTGCAGTCCAGGGTAAAATTTTTTCATAGTATTCTATTATGATCTTCTTGATCCCAGTTGATTCTATTTTAATATCCCCCATTTTATTTCTTATTTTGGTTATTTGCATCTTCATATCTTTTTCCTTTTTGCGATTTGGTCAGTGATTTGTTTTATTTGTTCTCTCAAAGAACTAACTTCTTAGGAGTAGTGCATTTTGCTTCATGTTTTGAGCACCTACCCAGTTGACATACAGGTAGTAGTCCTGAAGCCTGCTGACGAATGTGGGAAACCAGCTGAGATTAAAAAAAGAAAAAGAAAAGTGAACGCTCCACAGTCCAGAGTATCAGTGTCTCTCACTCCGAACTCGCTATCATTGGCACTTCTTTTAGAAAGGTTGTTGTTCAAAATAGCCTTGGATGTTAAGTAATCAGGTTGTTAATTCTAATTTTATTCTCAAAGTGCTTCTGGAGAATGTGAAGGACAGTTTGGATTTGCTTCGGATAGATGAAAAAGCACAGAGGTGTCTGATTGCCAACTCTCCCTGGCCGCTCCTCTCCTGGGGCGGGACCCGGTTGTAAGGTTTATATCTTGATGAGCAGAAGGGCTGCCTCCTGCTGAGAATGTGCTCAGGGCAAACAGTAGGGGTAGAGAACACCATGTTTAAGATGGTCCTGGGCGCCAGGCATAAGACAGAAGTAAGAAACAGCTTAAATTTTTAATTCAAATACAACTTTGAGCCCTGGCTTATTTGTGTCGGCAGTGGGTCTTGATGTTCTTTGGGATCAGGAACTGGGGCTCATTCGCTTTCATGTGTGGTGCTTCTAGACTGATGCTTCTAGAATCTTTAAGGCCGGAGTAAAAATGGAAGATCCCAATTTCCAGCTCACCTGTTGCTAGCCCTGGCTCTATCCTGCATCTGATGGGGCACTGTGCACTACCTCAGTCACCCCTCAAGCCTGGGAGTTCATACATCAGCAGTGAGGTCCACTCTCCAGACTAGACGAGAGGTCTGTTGTGGTAGTTACATAATTTCATGTCTTGATAAATAAGGGTAGGGGTGGAGTCTAGCCTCTCAAGCAGGTCACAGGCCTCCTTGTGGGTGTGGCCTTCTTATGAGGATTCTGGGAATTTCCTCTCTCTGCCTTAGTCTTCCTGTTGACAAGTCACGAGGAGATTTGCAAGACCCATGAGAGCCCCTCTCTCTGCTTCACTTTCCTGTTGATGTGACACAGTCGTAAGAGCTGGAGGTGCTACGTGGAGACCCACGCCAGCACTGAGATGCTTCCACCGCCATTGGATCCACAAGACTTTGCACCCACTGACCTGTGATCTTCTTGCATTCCGTAACATTGCATGTGACTACATGAGTCTGAAGAAGGATTTATGGACAGGTATCGGACTTATGGACTTGATCTGGACTGGACTGAGATACCTTCTGATATAAAATTGCTTCTTGATATAAAACTCTCTCTTACACATATATTAATATCACTGAATTTCTTTCTCTAGTCAACCTGGCCTAACACATCTGTATAGGCCCTGGAACTTAACTTGGGTTGTTTGCATCAGGAATTCCAGGATACCGTGTCTGGAGGATAGGCTAAATCAGCAGTTCTCAACCTGTGGGTCATAACCCCTTTGGGGGTGGCCCGATTCATAACAGTAGCAAAATTACAGTTATAAGTAGCAAGGAAAATAATTTTATGGTTGGGAGGGGGGGTCACCACAACATGACAAACTGTATTAAAGGGTTGGGGTGTGGGAAGTGAGAATCACTGGGCTACACGGAGAAGTAGACACCAGGTGTGGACCCATCCTTTTGTATCTATAGATACTTTTCCAGAGTAGAAGCCTTTAAAAAGTAGGGTACAGGTTCAAAGATGATCCTCTAGGGAAGAATCCAGTCATGTTATCAGTCTGAAGATAGTGTGTCTTTCCTTCTTTCTCACAGCCATTGGGTTGGCTCTGACCCATAACGACCCTATCAGACAGGGGAGAACGACCCCATCAGACAGGGGAGAACGACCCTATCAGACAGGGGAGAACGACCCTATCAGACAGGGGAGAACGACCCTATCAGACAGGGGAGAGCTGTGCGAGTGACTTCCCAAGACCGTGTCTCTTTGATGGGAGTAGAAAGCACCCTCTGAACACCGAAGTATCAAAGTAGTCTGTAAGGCGGGGAAAGTTGGCCATCTGAGTGGATTTAAGTAGGGCAAAGAGAGGCAGAGGTTGTTGGGACAAGAAGCACGAGCAGAATACATGCCAGCGTGTGGGGCGGCTCCGCGGTGAGTAGAGCTTGGAGCTGCTTCAGGGGTAGGCGACAAAGTCATACGGAAGAGAGGCCAGAAGTGAGAACCAACGTCTTTGCATAGCAATTCGCATCCTCTGCGCGCTACGCAGAGGCAGAGAGGAGCTGCAGGCTCAGGCACCACAGTGCTATCCCGCTTGTTGTCAGGCCTTGGGCTCCATCCAGATGCAGGAGGCTTTGCCTCAAACCATTTCTGGCAAGGTTTTTGAAATGGAACATTAATTCCAAGGTCCCTTGGCAACGTGAACACCTCAAAACCCAGATCCACTAAGGGTTTCCAAACACACATATAAGTATAAGTACCTCTTCAAAATATAAATATATTGTATATAAATACCTCTACAAAAATCCATCGCATTCCTTCACCACCGGAGAACTCATTCAATTTCTTCGGTCCCCTCAGCTATCCTGAAATATCTCTGCTCTTATTTCCGTTCCAGGGAGTTAGGGACCAAAACAAGCAAGCCAGTGCCTAAGCTGCACCAGCCGTATCAGGATTAATTTCAAATCTTCCTAAACTCAATTGTGCTTTCTCACGGAATCAGAGAGCCCTGATGTTCCAAGCCTGGTGCCCAGATGCCCTCAGTAGCCAAACACTCACACGTTCTGAGGAAGCTCATTTCATATTTGAGTGTGATAACTTCCAAAGGGTCTTCTTTAGGTTGAGAGGAAATTTTTTTCCCCAATGATCAATCTTCATCGGCCTCAATGGGGTGCATGCAGAGCCTCTCAAATTTCTTTTCCAGATGCAGAGCTTACCACCAACACCCATCTAAGTTGCTTGCTTTTTGCAGGCCAACCCCCTTTAGTGCTTCAAGCCCTTCTCCATGTGATGTGGCTTTAGGAACTCTAACCCTCTGTGCTGAGTCCGTGATGCCCCAGAGGGATGTGCCAGTGAAGTTGCCACATGGGCTGTTGGGTAGACAGTCTGATAGTCAAAGGAGAGGACTCAACATAAGGGTGTGGATCTGAGAATCATTAGCTTGTGTGATTGAGGATGGCTGAAACCATGAAAGTAGACAAAGCCACTCAGAGAGACTTTGGGGAGCTAATAATAATGAGAAGAAGAAAGAAGAAAATGTTCTAAAACCGATGATAGTGAGGATTGCACAACTCTTCTTAATATACTTAGAATATCAACTTGTATTATATGTCAATAATATAGCAATAAAATGATTTAGATTATTTTAATCCACTGGAGTAAAGATAATGACATGATTTTAAATTCAGAATGACTTCTATCAATCTCATTAATGTTAGATAGTGAGAATCATTTTTAATTAAAGTACTTTTTAATCCTTAAAAAATAGCATTTACCCAATGACAAATTTAGAATGATCAGAAGAAATGGCTGTAGAAAACACAACAAGGCAGTGGTATTACTTTGAGGGACTTGCAACAAATGAGAAACAAAATGTGTATGAATTGTTGAATGTCTTGTGAGCTCTTATCTGTACCTGTGTACGTGCTCTGGTCTAGCCTGCAGTGAAAGGCAGGACTGGAGTCATGAGAGTGGAGGTGGGTGAGGGGGTGAGGAGACCTCAAGGAACCAGAGAATATTGTGTGTTTCATCGGTGCTGAGCTGTTTCCTGGTTGACTCATCCATTCCTTGTGACCCTTCTATGAGGGGATATCCCATTTTTCACAGGTGGATTTTGGCTCTCTGTTTCGACTCCCCTTGTTCTCCACAATATGTTTTTGTTTGTTTGTTTTGAGTCTTCTGATGCCTGTTATCTGATTCCGTTGACACCTTATGATCACACAGGCTGGTGTGCTTCTTCCATGTGTGCTTGTTGCTCTTTGCTAGATGGCCGCTTGTTTAACTCCAAGCCTTTAAGACCCCAGGCACTATATCTTGAAATGGATGGGCACCATCAGTTTTCTTCACCACAATTGCTTATTTATCCATTTTGTCTTCAGCGATCATGCCAGGACAGTGAGCATCACAGAATGCCAGATTGTTATAACAAAGTGTTCTTGCATTGAGAGAGGGCTTGAGCAGAGGCCCCAAATCTGTCCACTACCTCAGAGTATTGCCATATAAATATATGTAGATAGGTCAATACATCTATTTTCATGAATTAATATATTTACATATGTACACACCTATGTTTATACTTCTATCCATAGCTTTGCTTCCTAGATCTTTCCTCTGTTTCCTTTTACCTCCCTCCTGTCCCACCATCACATTGACCCTTCTGCCTCTTAATTCCTCAGATTGATGTTGCTCTGGCACCCCGAGGATCTCTACACTCTCCTCACTATTGATTTTGTGCCCGAGGATCTCTACACTCTCCTCACTATTGATTTTAACTCCCTAGTTGTTCCCCTGTCGGTGTCATTGTTTGCTCACCGCTCCTTCCCCGGCCTCCTCCTTCCCCCAGGTCCCTCCAGAACTGTCGGTCCCATTACATTCTTCCCGGCCTTGCTCCCCATGCCTGTCTTACATAGGGTGGCAAAACAACAATAATGGAAACAAAACAAAGAGGAAACAAAAGATTGAATAAAAAGAAAGAACTACCAAAACCCCTGAAAAAGCATACATAGTTCCAGGTCTGTCCACTGATCTTTATGACTATGTTTATGACTATGAGAGTGGAGGGTCACAAAAAACTTGACAAGAGTAAAAGTGTTTTGAATATGCAACAACCAAACCTTAATTCATAATCAGATGTATAATGAATCTGAGGGTTTTTAAATGGTCGCCTCTAATAACTTAATAGTTTGAAACTGTAGCGTATAAACTGAGTTCAGAATTTAGGAAGTTCAACTGAAGAAATATTCAACTGGAATATTGCACTGGAAAATACCAGGTGCAAAGCTGTTCAACATTCACAGGCACGGGTGGAAACTAAGACTCAAGTCTAAGAGGACTTACATGTCTTTATCAAAGTTGAATTTTGCACATTAATTAAACTGAAGACTGCTCTATTAGTTTTAAGTATGTACACTTAGCTTTAAGCATATATATATATATATAAAATGTGGTTACTAATGTACAAAGCATTCCAACCTCTCATAAGAAGCAGTGTTATATTGAATACACTTTGATGCTCACATATTTCCAAAACATTTTTTCACAATGTATAAATGGTTGATTAGAAGCAAACACAAATCCATATTTTCCAACTGTTTAGTATTTCTAAGACGATATCACAGCCATTGATCACATGGAGAATAAATATTGGATTCACTTTGAAATGAAAAATCCCTCTGGCTTTTCTCCACAGAGGGGCCTTAGAGTTGAAAAGGAAATCAGATTACTGGCAGGCTCATGGGGTCTCCTCTCCCTTGAAGTAAATGGATTATTGTCACTTAAACCTGCTGAATCAAGAAGGTGGCATTCCACAGAGAGACTTTTATTATCAAATAGTCCAGAGTGGCCTAAAGAAACTTAAGTGTCTTGTTCCTGTGAGATGTAACTTTGTGATGGTAGCTGTTTGTCATCAAAACATATTGTTGATTTTTAAAAAAACAAAAACAAACAAACAAAAAAACATATTGTTGTATTCCTTCCACAGCATTTGAAATTTCTCCCCTGTTTTTAGTATTCTCTGCCACTTCCACAGCAAGCAGAGACACATTCTCCCACTGGGTGAGCAGTGCATCTCAAAGGCGATCTCATTTGCATCGTGGTTGACGTCAAACTTATTCTGTAATCTGTGACATGGGACATCTCCTCCACGCTGTTCCTGTTGCCAGCAACATCCGAAAGCAAGGTCTCTAACAACATGTTCCCCTTTGGTGCACTGCAGGTCAGGATTTGGGGGCTTGTAGTTTGTTTCAGAAGGTTCATCTCAGCCCTGCTCAGAGGTACAGCTCTGCCAGCAGACTTAGGTGTTCTGAGTCTTGGAGAAGGAAGCTCAAAGGAGATAGAAAGCCCAGAGAATGATTTAGCAAGGCTTTCTAGTGGGAAAGACCCAGCCTCACACGCTACGGTCTCCACTTCCTCTGGTAATGCGCACTGCCGCCTCAGTACCTTCTTCCTGCCCCACCCGCTCCTGCTTTGCATTCTTTGTGGATGGCAGGCAGCCAGGTAAGTTCTAGCTGCACCTTTTCCACCACTATCCTGCTTTGGCTTACTTGCTGTTTATTTTATTTTTCAAAACCATTTTATTGGGAGCTAATACAGATATCATTCTGTAGTTCAATCACATTGTGGTAGTCACATCACTGGTGACACTTTGAGAATTAAAAGTGTAGGGGTGGAGTCTAGCCTGTCAATCAGGATATAGGCAATGAGGCCTCTGTGTGGGCATGGCCTCCCCCTGAGGATGCTGGGAACTCCTGTATTTCTTCCATAGAGGCAGGAGACTCTCTCTCTCTGCTCACTCTTTGGGAGACATTACAGCTGACAAGACATATGGAACTCGATAGTGCCCTGAGCTGGAGAAACCACGTGGAAAGCCCTGCCGGTGTTGAGATGCTGACAATGCCACTGGATCCACCAGACTTACCACCCACTGGTCTGTGATCTTCCTGTACTCAGCGCCATTGCATGTGTTTCATGAGTCTGAAGAGGAATTTATAGACTGGTACTGGACATATGGGCTAATATTGGACTTATGGGCTTGGACTGGACTGGGCTGGGATGCTTTCTTAATGTGCAATTGCTTTTGTATTGACAGCTCTTTCTTAGACACCTATGAGTGTCTATGAATTTGTTTCTCTAGTTTCCCCATACTAACACACACATCAAGCAATATGATCAGTTTCAGAACATTCTCTTCTTTCTTGAGCTCCTGGATATCACCTCCCGTTTACCCCCTCCCCCACTGCACTCCCCAGGGGTCCTAACTCTACTTGCTGTCCCTATAGGATCATCAGTCCTGGGTTTCATGGACCACAAAACAGAAAAACATATAACAAAATTCAGGAGGATAACCCCCAATGACAAAATACATCAGGGATTTTGCTGATACCTCTTTTTTTTGGCTTGTATTGTTATTGGGCTGCCACCTAGCTTGCTCAAGTTTGCTTGGATTGTTGAATTTTTGGTTCACACCATCTACGTGGCGGGGGGAAGGAGCCCTGATGGCTAAGGGGTTATGAATTGGGCTGCAAACGGTAAGGTCAGCAGTTTGAAACAACCAGCCGTTCCACAGGAGAAAGAGGAGGATTTCTACTACGGTAGAGTCACAGGCTTAGCAGCCCACGGTTCTCCACTATCCTATAGGCTCACTATGAGTCAGAACTGACTCAATGGCAGTGAGGGTTTTTTTAAGCTAAAAACTAACCATAGCCCCCAATCCATTGAGTGGTGTCTCCTTGCCACCTCATTTATGTTCACAACCACTCCCCAGCCCTTCAGCTTATTTGACCTTTCCCTCATAAGAAATAATGCCTGATCTGGGCTCCCCTAAATGAACGAGTGGTCAATATCCTCCATTAATCTGTTCCTAGCATGCCTGTTTGCTGTCCGAGTTTGGTAAGGTGAGCAGACGTCCCGCTTTTGGCGGGACAGTCCCGGTTTTTGGCGTTTTAAAAAAGTCCCGATTTTTGGGAAAGAATGCACGACAAGCTAGGCGGTCTATTTGGTCCATAGAGACCAAATGTTTAATCAAGAACCCACCCCCACCCCCGGTCAATGGTGTCCCGCTTTAAATCTGGTCACCTTAATTAATGTTGGGACAACAGCCCCCTGTCACCATCAGTCTGCAGACCCAGCTATTAGCACAAAGGTCCTTTCTCCCCACTCAGAGAAATCGCACCTCCAACTTCCCAAAAGTATAAGCCTTGCTCCTTGTCGAACCCCTGTATTAATATCTGATCATTGAGCCTTGGACTATCAGGTGGATCATGAAGTTCCTGGTTCAAATAGTTAAATTCTCAATAAACTTGTGTTTTTACATCACGGA
>NW_022111368.1:29443082-29473405 GCF_000313985.2 Echinops telfairi
GGAATCAAGAAATAATGCCTAACCAACTGTTGTGCACACAGATCTCTGGCATCATCTGGGATGTCTACACAAGATCTCTGGCGTCATCTGGGATCATGTCCAATTCTTGTCCAAGTGTCTGGTCCCACTCAGGGGAGCACAAGTTAGTTTTTCCGTTTCTGAATGAAGAATGTTTCTAAATATGGCAAGTTGCGCTGTGGCTGAGTTTTCTGACCTTGAATGATGGGACATCTTTTACTGGGAGGCCATTGGAATTTTTAGTAGCATCTTGATTTTTAGTAGTATCAAGTTGGATGGCTTGAATGGTCCTTATTATGAATCTTAGTCTGCTCCATTTGCTCTTAACCTTAGAATCCATACAGAAGATGGAAGCAGCCATTGGGGGTTCAGGTTTCACATTCGGCTTTGAAGGAGACAAAGGAAAACCAGGCACATCAGGCCTATAAAGACTCACTTTACATGCTCCTGGTTTAGCTTCTCTCTCTGCTATTTCCATTGTCAACGGTGCTGTTCTTCTTTGTATTTGTGTAGCATTTGTTTTCGTTGATCATCTAGAACAGTTTCAATTGATCTTGGCTTGGCATTAGACTTTTCTGGAACAAGCTCTTGAGATGTCTCCCCTACTGGAGCCAGAATTCTTCTAAGATTGGAATGTTGCTGTCTCTCAAACTGTGATGAGATACATCCAGTCCACACTGGTTTGGCAGAACAGATAGCGAATGTGTTTGGAATTTGGAGAGCCACTTGTTAAAATGGCACTTGGGTGGTTCTCTCTAAGTTGTGTGACTGGGCAGCTGCCCAATGTGGAAATCACAAATTTACATTCCTTACTGTTTTTTAACATTCATCTGCACAACAGCAAATTCTAAGTGCCTGTAGTAATGTTTATTCAATCGATAGGTATAAAAAATCAGGCAAAACTATGTTTGTAATATTAATTTATTTCATAAAATTCATTATACTTTTGATTAAATAATACACTTTTATCCCCTTGTATTTGTTATTTCAGTAAACAAACATAGAATGTAAAGAGAAAAAGAGACAACCAGAGGGCTACATGTTGTCATTCATTTCAGTTTTATGCTATGGCCCAAATTCCCAAAAGATGTTATGAATGAATGAATTATAAAATTCCTAGAAGTGTTCAAAGCATTAAAAACATTGTCAGAACAATTACTGAAGTTTGACAGAAGTGGAAAGGGGTTTTTCAAAGAAGAATATAATATGTTCAGAGGACAGAAGTTGTCCGACTGTTTCTAATATATCAAACACAGTAACTTGTCTAATTGGCCTATCTCTCAAAGAATGGGATCCTACTCCTACAGTGAAAAGATCCTTAAGGCTAAATCACACAGCCAGTGATGCTCACATAAAAAATGAAGATTATTGTGAGTGAGTATGCCAATCAAGAAACATAGTGGAAGTATCTCAAATAACAGGTTTCTTGCCTGATACTATTTAATATTTTTTATTAATATTTAAAAATGACTTCTTATAACATAATCTAGTTTTGTGTACCTTTTATTGTTTGTATTTAGATATTAACTGTATGAAATAAGAAACAATCTTTCTGGCAACAAATGTACAAATATGCTTGACACAATGGATGGATGGATGGATTGTGATAAGAGCTATAAAAATAATGATAAAAAATGATAAAATCATGAAAAGCGATACAATGATATAAAAGAAGCCATCTTTCAGTATACATATTTTTTTCTACTTAAAACAGTCATTGGGACAACAAACCTGTTGTTAAATAAATTGAATCCCACTACTGCTTTCAAGCCAATGTGGCTTTCGTTCACATTCCTTATATCTGCTTTCTTTGTGGCACAGGGATTGCCTACGGGTGATTTGGGTTCTTATTTAAAAAAAAAAATCATCTTACTGGGGGCTCATACAACTCTTACCACAATCCATCCATCCATCCATGGTGTCAAACACATTTGTACATTTGTTGCCATCATCATTTCCAAAACATTTTCTTTCTACTTGAGCCCTCATTTCTGCCCTCCCTCTCTCACCCTCCCTCCTTCATGAACCCTTGATTGTTTATAGATTATTATTTGGTTTTTTTCATGTCTTGCACTGACTAATGTTCCCCTCACCCACTTTTTCTGTTGGTGGTTTTGGTTGTAATCATGTCCATACTTAACCCTTTCTGCACTGACTGGCAAAATGGGATGGAGACCTCCTGAGGCAATTCTTCTCCTGAGCCTTCACCAAAACTCAGAGCAAAGCAACTGGGACCACAGCAACTCAGCCAGGGAGCCTACTGCCTCCTGGCAGCTGAAAGCCGGCACGCGAACCTCTGCCACATTCAAACTTCCCACCGAATCTGAGGTGTTTTGGGCAACGCTTGCCTATGTTGCAAATTTGGGGGGTGAAAGGCAGTTGTGAGTGGGAAAAGTTGAAGACGCCCTGAAAGAACAGTGGAAGGACATTCTTGAATAACAGGATGCACTTCATTCATGCAGGCAATAAGCATAGACTTTAGAACAGATTAAACAGAATATCAGACAGCTTTGGGGGTGGGGGAGCAGGGCCAAGAAGATGCCTAGTTTTTAGTAACCTCAACCAAACATTGTCACCAAGTCACAGCGACCCTGTAAGACAGAGTCGAATTGCCCTCCGGGATCTCAGGCTGTAAGCTTTATAAGGGCAGATGGCCACATCTCCCTCTCCCGGAACTGCAGAGAGATTTGAACCATTCACTTTTGAGTAGCTGCCAAGCACTTAACTGCTGTGTCACCAGGGCTCCTTTGTCAGGTTTTAGAAGGGGGTGTGTAAAGGGTGATCTGCTGGGAGTTGGGGGAATAATGGTAGAGCAGGGGTCTGGGAATAAATACTGAGGTTTGGAATTCAAGATTTGAAATTTGTAGATTGCCCTGCTCCTAACAAAATAGTGTACGGCTGTCTGACCCCATCTGAGATGGGCCCTGCAGCTTCTGCTGCTCCCACCCAATCCATGAAACTGGATCCTGATGGGTTGCACGATTGGCCTGTGTAACTCTCCGGTCTAGTATCTTCAACTTTGAGGGCTCAATCGCTTATTTATCATTCTTGGTGTCCAAGTCCTTCTTTGAAATAAGACAGAGCCTGTGCGCCAGATTTGGGTTGAGTTGGGGTTCTGGGAACCTGGGCTGGACATGGAGGTGGGATGGAACACAACCACCCTGACAAACACATGTGGCACTTCCTCTGGGTCTTGGAAATATTAACTTGCTCATTAAAATAGTCGATGAGTGGGTACTGTTATTATTTCCACAGGCAAAGTGAGGCCCAGCGAGGCTAAGTGACATGCTCAAGGTTCTATGGATGGTAAGGGGAAGTGCGGCACTAGCATTAAAATGTTAGGGAGTTGGTTCCAGGGTCCATGTCCTTAACTTTCGGCAAGGAGAGAAGGAAGCTATTCTGCTGAGCCAGGGAGAGACGGAAGGTGAAGAGAGGGGGACAGTTCTGGTTTGAATCACTGAGGTGCTTGCAACTTACCTAATGACTGTTTTTACAAAATTTGATTCTTCAGCTAGTCCTTTGCTGCTATGAGACATCTTCCTGTCATTCTAATGAAAGGGGAAGTGGATTTGCTAACCCAGAGCTAAGGGGTAAAGCAGAAGGGACTGGGGCTGGAGAGCCTGGGGAGCTTCAACAGGAGAACAAAGTTATTCACAGAGAAGTCACGATGGGAAAATCTCAGTTGGTGGCTGTGGTAGTTACGTAATCTGTTGTCAATTTGAGACTTACGAGTGAAGGGGTGGAGTTTAGCCTGTCAACCAGGTCACAGCTTGATGACCTCATTTGGAGGCATGAGGGAGATAAATAGCTCATTGGAGGTGGGACACACACTCACTCCCTGTGAGACATTGCTGACAAGGAGCCTGATAGAGCTATGCTGATGCAGCCAGAGCTCCAGAGCCAGAGAAGCCAGGTGGAGACCCCTGTCAGTGCTGAGATGCTTACAACGCCACTGGATTCATAAGACTTCCCACCCACTGGCCTGGGATTTTCCTTCATTTAGCATTGTTGCATGTGTTTCATGAGTCTGAAGAGGAATTTATAGATTGGTATTGGGCATATGGGCTAATATCAGACTTATAAACTTGAACTAGGCTGGGATCTTTTCTCAATATACAATTGTTCTTTTTTTTTCTTTTCTAAAATCATTTTATTAGGGGCTCATACAACTCTTATCACAATCCATACATACATCAATTGTGTAAAGCACATTTGTACATTCATTGACCTCATCATTCTCAAACTATTTGCTCTCCACCTAAGCCCCTGGCATCAGCTCCTCATTTTTCCCCCTTCCTCCCCTCTCCCTCACAAATTTTCCCTTGATAATTTATAAATTATTATTTTGTCATATCTTGCCCTGTCTAACATCTCCCTTCACCCACTTTTCTGTTGTCTCTTCCCCAGGGAGGAGGTCACATGTAGATCCTTGTGATCGGTTCCCCCTTTCCAACCTACCTCCCTCTACCCTCCCAGTATTGCCACTCACACCACTGGTCCTGAAGGGATCATCCACCCTGGATTCCCTGCGTTTCCAGTTCTTATCTGTACCAGTGTTCTTTTATATAAAAGTCATATACACATATGAGTGTCCCTGGATTTATTTCTCTAGTTTAACCTGGACTAACAGAGGGGCTTGTGTAGAGTTCTTGCTGCCTTGCTGGCAGTAGGGGAGGTTGTTAGGGACAGTGAGCCAGGTGGGCATGGAGTCAGCTGGGCCAATGTACTTCCATCCTAGCCTCGTCTTTCCTGGACCCCCCGGACACCCTCGTCGTCTTGAGATGTCTGGCACAGCTGCAGGGTCCGCGAGATGGCACAGTCTGCATATAGGTCCCTTCTGCCTTTATTTTCCTCTTTTATCCAGTTTTGGCCACATGGACAATTGCTGAAGCTATAATCATATCAATGACCCACACCTTGTTGTCCCTAGAACCTTGTAATGCCCGGTCGGGTCAGGCCACTGTCCTGCCCTGAAGCAGCTCAGCCATTGGTTTTGTCTGCTTGGGTTCAGTGACAGGAACTTACACAGCCAAGCTGACTGGTTCCAGAACACGTTTCTGATTTCCAGCCTCAGCGGTGTCCTGAATGCTGCTTTACGAACTTCTTATTCAGCGCTTTCCAGGTACCCTTGTCAATGATGCTGAGCTCCTTGAAATCCCCCTCCACCTTGGCACCCTCATTCTTCATACGCTCCATCTTCACACTTGACTTAGTAGTTAGTGAAGCAGCATGGGATACAAAAAGAAGGGAAATCAGACTGTCCTCGAATCACACTTTGATACTGCTGTTTTGTTCTTCAGATCAGAGAAAAACAGAATCATTACAAAGAGGCAGATTGGATCCCAGACCTAGATTATGATTTTAACATATCTAGAATGGGAGCATTTAAAAGTAACTTAGTTGACCAACGGATCCTGAGAACCAGGGAGCCCTACAGGCGGATGTGCAGGTTAACCGGGCCATCGGTTGAGCATTTCCAGTGGAGTAGGCACTCGCGGCTCTCCGTGGACTCCAGGGAAGCTCGGACTCTGCCAAGACCCAGCGTTCCCAGGCAACTGCTGCAGCCACGCAGTGGACCTGGAAGCCCTACCTGGGGTTCCTCAATCTTTCAAAAGCGTTTGATACGCTCTGAAGATTGGGAGCAGCACCGAGACATTAGCTCTTCGACAAGGTCCCATAATGTTGCCTGCTCTCAAAGGTCTATCTGTCGCTTTATTGCTTGAACTTCAGACTTATTTAGCCATCTGTTTAGGCAGACTTGCTTATCCAAAGTATCTGCTCTTGAATGCTGAACTGACCTAGTCCGTTCCTCTCCTTGGAGAGCTGCTCCGGCTCTGGTCTCTCCCGGCTCAGTAAAGGTGCAGGTGCAACTGAAATTGCTCCTCTGCCATCAAAGCAGGAACCCCATTGGTGAGGAACGATGTCCGCCGCAAAGTTGCCCTACATGAGTTCTCTGGGTAGCGGCTGTTTCCTACCTTTCCTGGGCACCCCAGACTTGGTCTCTCCGCTTGCAGACAGCTGGCGGGCTCACCTGGACCCGAGGACATTAGAGCAAGGCAGCACAGGCAGACTCTCTGAAGCCTGGATTCCAGAGGCAGGAAAGCAGAGTGGTGATGATCCACAGTGGCTGGGGTTCAAGACCAGACTCCGCGGCTCACTTGTCAGGTCTCCTGTCTGGAGACTTATCCTCCAGAAGACGGACATCTTCTTAATCAAAAAGGTGGTTTGCACAGTACTAACAGTGGGGTGAGGAGTGTTGATTTAACGATAGCAAAAGTTCGATTGGCTGCTATTTGTGGTTACTTTTTATTTTAGGATTTCCTGACCAAGAAAAACATGAAAAATAGAGTTAATTTGGGAACCTACAGAAAATCTTTTGGAATTCACAAAAAATGACACATCAAATAACTGTGAAAAATAGCAATGGAAACAGCTCATCTTCTCAGAAATAGCGATGCTTTGCTTCATGATTCTTCAAACCGCTCATCCCCTGATCCATCGTCAATTCAACAAGCATTGAGGCAGCGCTCACTGTATACCAAATGCTGTCCGCTCGCTCACTCTGGGAGGCGAAGCAGTGACTAAGACCGACGGCAGTTCCTGGCTTCTTAGAGCTAAACTTCTAGTGGTGGTGGTGGTGTGGGGCAGACATTAAACAACTAAACAAGTACATGGTATCACAGGGTGGAGGGGAGGCAGCAATTTCCTTAGAATTTTAAATAGGGTGATTAGGGAAAGCATACAGCACCACCTTCTGAGCATATCTGAAGATAGAGATGTAGCCCTCCAGAAGTGCACAACCTGGTTAAGGAGACAAAGCAGCATTCACTTGGCATCTGGTAGCGGAACAAACAAGGCATTACGTGACTGGTGGGTGGACACGAGCCGTGTTCTAGGTCAGAGAAGCTATTGGGAAGGGTGGGGGGCTAGCTGAAAGGATGTCGCCCAATGACTGTTGGTAAGAATGGTCTAGAAAAGGGTCATGACTGTAGCCCATCTACAGGTAGGGGTGCAGGGCCCCCCAGGGCCGCAGGCTCTGGTGTTCTTACAGTTTCTCCCTTCTTCCCTTACATACCCCCTCTTCTTTGGGGATGCCTGCAAGGGAAGGCCCCTTGACCACTTGTGAGGCTGCTGAACCTTCCACACATGGACATGGTTTCTTGGGGGAAAGCTTGCCTTTTTGGGATGGGTAGATTTTTTTTTCAGGCACCAATCCTTTTCGTGTTCTGGGCACTCCTGCACCGGTGGTCTGCCCTCTAGGGGTGAGTGTTGGGGGTGTGATGTGTCTTTAGGGGATGGATGAGGGAGTTGAGGGGGCGGGGGGTGGAACACAACCTTTCCCTTAGTCATCTGGGGTTGGAATTCTTTTGGGACAGAGAGGCTGAGGACACCCCCCCACCCGAGTGGAGCTCCCCCCTTGAGACAACAAAAGGATCATTCCCCTGTGGACACCATCCTCCACTCGGTCCAGAGCTTCTCTTTCTAAGCGGGGTCGGGGTAGTGTGAAGGTGCCCTCCGGGAGGATCCTGAAGTCCTCAGATCTGGGGGAGGCACAGGAGGCCTTTGGTAACTGGGATCCTGAAGGGCTGGCTTAAACTTTCACCCAGGGGCCCACCACCTGTGCCCCCAGGCCATTTTCTCTCCTGCAGCTGACAGTGGGAAGCCTTAGGCCCTAGTAGTAGGGGGTGGGGCTAGGGCACTGCTCCTTTGTGATGTTTAGATGTTTCTGGCTGGTGGATGGACAGGAGATCCCAAATCATTTCAGTTCCCCCCCTGCAGTCATTTAGCAGTAGGGACTGGCAGGAGGGAGGGCGCCCAAGGGACATGGCTTTGCTCTCCAGAAGGAAGGAAGGAAGGAAGGAAGGAAGGAAGGAAGGAAGGAAGGAAGGGAGGGAGGGAGGGAGGAAGGGAGGGAGGGAGGGAGGAAGGGAGGGAGGGAGGGAGGAAAGAACAGGCTCCTGGAGTGGGTGGAACTTGGCTGGGAGAGGGGAAGCCAGTTTCCCTTGGCCCTCACTCCTTTCCCTCGAACTGCTGGGAGGCAGCTTATGCTGCAATGGACTGAGATGAAGCTCTGCTCTGAGACTTCTCCAGGAGGATGCTGCAATGAGGCAGTGCTGTCACAGGAACAGAAAACCCAAGTGCATTCAGTACGCTCTTACATGACTGGTCAGAGGGACCTGGGGTGGAGATATAGCTTTCCTTGCCTAGACCTAACTGTGAATCCAGACAGACACCAAGCCCCTAGCGATTCTCTTTGTAGCATGAACATCCAAGGGGGCTACAAGCTGCTGGGTTTACCACCAGGTGCTGCCCGCATGAGGGTCCTTCTGTGTCTCTTGCCTAAGGCTTTGAGTTTGCAGCTGTCCTCTTTAAATGAAGCCAGATCCCAGTTGAGGGTCTATGTTAGAGAAGGCTGAGCAAGCCCAGCCATAAACCTCCAGGGTGGTAGCCAGGTACAAAATGGGGCTTGAGATGTCTGAGTTCCTGGCACTCCATTTCGATGAGATGGCACAGGAGATTAGGCTGTTCGGGTGGTGACTCAGGAACTAGATGGGTACTCTGGGCCAAAGAGAGTGTCTCATCTCGAAGCAGCCAAGTACATCAAAGGTCCATTTCTGCTGGATGAGGCAGGTTCTGAATTGTCCTAACAAAGTAGATGGGAAAACTGAACGCTTGCCTGACTGGAATCTTAGATGAGTCACCAGCATGGACTTAGTTTCTTTATCCCCCTTCTCCATATGTCATTCCTGCTAGAGTCTCTTTTCAGTTCGCATGACTGCTTGGCCTTCAACTTGATGGGGAAATCCTATGACTCATCTTCTATGTAAAGGCAGTGCCCTTGGTAAAATGTTATAGTTAAAAACGTAGGTTTTGAAGCAAGCGAGTTCTGGGCTCTTATCGGTCTTTCCCCTCTTACTATCTGCGTGGCCATGAGGAAGTCTCTATACCTTTCGGAGTTCAGCTTCCTCCTCTGTGTAATCAGGATAATAATAATGCACACTTTATTGAAAGTAGTAGATAACATACCACGCTCATGTATAATCTAACTTCTCAAATGTGGAAAGTTAATAATGTTAGCTGTTAATATTCTTACTTAGAAAATTAGGGACAAACAAAAAAAATATTCCCAGGGGAAAATGGTTATCCTCCATGGGAGGCCTGATGGTGTAGTGATTATGCATTGGACTGTTAATAACCTAGTTCAAACCCACCAGCTCTCTCCACAGGAGAGAGGCTTGGCTTTCTACACCCCTAAAGATCTATAGTTTAACCACTCATGGGGACAGTTCTACACTGTCCCATAGGGCACCAAGACTTGATGGCAGCAAGTGAGTTTGAGTTGCATTAATGACCTTCCTGGATGGCGCTTACAGTTTTCCCCACTAACCAACAAGCTGGTGATTCGAATCCACCCAGAGGCACTTCAGTGGAAAGACCTGGTGATCGACTTCCCAAAGAGCACAGCTGAGACTAGGCCCTGAGTCACCCTTGGAGTATGGAGCTGAACTTACCCACCTGTAGCCACTAAGGGTGCCACTGCATATAAATTTCATTATGGATAACGAAAGATATTTGTGAGTACCAGAGCTGAAACAGACCTACTGCCACTGATTCAATTTTGACTCACAGCAACCCTAGATAGGAGGGGTGGGGAACCCTTTTTTCTGCCAAGGGCCATTTGTATATTTATAACCTCATTCTCGGGCCAAACATTGAATTAGCGCCCCTGTAATGAGGAGCCTTGGTAGAATAGTGGTTACGTGTTGGGTTGCTAGCTGCAAGGTCAGCGGTTCAAAACCACCAGCTGCTCTGTGGGAGAAAGACAGGGCTTTCCACGCCGGTAAAGAGTGACCGTTTCAGAAACCCGCAGGGGCAGTTCTGTCCTGTCGTGCAGGGTCTCTGTGAGTCAGCAGCGCGTTTGGTTTTGGAATATGATGCTTCTCTTGGGTGAGGGCTGTGATGTCAGCTGGTATTGATGATTTCAAGGACCTTCTATGGCCTGTGGGCCAGACAGTTCCCATCCCTGCCGAAGGTTTCAGAGGCGGTACATCTTCCTGGGAGCAGCTAAGTAGGTATGAACCTCCGACCTTGGAGGTAGCAGCCCAGTTGCTTACCAACACAGCCACTAGGGTGCCTTCATTTACTCATGACATGTTAGCATTCAGAAGGCAGATTATAAAACACAGTGTGCTATATGTTATAATTAATTGAATGCATTTAAAAACTTTTTAAAGGATACTTGTCAATTGATGTGCTAGTGTCTTTGAGTGGTGTGATGGAGAATGTGAACGTGTACATAGTTGCCTGTCTGCTATTCATGTAGTACAGCTGAAGTCAGGTTTGGCTGCTGTTGGCTACTCTCTAGCAATGATCAGGTTGTACAATGGGTAGAGACCCTCCCCGAATAGGTGGGGCTGCAGGTAGTACAGCTGTGTCTGGATGCTCCGGGTACAGCTGTTGTCTCCCATCCAGTGAGATGAGGGGGCAAGAGAGAGAAGAAAATAATAAAAACAAACCAATGGGGGAAGCAGGCAAACAACAGCAAGAAAAAGATCTTAATAACCAAAAAGAACGGAAAATAAGAATAATGGAAGAGGAAAAGAAAAAAGTAAGCAAAACCATGGAAGGGAAAAGAGAAAAGAAAAACAGAAAACTAGAAAAAGTTGCGGAAGACAGTTTACAGAACAAGAGAAAGCATATAAAAACCCCAAAGGAGAAAACTACCGGAGGGCAGAGTTTCCAGTATGGGCCCTCTACAAGACAAGGAACTCACAGGGTGCAGCTGTGTGTGTGTGTGTGTGTGTGTGTGTGTGTGTGTGTGTGTGTGTCAAGGGGAGGGTGCATGATGCTTGCTCCTGGATGGACTTCTTATTGGCTAGGATTTTGTCTGCCATCAACAGACAACACCTGACCCAGAAGCAGTTGGTACCAGCTCAGATGCTGGCTGAGATCAGAGTGCTTATTCCTGGATGGAAGTCCTTTGGGCCTAGAGGGCAGCTATGGGGCGGGGCTGCTGGTATGGAAGGAGTTTGTGCCCATCTAGGGGTGTCCAGGGACCTAGAACTTCCTGCTGTGCTGTCTGATGAGGGGAGTTCATGTCGGGGTGAGGCGCCAGGAGCCTGCTACACAAGGGTGATGTTCAGACTCAGGCACAGCAGGGGTTGGAGTGGAGGGTGTTCACCAGACACTGGGTGAGTGAGAGGGTGGGGGTGCTGGTCATCCTTCTGGTCGTGAGGAAGGTGTGGGGGAACACATGAGCATGCCAGCTTTCTCATCACCAGGCCTGGCCTACCAGGCCGCTGCCTGGATTGTACCCTGCTTGCAAAAGTTCAAGGGGGCTGATTCGCATCAGGGTAGCTGACCGTTCACCCGCCTGTTTCCTCAAGCCTTTTTTGTTCAGCCTTCTCCTTTGGGATGTATCTCACTTCTCTGTCCTGCCCTCTGAGGCTCAGGGGCCCAGGATGCTTAGCCTCCTATGTACAATTTGTTGTCGAGGGTCTGTGTAGTAGGTCAGTCTAGTCTGTCATCTTGCTGGAAGTACCTTCCCCTGGGCTTTTCAAGGCTCTAAAAATAAAAAAGAACAAAGTTTTATTGGCACATGGTTCTCATATCATACAATGTAATAGTTCAATCATCTGAAGGAGAGTTGTGGCATCACCACAAGCAACTTCATCATTGTGAATGAGGGGGAGTGCGGGGTGGGGACCCAAAGCCCATCTGTAGGCAACTGGACACCCCCTTACAGATGGGTCTCGGGGAGGAGAAGAGCCAGTCAGGGTGCAGTGTAGCAACAATGAAACATACAACTTTCTTCTAGTTCTTAAGTGCTTCCTGCCCTCCCCTCCCCACCCCACTATCATGATCCAAATTCTACCTTACAAATCTGGCTAGACCAGAGGATGTGCATTGGTACAGATAGGAACTAGAAACACAGGGAATCCAGGATAGATGAATCCCTCAGGACTGGTGGTGAGAGTGGCAATACCAGGCCAGTGGAGGGAAGGTGGGGTAGAAATGGGGAACCGATTACAAGGATCTACATGTGACCTCCTCCCTAGAGATGTACAACAGAAAAGTGGGTGAAGGGAGACATCGGTCAGTGTAAGACATGGCATAATAACAATAATTTATAAATTATCAAGAGTTCATGAGGGAGGGGGGTGAGTGAGGAAGGGGAAAATGAGGAGCTGATACCAAGGGTTCAAGTAGAAAGCAAACATTTTGAGAATGATGATAGCAAGAAATGTAAAATTGTGCTTGACACAATCGATGTATGTATGGATTGTGATAAGATTTGAATGAGCCCCCAATAAAATGATTTTTTTGAAAAAAAGAAAAGAAAGCAGAAAATATAAAAAATGGAAACAACTTTAAAATGGGTCAAAAGGGAGATCAAATGATAAGACATTACATTTTGACCGGACGGCGTCTGCCATAATCGACTTTACGTGCTCTGTGTCTGACAGCAAGGCCATTCCCATCCCTGGACGGTGGTCCGAGGGCATTCACTTCAGGCTTCATCCAGGTGGGGACCCTGCAAATAGATTTGGGGCTTCCAGTGTCATCCACAGCCTTCTGCAAAACTGGGTGTTCAGAATTCAAACTTGAATAACTGTTCCTCCTCGAGATGTGGATTTGGTTATTTGTAAGTCTTGGAACTCACAGGCCGGTGGGCTTTTTCCATGTGGACCTCCTTGAAAGGCTGTGTTCTCCACAGGAGCAGACTGCCGTCTTTCTCCTCCTGAGCAGCGGGGGCCTTTGAAGAGCCTCCCTTTGTCAGTAGCGGGGTGCTTCCACTGCCACTGCACGAGCGTTCCTTTCATAAGCCACTATAGACTATCTTTGACGCAAGACATCAGAGACTTTATTTTCGCAAGAAGTCTGAAAACCAGATGCCAGTAGCTGCCCGTGTGCTCTCTGAGCGGTTTGGGGGCAGAATCAATGCCATTCCTTTGTATTAGCTTCTTGCATTGCTGGCAATCCTCGGTATGTCTTACACGTCATTATGATGTACACAAAGCTCCTGAGCTGTGAGTGTGCAAAAAGGAACAGGCAAGGAGAACTGTCATTTGTTGCACATTTCTAATGGGCCAGATTTGGGGTTGAGGCCTTAATGAGTAATTTCATTCAACCCCTAGATATTCTCTCTCCACTTTATGGAGCGGTAAACTGAGGCTCAGACAAAATGCAACTCAAACTCACTGCCTTCGAGTTGCCTCCAGCTCGTCAGGACTCCACAGGACGGGGTAGACGGTCCCCGTGGGTTTCTAAGATGGTAACTTAGGAGGAAGCGTCATCTTTCTGCCCCGGAGCAGCAGCTGGTTTCAAACCCGTGGTTAACAGCCCGACATGCAACCGACCCACTGCACCACCAGGCTGCTCACATCAGACCGGTTCTGAAATGAAACCACAGACCGCGGGCCATACATCTAGGTCTGATTCCAAAGCTCTTGTTATCATTCACAGGGGGTCACTGAGTGAGAGTCAGCATTGACTCAATGGCAGTGAGTTTGTTCTGTGTTTTGTTTTGACTGGCAATGTTTAGGCAGTCTCCTCCCAGCTGCATCTGTGTACTGAATCAGTAGGAATCAGAATGCTTGAAGGGGAGCCTTTGCAGATCTTCAAAATTCTCTCCCACTCAGTTCTGTCCTCTCCAGCGTTCTGCCCTGCAAGCTCTAGTTGCTTTGGACTCCCTCGATTGGACAGGAGCGGCTTTGCGGCCTGGCCTGGGAAATTATTCATCACCCCATTACTGTCCCTGCCTACCCTTTCCCTGCTCTGGGTGTAGTTGCTTCCTCACTGAGAGGAAATATCCCTGTCTAAACTGAGTGTGGAGGTGTTCAGTTTTCCACTGTCTTTCACGACAGACATCCAGTCTCTGCTACAGAGCTTGTCATGGCAGCTCATTGTGGTGGAGAGATGTGATGTCAACTTGCACCTCAATGAAAATGTAGGGGTCGGGTCTGACCTATCAATCAGGTCACAGCTTGATGATGCTTCCTGGGGATTTTATAAGAGACGCTGGGGCCTTCTCTCGCTCTCTCTCTTTACTTTCCTTCTTGCTCTGCCTCCGGGGTGGCCTCATGTGGGCTGCAGACCCTAGGACAGTAGTTCTTAACCTTCCTCATGCCGCGACCCTTTCCTACCGTTCCTCGTGTTGTGGTGACCCCCAACCATAACATTATTTTTGTTGCTACTTCATCACTGTAATCTTGCTATTGTTATGAATCACAATGTAAATATCTGATATCCAGGATGTATTTTTCATTGTTACAAATTGAACATAATTAAAGCATCATGATTAATCACAAAGCAATATGTAATTATATAGTGTGAAATATTTATTCCTAATGACAAATAAATGAAATTTTGTCTTGAAGCATGGTGTAGCATGGGTAACAGTCTTCGCTCTGGGCACTCATATGCGGGCGTATCTGCATGTGGGTGGACCCGCCTGGAGATGGATAGAGGAGCGGTGTCTCGGTTCCTAAGACCATCAGAAATATGTGTTTCTGATGGTCTTAGGTAACTCCCGTGAAAGGGTCGTTTGCCCCCCGAAGGGGTCGAGACCCACGGGTGGGGAACCACTGCTCTAGGAGCTGTTGGCATTGCTTCCACCGACCTTGGATCCATGAGACTCTGTACCCACCAGCCTATGAGCTCCCTCCTACCCCCTTCACCTTTCTGTATCCTCAGCCTACAGCTGTGTGAGTCTGCAGCAGGCTCTGGCTCGTGTGGGATTCATGGAGTTGAACTGGACTTGCCTTCTGAATATCAAATTGTTTCTTGATATAAAGTTCTTTATAATACATATATATGAATGCCACTGGTCTTGTTTCTCTACACAACCCAGCCTCACTCACTAACGATCATTTAGAAATAGATATAATAGGAGGATGAGTTTAGGATTCTAAACAGTCCTTTAAAAAAATGATTAAAAAACCCCTCACCCCTCCAAAAAAAAACAAATTCCCAAATACTTGAGAATAAAGTTCATGAGTGAACTGGGGCTGATGGTATAGTTGTTGCTGAAATTATTGAGGTGGTTGAATAGTTCGTTGGGAATCAAATCCTAGAAGCTCATTGGCTGTGCCACCCATCATAAAAGGAGCTAGCCCTCAGAGGATTGATAGGCAGGGGCAAATGAGGTCACGGGAGGAGAACTGAGAGGCTTTAGGATTGCATGAACCACATGGAAATATTTGGCCCTTGGGACCAGGAGCATGCAAGAAGCAACTTGTGACCTGGGCATCTGTGACTTGAATGGGGAGGGGCGGGGCCTCAGACTGGCTGACTGCCAAGGAATCCACTCATCGGAAGGGTGGATGTGGTTCACTAGGCGGGCAAGCGTCTGTGGGGAGGTCACGTGGAGGACTCTGCTGATCTCCGATACTGGATATTCCCCCTGCTCCTGGTGCCAGAAACCAGGGAGAGAACACTTTGGAGCCTGAGTGCCAGGCCCAGCGAGTCAGGAGCCATGGATGATGACTCAAGTCAGATCCAGGCCCTTGAAGTGCAAAGCAACCCAGAGAAAGAATGAAGATGGTTTGGGTAGGAAGCATGCGTTCGGGCACGCTATCCGTTTCTCCAGAAGCAGCAGGGCTGCCCCTCCGGGAGGCAACACCAGGCAGAATGTCAAAGTACGTGCTTTCCGTGTCTGACGAACCTGGGTTCAAGTTCAAGTTCGGTTAGTTTATTACCAGCAGGTACAATGGACAGCCTGGGTAACTGTCAGCCTGATTCCTTATCTGGACTTCTTAGTACATATAGGCTTACTGTCTACCTGAATGGGTTAATATTCAGAATATGCCTATGCCTGGTTGGCATTTGAAAAATGTTAGTTATTATTGTTATTACCATAAAAGGAAGCTATTCCATGGGCTATTTGGCCCAAAGTCATCAAATTCATGCCGGAAATATTTTCCTTATAGATTATGAGGGACGGGTTCTTAAGGGGCAAAAGTCATGTCCTTTTGATTCCTGTCTCCTTTCCGTCCAAAGTCAAAAGGAATTCTTCTCCGTATCTTCCCCTCCTGGGAAGGAAACTGAAAGAACTTTGAAGGCACTGGCCCCTTAGGCACAGGCCTGCGCTTCATAGAGGTGCCAGGGAATACCAGGGGGATGGGGTGCTAGGAATATGGGAATGGTCCAGCTTTCCCAGGATCGGATGTACCGAGGCTGGGCTGTGTTGCTGCTGTACTGGTTCATTGAATCCTCCAAGCAAACCATCATTCTGATCCCCTTTTATTGCCGTGCTATAGATGAGAAACCCCAGGGGCAGAACAGGACAGTGACTTGCCCTAATCACTAGAGCAGCGCTTCTCAACCTGTGGGTCACAACCCCTTTGGGGGTCAAAGGGGTCATCCAAGACCATCGGAAAACACATATTTCCCATGGTCTTAAGAACTGAGATACCGCTCTTCTATCCGTCTCCAGGCGGGTCTGCCCATGTGCAGATACACCCACATATGAGTACCCGGTGTGAAGACTGTTACCCATGAAATACCATGCTTCAAGACAAAATTTCATTTATTTGTCATTAGAAATCAATATTTCACACTATATGATTACATAATGTTTTTGTGATTAATCGCTTTGCTTTAGTTATGTTCAATTTGTAACAATGAAAATATATCCTGCATACCAGGTATTTACATTATGATTCATCACAGTAGCAAAATGACAGTGATGAAGTAGCAATGAAAATAATGTTATGGTTGGGGGGGTCACCACCACATGAGGAACTGTATGAAAAGGTTGTGGCCTTAGGAAGGTTGAGAACCACTGCTCTAGAGTCACCATTCTCAAAGCCTGCCCAGGCATCTTGAGTTCAGAGCACAGCCTTTCTCAGTGGGCTACAGGGACCCACAGGTAGTACCACAGTTACAATTCACAGCCATCACCGATTGGATTATCATGGCCATTTAGTAGCACAGGAGTCCCTGGGTGGGATAAATAGTTCATGAACTCGGCTGCTAACAGAGAGGGTGAGAGGCTGGAGTCTGCCCAGAGGTGCTTCAGAAGTGGATCACTTCCAAAAACAACCAGGCACTGCAGAGCTATGGGAAGCTTCTATATGGCTTTTCTTGCCACGATCCTGTAATGCCAGTGAAATGTTTTCTTTTTTACTTTTTTTTTTGGGGGGGGGGCAGCAGACTATGCAAATAATTTTCTTGTGGTTCATCAAGGAGATTGAACAGCTTGCAAATAATGCAAATAAGGTGCATGACACCTTTGTGGGGGTGGGCCCATGCAAATAAAGTATCTACAACCCTAATGAGGGAGTTTGTCAACACTGCCACTCTGCTAGGCTGAAAATCCTAGGTTGAAAGGCAGAAAGAGGAGGACTTCACTATGACCAAGAAATAAGAGCCAGGAGTGGAGCACGCCCTTTGGACCAAGGATGCCCGAGCTGAGACCCTCTTAGATCCTGGAGACAGAGAGGTGTAATTCTAGAGACAGTGCAAAGGGCAAGAAGTAGTAGCAAGCACAACAAGAAGGAGCAGAAGCAGGAGACTGGAAGCCAGAAAACTGGCCGGGGATGGTACGGTGGGCTGAGTGAGCTCAGTCACTTGTACAGACTCATGGTGCTAGAGAATGAGTATCTTTGGCCAAAACATACTGGTGAGTGATGTTTCACTGGAAACATTGTGCTAGCACTAAATAGCTTTGTAACCCTTGCTGGAGCAGGGTAGAGGCTGAGCCAGCCAAAGAGACCCAAGAGGATCCAGGGGCTGAGCCAGATAGGGGCTTATGCGTGGGCTCGTCTGAGAAGTTGTACTGACCGAAGAATATCCTGAGTCATTCCTGATCCTGAATTATAACCAGTACTTCCCCAGCAAACCACATAATTTTGAGTATTGTCTATGAGTTCTTTCTTATGCGGCCATTATAACAAATGATCAAATCCAGCAGAGGAGTAAAGAGTGTCCTGGGAGGGACATAGCAATTACCCTTGGCCTTCATAGCAATTAGCTTTGGCTTGTTGATGCTGACAATGACTTTCCGGCTTTTCCCACGCCCTTGTTACAGTTAGCACCTTTCCCTTTAAACCCTGTGGGCCACGGCTCTTCCCTGAGATACAGGGGTTTCTACCTGAGCTGTAGTCAACTCCATGGCACTGGTTAAAACTATTTTTAAATTTATTATTTTTAAGCTGTGCAGAAAGAATAAGTAACTTTCTCAAGGCCCAAAACTTAATAAGGTGGAGTCAGAATTCCTGGTCCTTGTACCTGTCCTTAAGGTCTATGTTCTGAACATCATTCTAATGGAATTGTCCTAAAATTGTTATTATTTAAAAAAATCCTTCTCCAAATCAAGACTGTCTGAAGTAGGGGCTGCTATGGTCACCCAGTTTGCAGAAGCTGCTGGATAACAGTAAAAACCCCAAATCCATTTGCTGGGTCCTGACATGGATGCAGTCACTGGTGCCTCCCCTCTGACCATACATCAAGGATGTGACTAAGTTTGCTCTCAGACAGAGTGCAACGGACAGGGAGCTAATGCAGACATATAGCAGTTAGGTTAACATTTACCATTATCATTTGTCCTCCCTTTAGATCCGTTTAAAATTTGTTCCAGTTGTACTCTTTTCTTCTTTCTTTCCCATTCAGGTTTTTGCTCACTTGATTCTGTTATTTTTGTCGGGCTTTGTGTGTGTTTTCTTTCATGTTTTTCTTTATATGAATCTAGGATAGGTCAGTCTACAGAGACAGTAACTAGATTAATAGTTCCGTAGGTTATGGCAGGGCAGTTCAAGGAAAAATGGGGAGCTATTAATAATGAGTACAAGAATGAAGAAAACATTCTAAAGTCGATTGTGGTGATGATTGCACAACTCTTTTTAATGCGCTTAACCCATTTAACTGTATGACGTATGATGAATTTTAATAAAATTATTAAAATAGTAATAGTAAAAAACAGTTGCTGTGGTCTAAAGCTCAGGGTAGTGGCATGACCCAATAGGCTGTAACTGACCCTTCTGTGAGATCACATGGCCCACTCTAAGCCATGTAAGGCAGGGTGGCGTGGACCAGACAGAAGTCACGGTAATGTCATGGGAGTAGCACACACCGCTCTGCCCGATGCAGGTCAATTACATGCTCTGGTGGTGAGCCCCGGCGACACAGCACTGGATTGCATCCATGCAACTAAACCCCCCCCCCGCATGGAGTCGGTGCTGATTCATAGTCACCATCCTCGATATCTTCAATTCCCTTCCAGATCCACATAAGGAGAAAACGAAGCAAACTGACGTTTCCAGAGGACGTGGCAGCAACATCGAGTCTTTTCCCCTTGTAAATAATAAATCCAAACTTCCATAATTCCAGTAGTCTGGAATATGTCTAAATGTTCAGACACTCTTGGCAGACGCTCAAGCCTCTTCTGGTCATAAATCGCTCGCATACAAGACTGCACTTCCCGGCTTTGGCCTGCAGGTGGCAGCTCAAGTGCTGAGTGCCCTGCAGGGAGGGCCTGGAGACTCTTGGTGAAGGCAAAGAGAGCGGCGTTAGACTCGGAGATGAAGGCTTAGGTGCAGAAAGATCACTGAACTCCGACTCTGGATAAAATACGTCGTCCACTAGAACTCCTCCAGTCGAGCTTAATAGGACCTATGAGCAAGCCTCGTGGGCCTTGGAGCCCCGCAGGGGGAGGGGAGGCCACAGCATCCCTTGCCTCCCGAGTGCTGACGCAGAATCAGAGGCTGCTGTGCGCCAGGGCTGAGCAGCATTCCTGCCTGGTTAGCAGCTCTCCCGCCACACCGTCCAGGTGCCAGGCAAGCACCCAGCTCGCTTGCTTCCTAAGCTCTTGCATAACTGCAGCAACCGCCGCTGAGCATCCCCGCTCGGGCATCTGCCCCGCCTTGGGCGATCCCTCCCGGGCAAAAGCGAGGCATGCCGCCCTGCACGTCCATGGGAGGATGTCTGGCCCAGCCACCAGGCCCGCTGTGTCCACAGCCTGCAGTCTTAGGATGGCGGGGGCTTCTTTCTTTAGCTTCGATCAACCTGGCTGCTGGTGGCCTTGGCTCCCTGCTGTCACCGGGCCGGGCCTGCACCTCCAAACGGAAAGATCACACACTCAATCCTGCTTTGCTGGGGAATACGGACATATCCTCATCGGCAAGGAGCTGGGGCAAGCTGCACTCCGTGGAACAGGCTCTTTGGGGAAATCTTTAGCGCAGTTGGTTTCCAAGATTCCTTAAGTTACATCTCATGAGTCGTCCCCGACTGTGCTTGGGGCCGTGTGTGGCTGAGAGGGAAGTCCAATTTTCTCACAAGCCGACTTCTTTCAGTGAAAGGTGGAGCCTCACAACCGAAAACACAAAAACCCCCCAAAACAAAAAACAAACCTTAGAAACGTCCTTACTGACAGTTGGTTCTCCAGGAATTACGGTTGCTTTTATTCAGCTATGGGTTTGGGGAAGACACCCGTTCTTCCCACGGCCTTCTGACAGGGAAGCATTCATCCCGGGGGTTGATCATACAATCCTTTCCACATTTGAACATGGCGTCCGAATCCATTGCCACTGGCTGATACTGCAGCGCAAGGCATCATTAACTTTGCGGGTGACACACTCCTATTCGTTCCTCTGCCCCCTGCCCCCCGGAAAGCAGGTATAATTACACTGATGTAAAATGACCCCTCCCTTTCCTTTCCCTACTGGATTTCTGTTTTTCAGTGAGCTGAGCCTTCCCCTTCCAGCTTCTGCAGCCTCCTCTGGAGCTTGCCTCCACAGGAAGCTGTCTGTCTGTATTATACAGTATGAAACTGATTACAGATGATTTAACACATCTTAAAGTATTGCCGGAATGTTCGTGGTTTTCTTTCATTTCCCAAAGTGTAGTCTTCTGATTGCAGGCTGTTAGCATTGAGAGGGAAAGGGCTATAGTTACTCATCCTAGGCAGATGGAAAATGCTTAATAAACATTTAACTGATTAGTATCAAGATGAAACTTCATCAGTGAGACGCAGGAAGGCCATCCATTCGATCTTCCACTGAGCTTTTCCAGTGTCAGCTCTCAGCCTGGCCCTGTGCTGCACTGTCGGGAACAGAAAGATGAAGAAGTTACTGTTACTACTGGGTTGACTCATGTTTTGGTGACCTCATCTCCATCTGGCAGAACTGCCATCTATAGGGTTTCCATGGCCGCTTCTTTCCGAAGTCAGTTACCAAGTCTTTCTACCAAGACATCTGTGAGTGGACCCCAACTTTTCAGTTAGCAGTCAGCCCATCAACCATTTGCATCACCCAGGTACTCCGGGAAGACAGTTCTACTCTTATTGATATACGGAGAAAAAGCCTTCACAGAGCTCACCAGGGGGCATGGTAAAGACTTATGAGTGTTGGAAGCAAAGACCCTGAAGTTCAGAGCAGTGAGGTGAGCCCACTTGTGGTCTGTGGAGAACAGGGGCCTAGAGTAGAGGATGGATTTCAGGGGTGGAGAGGAGGGCAAAACCCAGAAAGGAAATAATATAAGCAAAAATAGCAAAAATGCTGAAACTTGTATGGGGAAGCTAAGCAATTTATTTTGACTGCAGTGATGTAGAATAAAACGAATAGCTATTAGTTATTATGAATACACTATATGCCAGCTCTTATGATTTATGTACTTGATCTCCTTTGATCCTCATAACCACTCTATGCATTAGGCTCTGCTAAGATGTCCCTTTTATGGGTGGAGAAGCTAAAGCTTAGAGAGCCGTGATAATTTACTAAGGCCGCGGCACTACTAGTTTGGAATCTGACTGTAGAGCCATGCTATTCCCCCTTTAACATGTGTATGGGAAGAAATGAGAAATAAGATTGGCACGGTGGTTTGGTGGGGCAGGGTTGGTGGTGGTATTAAAACAGGTCTTAGATGTAGGAATTCAGCTTGGTCAATAATGGGAAACCCCGAAAGGTTATGAACCAGATAAGTTACCCAACGGAAGTCAAGCTTGAGAAAGACCATTATGGCCGCATGAGGTAGAGAGGCTGGCGAGAACAGGGACACACAGGAGGGAAGGCCCAGGAGGAGGTAAAGGCCAGCGAGAATGGAAAATTCAGCCTGGATGGGCACTGGGAATGGAAAATTGGAGTCCAATTGGGGAAACGTTTCAGTCGTAGATTCTACAGGGTTTGGTGTCTCGGTGGAGAGTAAAGGAAAGAGGTGATGCTCTTGAGGATGCCCGTGAGCGGTGGGCTGGGCCTACCATACACTTACTATTCTATGCCCTCCTTGTTTTATTATCGCAGGTTTTAACCTGATAGACATGGTTTTGCCACTGTCAGTGAACAGGGTTGACAGTTTTGCCTTATCACCCACCCCAGTTGTTTGTGTAAACAGTTTAATCTGTATAACTTAATCATGCATGGTTTGCAGTGCATAGCTGGCTTATATTTGTGTAATTTCCTTTTCACATCTGTGTTTTAAATTCTATACCGTTGGCTAAATTAATGACACCATAATAGATTTACCTTATACCCCAGGCAGATGATTGATAATGTTCTCTAAAATAAAATGACAATGATGCCTCTAAGGCGAATCAGAGACAAATATAAACCATTGATAAATGAATGGATTTCAAGCTCACATTTAATTCTAGCCCCAGTCTAAGCACAATTGGTTCTTATGACATGGCTGCACTTGATGCTCACCCTCATGGAGAGAAGTGGGTCCAAGAAACGAGGAGGTGCCCGACTATCAGAAAAGAACAGTGTCTGGGGTCTACAAAGCTTATCTTCAAACAAGCAGTCATTTAAGTGAGGCATTAAATAAATCCATGTGGAAGAAGCACACCTGGCTCTGTGATCCAAGGATTATAAATAATAAAAATCCAAAGAAGGGAATGGCATCAGAGCTTAAACGGTGAACCCCCGGTTTACAGAAGGCTATGGATGACAGTGGAAGCCCAAAATCCACTTGCAGGATCCCCACATGGATGAAGTCTCTGGTGAATCCCCTCTGACTCAGTCGAGGGATGTGAATAGCCTTGTTACCACACAGAGACCATTGTAAAGATTATTATGGTAGATATAGCTAGGTTAAAGTGTAATATCTTACTTGACCTCCCTTTCGACTCATTTCAAAGTTGTTTTAGTTTTTAAAAAAAGTGAAGTGGAAATACTTGTGGATTAACCCTCCAGTGAAGTCCTCTGACCACAGACCAGGGATGTGAATAGTCTTCCTCTCATGCACAGTGCATTGGAAAGTGGACTATTACAGAGGTAGTTAGGTTAAAATTTAACACCCTATCATTTGATCTTCCTTTTGACCCATTTTAAAGTTGTTCTAATTTTTAATATTTTGTGCTTTTTGAGTGAGATTTTTCTCTGTTTTTTGTTATTGTGTAGTTTTTGGTTTTGTTTTCCTATATATGAAATACAGGATAAGCAAATCTATAGTGATAGTAACTGCATTAATGGTTTCTTAGGGGTTTGGTGGGGGAGGTTGGGGGACTTGGGGAGCAAATAGCAATGAGGACAAGAAAGCAGAAAATGCCCCGTATTGGTTGTGGTAATGCACGTACAACTCTTCTTGATATGACTGAATTATTCAACTGTATGATATATGGATTAAAACTGTTTTAATAAAAAGAGTTGATGGTGAAGATTGCAGCGCCAAGGGCAGGTGTAAGGACATTGACAGAGCTGGTTAAAGGGAACTGCTTGATTGGTCCAAAGAACGTTAAAGGAGTCTTTCAAGGCAGATAGTTAAGGAAGGAGGGGACTAAAACTTCTTTGGTAACTAAGGGATCACTAGATCTAACAGGAGATCAGATAAATACATGTATATGATTGAGTACTTTGTGGACAATAAAAACCAGGGTTTTGAAGAACATCTCAGAACTTGGCAAAATGCTTACGTTAGTAGATAAATCAACTAATTAAATAAGAGCATGAGAGCGGATACACACTACAATTTTTAAAAAGTCATTTTATGGGGGGCTCGTACAACTCTTATCACAATCCATCCATCCATCCATTGTGTCAAGCACATTTGTACATTTGTTGCCGTCATCATTCTCAAAACATTTGCTTTTTACTTGAGCTCTTGGTATCCGCTTCTCATTTTCCCCCTCCCTTCCTGCCCTCCCCCACGAACCCTTGATAATTTATAAATTATTATTATTTTGTCATATCTTACACTGTTTGATATCTCCCTTCACTCACTTTTCTGCTGTCCTGGGAAGGTGGGGTGGAAAGGGGGAACCGATCACAAGGATCTACATCTAACCTCCTCCCTGGGGGATGGAATGCACACTACATTTGTATGGCATGTGCTGTTTTCTCTGGTCTGCACACTGCGCTGACATGGATAACATCAGGACTATTTACATCTGCTGGAGCACTTCCCTCTCTGCTTTGGAAAGACTGGATTGTTGGCCTTAGAAAGAGCTGGGAGGTCCTGGCCTGAGGGATGGGGATGATCAGAAAGAGGGCAGGAATGGGCAGAGTGAAAGGGGGTGAGGTGGGAACTGTCTGGGTGGGGCAGAGTTGGGAGCTGGGCAGAGAAGCGAGCAGTGTGAGCTGCAGCCGCCTGGTTGTGAGCCCTGGAAGAGACAGACAGCTGGATGCAGAGGTCTCTGGAGTTTTGCATTGGTGCATGCCACATCCCAAACAACGTGATTCCTTTGAATGATTGATTTGGAAATGGAAATAATAGCTTAGATTGATTTTTGATGACTTTTGGATGATGAATGGGTGTTTAAAGAGTTTTATTGTGGAAAACGTCAAAACAAATAAAAAAAGACAAGATAATTCAACAGAGTTGATCTACCCCTTACTCAGCTTCCACAACCATTCTTACCTAGCCAATATTATGTCAGGTGTACCCTGCCTATTCTGGCCCCCCTTGTGTTTTGAGGCAGACATCATGTCATTTCATCTGTAAATATGTCAGTATGTACCTTTAAAATAAAATATTTTAAAACATAAACTTATAAACAATTACTTTATATTACCAAATATTTAATACAGTTTCTCTATGGTCCTACTGGCAGTTAAGGGACCAAGGTGGCTGTTTAAGTCTGTTGAAACAAAGTGCCCCAAAGGAGTGGCTTTCAAGAACAGACATGTGTTCCTCTCACGGCTTTGGAGGTTCGGAGTCTGAACTGAGGGCTCCCGAAGGGCTAGCGAGGCTTTCTTGCTCTGTCTGTCGGCTGTGGAGGAAGATCCTGGTCTCTCTCCATTTCCGTCACTCTGGCTTTTCTTGGTATTCCTTGGCAGCGTGAAGATGTAGCTTCACATTGTGTCTGTCTTCCTCCTGTGTGTGTTGGGGTCTGTTCTTCTCTTTTGATAAAACAACCCTCAGCAGTAAATCTGTGGCATCAGACTTCATTAAGGTGTTGAAAAGAAGTTACTTTGAGGACTAAAGTGCGCCTGACCCAAGCCATGGAATTTTCGATTGCCTCATATGCAAGTGAACGTTGGACAGTTGAATTAAGGAAGATCGAAGAAGAATCGATGCATTTAAATTGTGGGGCTGGTGAAGACTACTGAAGGAACCATGAACTGCCAAGAGAAGAAAGAGATCTGTCTTGGGAGAAGTACAGCCAGAATGCTCCTTAGAAGCAGGAATGGCAAACTGTGTCTCATGTGATCAGGAGAGACCAGCCCCAGGAGAAGGACATCGTGCTTAGTAAAGTAGAGGGGCAGCGAGAAAGAGGAAGACTCTGGATGAGAGGGACCGACACAGTGGCTGCAGCAATGGGCTCAGGCAGAGGAACAACTGTGAGGAAGGCATAGCTTGTACAGAGGGGCGTTGTGAATTGGAACCGACTCGATGGCACCTAACAACACCACCACGACTACGCAGAGATGATTAGGTTTAGGACCCACTCTGATCTAGCATGACCCCATTAACATAACAAAAGAAAACACCTAATTCTGAACAAGGTCCTATTTACAGGTCTAGAGACTTCATGTAATTTGGGGGTGGGTGGGGATGGAGACAATTCAATTTGTAACAGGGACCAAGGATGTTGGCAAAGTTGGACTGAGTCCTAATGACGGGTTGAACAGGAGCGTGAAGGAGGCCACAGCTGAGCTGTGTGGTAGGTTTTCCTGTCTTTGATTTCATGAGGTTATATCACCCATCGTGCCATTGGCCCTGACACATGGACTTATTTCCGCAAAGGTCTGGCCATACGTTGACCGAGGGTTTACGTTTTGGGGTAGGTTATTCCGCCTCTTGCAGCTTCTCTGGATTAGCTCCCAGCTGGATGTCCATGGTTCCACAGAAAGGAGCCATTCCTCTCTGGGGCTCTTGGCACTGACTCCTTTCTCAGGAGAATGGGCATGGCTTATTGAAGAAGATGACATCTTCTCTTCCTATCCAAGGTCAAGCACTGGAGTGGTCCAGGTAGGTTCTGGGAGCAAACTGGCCAGTGACCCAGAAAGGCCACTGCCCTCTCACTGCTCAGGTAGAAGAGCATCCTACAATCTTGGAAGCTTCACGTTGAAGCTATTGCTTCTGCAAGAAGAGAGTGATTATGGGACAATCTTTCCTCAGGAGAAAGTAAAGAAGAGGTCATTTAAATCCCAGGAAGTCTTTCCGAAATGATGGATTGGCACCTTTATTCTCCCTGCATTCACTCTCCCTTTATTCTTCCTTTCCTTCTGTGGGTTGTTATCACCTTCTGCCTGGGGTAGTAAGATTGCCTTTTGGAATTCCTGTCTCCTGTCTCCCAACCTTGGCATATGGCTGCTAAATTCTTCTGTCTACATTGCCACTTGGGTCATGTTTGCTAACTATAAATCATCTATGATTGTTCATTGCCTCCAAAAATTGCTCAAAACTTTTCAAGTTCATTGGAATTATGTGAGAAACTAATATAAATATATATGCTCCTGGCCTCCACCCTTTGATAATCTGACTTATAAGGTCTGGCATGGGGTCACTAGATGTTTTTAAAGGTGTTCCCAGGTGATTTAAAGGAACACATCTGCTGCTAATAGAGAAGAGGCTCATGCTTCTCTACACTTTGGCTCCGTTACTCTCTAACATCATCACCTAGCACTTTCTGTCTACTTATCTGGCCCCAAGTGTGCTGTGACAATTCTGCCACAGTGTACATCTTTGTGTACTTGCAACGGCTTCCTGGTCTCATCTCCAATCTGCTCTGTTCCTCCCAGCTCTCTCTTTTTTACCTTCCACCACCACTCCATCACACTGCCACCCCTCCCTCCTTGCCACCCCACATCCTCCCATCTGTATTACTCACCAAACAGGGAGCACTACCATGTGAAGGTTCATAGGTCACAGAAGGCCAGGGATGGGACATCTCCTAGTGACATCCACCTCCTAGTGGTATTTCCTCCTTCCCTCCACAGCCAAGGAGCTATCTGTTTTAGGCTGGATTCTTTAGAGAAGCAAAACTAATGGAGCTTATCTATGCATATCTATACATATAACTCAAACTTACTGCCCTTGGGGCAACTCTGATTTGTAGGATCCTATATGGGGTTTCTGAGACCATGAATTGTTACAGAAACACAGAGCCTCATGTTTCTCTTTCAGAGCATCTGGTGGGTTTCAATTACTGACCTTGTGGTTAGCAGCCCAATGCTTACCTGGCAGTGCCACCAGGACACAGATTTATGTCAAGGAAATGGCTCACACAGCTGTAGAGGTGGTCAGATGTCAGGCTAGAAGCTTCTCCCAATTTGAGAGTAGCTGTAGGATCTGATGAACCCAAGATTGGCAGGTCAGATGATAGGTTTCTGGCTGCAGAGGTGAATATGTCCAAAGTTGGCAGGTTGCTGATGACTCCCAGGATTGGCAGGCAATAAAGCAGGCCATTGACTCAGAGAGACCCGTGAGGCATTTGCAGGATCCAGACTCAGCAAAAACCAAGCAAGTTTTCCACTTAAATTGTAAGTAGAACAAACCCCTAAAGGGAGTTCATCATAGGGGATTAGTAGGTCTTAACTGTCCCACCACAGATCATTCTGGGCCAGCCAAACTGACACAAAACCTTAACAATGTCATAACTTTGGCCTACCTGTATAAGAAAGGAATGTAGTCATGGCATTCTATATGACTCAGCTATGAACCATATTTTATAACACAAACACTAACTCTAGATTTAATAAAATATAATTATATTACAAGAAGAGGGTAGGCAAAGAGTGCACATGTATTTATGCATGCCATAAATATATTCTATTGTCTTCCAGTTTGAAACATTCTCTAATCTCTGCTCTTTGATTCTGGGCCTGGGGCTCCGTAAACACTTGTCACTTGGACCCCACATTGTTGTTGTTCATTCTTATCGAGTTGGCTCTGACTCATGGTGACCTATGTACAACAGAACCAAATATTGCCTGGTCCTAAACCATTTTCATAAATGTTGATTTGTCATAATGTGGTGGTGGCTTGCATGTTGTTATGAAGCTGAAAATTATGTTACTGGTATTACAAATGCCACCAGAATCACCCATGGTAGATAGGTTCCAGAAAAACTTCAGCTAAGATTAGGAAGAAAGCTCTGGCAACCTACATTTGAAAATGAATAAATCTAAGCCCAATGTTTTTTTTTTTAATGAACAAAAACATTGCCATTAAGTTGATGATGCCTCTTGGTGATAATAGAACTGCATAATAGGAGTCCCAAGGTTGTCATAGTTAAGAGGCACAGCGCCCATCTTTCTCTTGCAGAGTAGCTGGGGGGTTGAATGACCATCGGTTAGGAGCAGAGGGTCTAACCATTGTGCACCAGGACTCTCTATGGCTTCTTGTTAGGCTCTGCCAATAGGCGATACCACTGGAAGACTGCAGAGTGAAGAAGAATCTTGTACCTTCTTGTCTATACTCTGACTTTCAATGTCATTCATTCATTCATCATGCATTGAATGGCTAATGTGTGCTAGAGCCCTAGCGGTGTTGTGGGTTATGCTTTGGGCAGCAGTTCAAAATTACTAGCCATTGCTCTGGAGAAAGATGAGATTTTCAGCCTCGGACACCCACAGGGGCAGTTCTATTCTCTCCCACAGGGTCGCTCTGAGTCGGAATTGACTCCCTGACAGTGAGTTTGATTTATTTGTTTGTGTGCCAAGCCGTGTTTGGTTCTAGGCATTTAGTATTCGTCAGGGCCAATAGGTAACGAGGGACTACAGACGCTCCATAATAAATAGGTCGTGTGGTATTATAAGAAAGAGCAGGAAAGGAAAGGAGGCTCAGGAAGTTGTAGGGCCCGGAGGAGGCCCTGAGAGTACATGGTCGGAGCTGGGCCAACGTGCTGCGAAGAGAGGAGAATGGCTCCCGCGCTGGGGACTCAGATGAGGAGCATGCGCGCAGCAGCTGATGGCGCCTCTGAGCAAGACTGCGCATGCCCGCGCGTGGCCGGCGGCCTGCCTCTGGTCCGCTGCCTCTGCACCATCTCCCCTGGGGCTGCTCTCGACGTCGCGGTCCCTTCCTGCTGGGCAGCCAGCCCCGGGTGCTGGCTCTGGCACCCATCGATTGTATGGGTGCAGAGGCAGAGCCTGCAGATCGCGCCAGCCTCGCAGACTCCATTAAACTGCAAGACAGAAAGAGAGGGCTGGAGAACGCCTGGGTGGGGGAATTACACTGTTAAACAGAGGTGTCAAGATGACGTCACCGGGAGAAGACCAGAGCCACGTGGCCTGTTGGAGGAGCAGCCGTGGAGAGGCCAGTGTGGCTGGACAAAGGGAAATAGGAGTGAGAAGGCGTGAGGCAGCATTATCTGCGTTAGAAATTCTGTATGACCATTTGACGTAAAATTGTGAACATGTATAACTTTATAGAAATAAAAGTTAAATTAGAAAGCAGTGGATTACAAAATGCCATGTGAGCTATCTCATTGGATCCTGGGACTGAAAAAGGACCTTCGTGGAAAAACTGACAGAACCCGAGTAGCCTTGTGAAACACAGTGTACCAGTCATGGATTTTTAATTTTGGCGAATGTACCATGCAGTGGAAAAGGGGGATTGTCTGTACAACTTTTCTATAAATCTAAAATTCTTCCAAAATAAACAGTTAATTAAAAATAAAAACAAAACTTTCTATCTAAAAGGTGGGTCAAATGGTAAGATGCTGTTCTTTCCCCCACACCTTCTCTGACCCTTGACCCTGATCTCTGTCTTCCTCCGCTTCCCCTCCCATTTATTTGGTTTTCAAACAATCTTTAAAATTGTCAATGTGGTGCCTCCACTCAAGTACTCCCTCAACACAAGAATACTTTCTTCTAGTAAATTGGCATTCTATGATGCTCACCTTTCCGACACAACCGCTGAAGACAAAGCGGGTGAATAAGCAAATGTGGTGAAGAAAGCTGATGGTGCCCGGCTACCAAAAGATA
>NW_022111368.1:29474275-29483999 GCF_000313985.2 Echinops telfairi
ATGTACAAATGCGCTTTACACAATTGATGTGTGTATGGATTGGGATAACAGTTGTATGAGCCCCTAATAAAATGTTAAAAAAGAATTTTAAAAAATTGTCAATGTGGTGGGGGTTGACATTTCAGATGATCACTCTGTATTCAACAGCTGAAACGACTCATCAAAGTCTCCAATAGTTTACCCCTCCCCTGCTTCTTAATTTCTCTTTCTTGGGGGCCACATCTTCCACAAGACCAGAGTTAACTCCTGTCAGCTATCTACCCCATTGGCTTATCTGCTTTTTTCGCCGCCCCTCCTCTGGCAAACTCTAATGTCTGTGAAAGTCTTCATCATGCCCCCACCCCCTTAGAACAGTGGTCTCCTAGATTATTTGTCCTTTTGTGATTGGCCAATTTGACTCAGCATAAGGTGATCAGGGCCATCCAAGGTATGAGGTGTTTTGTGGTTTCATCATTGCTTCTTAGCAATGCACTGTCATTCCTTGTGTGCATGCCTGTGCTTTTTCTGGAGTTTGGGCAGTTACTTGGTCGAAGCCTTGGTTTACCTGTGGACTGGGATGATCTCCGGATGGAAGGATGCAGGCTAGCAGGACACCCTCTGTGGCTCCCATCTGTAGAACATCTGTTTTCTGTGTGGCTCACAGATGCCTGTGGGTGACATTCAAAAGCTGAGAAGCAGAAACCAGGGCAGAGGTACCACTTAGGCTGAGAAAACAGGAGTGCGTACTTCCCATAAGTTTTCAAGAAAACAGTGCCAAAAAAATCTCCACAGGACCTCTCCTTCCTTGATCTGTCTTCAGTGAGCTGTAAAGTCCACAGAATGACTTCAAAGCGGAAGGAACTCTAGACACTTGATTTGGATGGCTCCGTCCTCTTTTCAGTTTCCCACAACATTTTGGTGAAGGTACCTGCTTTCCATGTGTACTTCGATATTTTCCAGTATACAAATTTCTAATAAGTATGGAATGTCATTACAAATATTTAAGGCAATTATTTATTGTAGAATCAGCAAAGACCAGAAACATTTGATCTTTGGTGCCGGTGCCTTGAGACTCTCAGGCCCATTCACCCTTCCCTGGAGAGCCTTTGGCAGTCCGGAGGAAACCTTTGGCTGTCCGTGCTTCTTTCACGCGTTCTTTGGGTAAAACCACCGTTGCTTTCCCTGCTCTGGCACTTCAGCTTTGAGACATGGAACCTAGGAAAGAAAGTGTTTTTAATGTGACGTCTGCTCTCCATCCCAGCACAGGCGGCACTGAGCTAGAACAGGCGATCCTCAAAGTGAGGTCAAGGACAGAGAAAGCGTCGCGTAGAGGGAGAAGAAGGAAGGCTATCTCAACATGTTATCCAACCACGTGCAGTTCCCTCCATTGGCAGCCTGGAGTCTTTGTGCTCCTGATCTGCAGGGCTTTCTGGGGTTGCTTGCACTTTAGTGGTGATAGATAGTTAGCCCTCTGGAGCTGATTTGGGTTTTACTTGTTTTCTTCCTTCCCTTTTTTCCCAGGGGTACGGCAGGGGAGGTTGGAGGGAAATGGAGAGCTCATAGCAATCAGTACGAGAAAGAAGAAAGTGTTCTAAAATTGACTGTGGTGATGATTGCACAACTCTTCTTAATATAATTGAACTGCAGGATATGTGAATGATACACAATGAAACTCTTAAAAATTAGGCAAGAAAGAAAATTTACTATAGAAAAACTGGAAAAAGATGAACAAAATGTAAAAATAAATGGAAAATCACTTGTAATCGCTACACTCAGAGGTAACCACTCTTGTCTAATATGCTACCCACCTCTTTAATGCAAAAAACTAACACACTTAGGGAGACAAGAGATGGATGTCTGAGCGTTGGGAATCTATGGCTTTAGACACTCCGAAATCCACCTGCCTGCCCTTCCTGTGGCTTGGTGGTTTTGTATTTTGCCCATGGCTGATCATTACTGTCGCCATAATCTTCTAGATCAGCTGACATCTTTTTGGTTGTAAGTGACAGAAACCTCACTCAGACTTATTGATACAAATGAAATGAAGGAGCCAGGTGTCTACGCAGATAATGCTGGTTAGAATACCATACCTGTACAGCTACGCAAACTCTCCAACCCTCTGCTTGCTCATCTGACCAGCAGTAACCCATCCTCGTGTGGGATTGAATGAAATGAGGCGTCTTAGGCCCTTAGCACAGTGCCTGGTTCTTGGACACCACTCACTGTTTTCAGCAATAAGGAGCCTAGTGGGGTAGTGGTTACTCATTGGGCTGTGAAATGCAAGGTCTGCAGTTTGAAACCACCAGCCACTCCGAGGGAGGAAGACGGGAAGAGATAGAGCCTCAGAAACTCATGAGGCAGTTGTACCCTGTCTTAGAGGAACACTTCAAGGCGCTGGCAGGAAGTTACTAGCAGTAACAGAGTCGTAGCTGAGCGAAGCCTGTGGCGTTGCCCGTGGGATGTTACTAGAGGAATTTCCCTGGCAGCAATGAGGGGAGGGGAGGCAGGACCTTTCTTCTTCACATGGGCATACCCCTGTGCTGTCCACTGAGGGAGTATGCAAATGGGAGGAAGAGAGGTCACATGAGGGAGGTGTGTGTGTGTGTGTGTGAGGGGATTGCTAGTGTGCGTGGGTGCTGTTACCACTCGTTTCCATTGTGCACACCCACAGTTAGCCCTGAGCGACCATTTCCTGACTGATGGGTAAGGTCCTGTAACTACCCTGTTTCCCCGAAAATAAGACAGTGTCTTATATTAATTTTTGCTCCCAAAGATGCGCTAGGTCTTATTTTCAGGGATGTCTTATTTTTCCATGAAGAAGAATATGGTACACATTTACTGTTTGTTTTATTAAAAGAGACCTCGCACTTCCTGTCTGCTCTGGCTGCGCTGCGCCCAACAGTGAGCTGCACGGCGGTGTCCGCCACGACGCTCCAGAGTCCAGAGTTAACGGTAGCTTCGGGGGCCTTATTTTCAGGGGGATGCCTTATATTTCAGCGAGAGGCAAAACTGTAAGTAGGTCTTATTTTCAGGGGATGTCTTACTTTTGGGGAAACAAGAGAATTTAAAATTTCATGATGAAGGGAGAACTTGAAGGGAGATTAGTTGGGGACCAAGAACTGTTCTGTTTGAGATGGTAGTTTCAGACCTGCTGGGGCACAGAAAGTCATGTCAGTTACATCTGAAAGTTCCTTCTACTGAAGTTATAGTTACAAATTGAATTTATGTCGGATGTCTTTCTTTGGGCAAATCAAATCCACTTTGAGGATTGTTTAAGGCATAGGTAGTAAAATGTGTAATGAAAAACCAACCAACAGGGGACTCGGAAAAAAAATGGCGCCCCGCTAGGACTCACCTGTCCGGGGCTCCTGCTGCCAGACCAGAAACTTGGGAGACCAGAGGATGTATATTGGTGCAGATGGCAACTGGAAACACAGGGAATCCAGGACAGAGATCCCTTCAGGACTAGTGGTAAGAGGAGCGAGGCCTGGAGGGTGGAGGGAATGCGGGGTGGAAGGGGGAACCAATTACAAGAATCTACATATAGCCTCCTCCCTGGGGGATGGACAGCAGAGAAGAGGGGGGGAGGGAGACATCGGACAGTGTAACTTATGACAAAACAATAATGATTTATGAATTATGGAGGGTTCATGAGGGAGAGGGGCGGGGGGAGGGAGGGGGAAAATGGGCAGCTGATATTAGGGGCTAGAGTAGAATGCAAATGTTTTGAGAATGATAAGGGCAGCAAATGTACGTATGTGCTTGACACAATGGATCTATGTATGGATTGTGATAAGAATTGTATGAACCCCCAATAAAATAATTAAAACAACAACAACAAAAAAAAACCCAACCAACATTTAGTAAAGACCTCTGCAGAAAGAAATGACCTTAATCTCAAATTTGTAGATCTTCAATTTCTCTTACTAAACATTCTAAGGTTCTTAATGGGCTAGTTGCTGAAACACACCTGGGAAGTATTCTCTGGTCTGCAGAATTAAATCAAGGCTGCCTCACCCAGCATTTGTAATGAACTATATACAATGTAGTATACATTGTAATGTATACTAAAGTATACAAAGGACCAGGACTGGCTGGAGATGGCCTAAGCAGACACTATGGAATCCCTCACCACCATCACGTCCATACTGACCTATAGCAACCCTTAGGGCAGGGTAGAACTGCCGCTGTGGGTTTCCAAGACTGTAACTCTCTAAGCAGAGTAGAAAGCCCCATCTTCTTCCCGCAGAGCACCTGGTGGTTTTGCGCTGCTGAACTTGCAGGTAGCAACCCAATGCATAACCAGTACACCGCCACGGTTCCTCATGGCTGCCTAGTTGATTCTAGCTCATAGTGATCCTTGATGGGGGTCCAGAGTAGAACTGCCGGTGTCACCCTTTGAAGGCTGTCATCTCTATGGAAACAGACCACCACATCTTTCTCCTATAGAGTGGCTGGTGGATTTGAACCATAGACCTTTCAGTTAACAGCCAAGCACTGAAGCACTCGTTTACCAGGGCTCCTCCTGTGGAAAATACACATAGATTCAGAAGGAAAGGGCTTTCATGTCTTCATCAGTTCAGGTTGCTGAGGCCACAATATGGGGACTGCATCTCCTGATATCTGGTCTGTAACTCGGGCAGATCTGCTGCCAGGGTGAGTGGCAGAGTCTGGACTTTGAGCTTGTGATCCGAGCAGACGGGCGTTTTTTGAAGTACGGTTAACTGAGTCACAACAATAGCACCCCACCCAAGCCCTTGGTGCTCTTTTCCAGTAGAATACAATTCACAGCAATGAAATATTTTATATTCTCTTCTACACACACTCATACCAGGCAACCTGCAATTTAAAGCAAGTTTTAAAGAGCTAGACACAAGTCTTATATGTATATATATATTTTCCCCCCTACTGATTTGCTTTAATAGCTGGGGCCTTCATTTGATCTGACTCAAGGTCTTTCTTCGTGCTTGGGAAAAACTGAACCTGAATCCTCTGTGGTTCCGCATGTCCCAGTTGCAGCGTTAGGCACCCTGATCAATGTCATCTAGGTTGTAATTTAAAGCCTTTGGGAGGCCCAGGCTTCCTCTGTGTTTGGCAGCTACCAGTCCTCAGTATTGAACTGTTCATTCCTCTTTGTTGCTCTGTGTAACAGAACGAGCAGCCTCCTGCGCCCGTTGACTGGGCCAACACTGACCGGGAGAGGAATACGGCCGCAGAGGGCATGCTCAGCAGCCCTCTCCCCGAGACCCTTCCTCCCTGTGGCCCTTTTTCAAAAACCAATTTTATTAATAAGTTTTATTTGGTTAGAGGTGGTGGAGAATATCCACACCAAACCAGACCAATTCCACCGTGTCTTCACGCACCCTTAGTGATACTGATGGCACCCTTCTAGTTGAGCTACTATGCTCACCCACCTTGTCTGAGTTCTTCCTTCCCCATCAGTATAAGCTCACTGCCCCCCAGGTTTCTGTCTTAACTATCTACTGCCGCCAGAGCCGACATGCCACCAGTGAATGGCTTTAACAAATAATAATCCATTTTCTCAGAGCTTACGAGGTTGGAAGTACAAATTCAGGGCTCTGGCTCTAGGGAACGGCTTTCTCTCTGTGTCGGCTCTGGGGGAACGTTCTGGTCTCCTCAGCTCCTGGTTCCCCTGGGAGCCTCTGTGGATCTTGACAGCCCATCTCTCCTCTTTTAAATTGCTTAATCTTTTTATTTTGTGATTGACTCCAATCACACCCTAGCTCAGTGGTTCTCAACCTTCCTAATGCGACCACCGTTTCATACAGCTCCTCATGTTGTGGTGACCCCCCAACCATAACATTATTTTAGTTGTTACTTGCTAACTGTAATTTTGCTACTGTTATGAATCGGGCAACCCCTGTGAAAGGGTCATTTGATTCCCAAAGGGGTCACGATCCACAGGTTGAGAACCCCTGCCCTAGACTAATCTTGCGCTTTAATTTCACAGACAACCCTTTTCCAAATTAGATTATAATCACAAACATAGAAATTACAACACATTTTTATGGGGGGCAAAGTTCAATCTGTAACACTATTTAATCTGTCAAATTGATCTTATATAGATAGTACTTGAGAAGGCACAATGCTCACGGCAGAGCTTTTTTTTTTTTTTTTTTTTTAAGAATTAAGCTAAACTATTGTTTAAAAAGACTAGGTAGAAGGAAGGGGGAGCCCGTATCTGGACAATTAGTCACTGTAAACCTTGTGACTTGCAGTAGAATGTTGTCCGATAAAATTCTGGAACATGAGCCTCTCAGGTAGGAAGGTATTCAAAATAAGACTTTGTGCCAACCTGGCCAATAGAACATGTGGGATTAATCAGGTCACAGTTTGATTGGAGGGCAAAGAGATCAATGGCTCTGCAAGGCCCACCCCAGTTGCTCTTGCTTTCTGGGGGTTGGACCAGCTTGCTGCTGCCTTAGCAAGTTCTCTGCCTCAACCTGAGTGCTGCACTATCTGTGGGCCAAGCCAACCCATGGATCATGTCACTAGAACTTGAGGCTCCTTTGAGGCCTGCTTCACCATGCTGCTGGTGTGTCCATTGCTTGAACTTGAAGCTGGTGGATCCTGTTGTCCAGCATTGCTTGAGATCAATATCCCATTGGGCCTGCTTCACCAGCAACTGACTGTTGCTGACCCACCAAGCTGTTTGCAGCCTGCAGGCAGACTCTGCCTGCCTTGCCTGAGGAAGGACTCCAGTGTCTGCATCCTTGACCTTGGACATGGCAGCCTGGATTAGTTGAAGGACTTCTAGTATATTAACTGTTCCATAAAAGTGAGTTGAACTGAGTCCTCTTTACTGCTGTGTGGACTAATTAGCTGTTATATTCCTTTTCCCATGTAAATGTATGTATGTATCTATCTATATACATACACATATATAAACATAAGTGTCCTGGTTTTGCTTCTCTAGAGAACCCTGCCTCACACAAGCTGTCTCCTCAAAGTACAGTCAACCTTAATGATAGGGGTAGAGCAAAACGCTCTGGATCTTTCTTCCCTGATTGGTCAAAACTGCGGAGGAGAAGAAGACAGCTGTTAACAGTGAGGTAAAAGAGCTTAATAGAAAATGTCAAAAGACAGCTCTAGGAGATGAAGAAACCATTATAATAAAGTACACAAAGGCCTACAATGAGAGTCCTAAAAGGGAAGGACATGCTTAGCATGTGTCTGTTTCGGATCAGAATGCAGGAAACCTTCCTGCTCTAGAACAGGGGAGCCTGTGGAGGGCTCTGCTCTGTGGGGAAGCTATGAGCCAGAATTGAGTCCGCAGGAGTGGGTTTGTGAGTTAGCACTGATGATTGCTTTCTGCACCCCACCTCATTTGCTTGAGTCTCTTCATTATTATGGATAACCTGTTAACATGATTCTTTATTATCCCAGTTGGGTTTGGTGTCCACTGGCCAGGCCAGGCCTCCCCATTGTTTGGCAGTGAAGGCCTCCTAAGCCTGTGGTGTGACCTAACACAATGTTATCAGCTCCACAATGAGATCGGCTGTGAACACCTAACCAGCTGTAAGAGAATTTGGGTGGAAAGCGACACCCTTATTTAGGTCACAGCCCTGGTGCCATTCAGAGGGAGTTTCTTCGAGGTCTGGCCTCCTTCCTATTTCCTCCTACTTTGAAAAGCGTGCTTGGTTTTCACTGCCTCTGGATCCTGCATCTGGCTCATCTCGAACTTGGCCTGCTCATCCTGGGATTCTTTGCCCCTCCAGTCAAGTCCTCACTTGCTGACCTTGGAGTCATCCACCTCTGGAGTCCTGGCTGCTCATGGATTCATCAGCCCCATCCCAGGCAGAAGCCTCAAATCGGTGAGCTATGTTCTTATCATTTTCTCTCTCCTTCCCTCCACCCACCCTTTGTAGCATCCCTGGTTTCGCCTCTCTAGAGAACTCAGCCTAAGATATTCGCATAGTTTAAAATTTCAGCTAAGTGACCCCAGAGAGTGTTCAATTAGTTTTTTAACCTCTGTTCTCTCTGCAAGCTGACTCCGTGCTCTCTGGACCAGCTTTGCAACTATGTCCTAGGGCCTCCTTTCTTCGCCCTGGAAATCCTCGCATTTTCTCCACTGTTTCAGCGCTTTTCCTGAATCTCACATCTTTCCCTTTGGGGGAGCTCTCATTTTCTTGAAGAATGTTTTCAAATAAGTTCCCGAGAAAGCATGTATAGATATGCCTTTTAAGATTTCCAGGTAAAAAAAAAAATTTTTTTTTTAAATTCTCTCAGTATTCTCGTTTGATAACTTGTCTGGGTAAAGAATTTCATACTAAAAATGATTTTTTTCCCTACAGAATTTTAAATTATCTGTATTATAACTGAAGAGTGGCCATTCTTATTTTCATTTCCTTTAATAGGCCCTTTTGTTCCCCTTTCTCTTAATAATTCCTACTTTCATTAATGCTCTGGAAGATAACCACAAAATGGATCCTATGCTTACAATTTTAAAAAATTGTGGTTTAGGTGCAAGCTTACAGAGCCAAGCATTTTTCAATTCCATAACTTATGCACACATGTGATGTTGGCTGCAACTCCTATGATATGTCAACTCTCTCCCTCTTTCCATTTGCCTAGCGTCCCTTCTCTTTCCTGCCTTCTTAGCTGCGCTTTGGGACAATACTGCCCTGTTGGTCTTGTCTAGTGGTTTGCTCTGAGAAGCATGTTCCTCCTGGCTGTTACTGTTCATTTGATAGGACTGTCTTTCATATTGCTGAAAGGTGTGGCTTGCACTATGGGAAAAATTCGAATGTACAAGTGGCTTTCTTCTTTCAAAAAGTGAAATGTGGTTTGATGATAAACCTTGTTCTGGATGTCTGTTAACTTTCTGAATGGATGAAAATGTCAACAAAATTCACACCCTTGTCTTTGAAGACCAACAATCGACCATTGAAGAGATGGGGAAGTTATCTGGACTGTCTTGAAGCTCAGTTCACTGATTTTTATTGGAAGATTTGGGAATGAGAAGGGTCGCTGTGAAATGTAGGCATCGGGTTCTGACGGACCAGGAAAAAGAGCTTCTGAGTGGACACATGCCATGCTTTGAAAGAACAGGTCCAAGGGACCCAGACTTTCCCCCCAAGGTCATTACCGGTGTTCCCTGAATGAAGAGGGACATGAAAGCTCAGCAATCTGATGACATAGAAGAGGTGAAGGAAAAATGAGGAAGGTGATGAGTTTGAAAAATATTTTTAACACTGGAACCGCAGATTTGACAAATGTATTAAGTATAATGGAGAGTATGTTGAAGGTGATAGGTTGTTTTGTAAAAAAATTTAAATACATAGCTTTGAAAAAAATTCTGGGTTTTTTTTTGGGGGGGGGCGAGGGGGAGAGGATACCGCCTTGTACGAAGCCATCTGTCTTCCTTTGCTTTGGTTGTCTTGTTCTGGCTTATCCCAGAGTGCGTATTCTTTTTCCATCCACCAAAGATAGCATGCGTCGATTTCTCAGGTAGGGATTTTCACAGCTGCTCCTTCACATCCCTGGGAATAATAAAATATTTCTGTGTGTGAAATTTTTTAAAAAATCATTTAATTGGGGGCTCATACAACTCTTATCACAATCCATCCATCCATTGCGTGTCAAGCACATTTGTACATTTGTTGCCCTCATCATTCTCAAAACATTTGCTTTCTACTTGTGTCCTTGGTATCAGCTCATTTCCCCCCTTCCCTCCCTGCCATCCCCTCCCTCATGAACCCTTGATAATTTATAAATTATTATT
>NW_022111368.1:29486131-29494021 GCF_000313985.2 Echinops telfairi
AAAAACCGCGATAGAGTGAAGCCGCGGAAGTCGAAGCGTGAAGTGGCGAGGGTTCACTGTATATGATTTTTCTATTTCTGGGTTGGTTTTTGTTGTTGTTTTGAGGAAGCAGCATAGTGTTTTCTTTTTCTTCTTTTAGCGTAGTGTCTTGTATGGTAGTTGTACCATTTTATATTTCCACCGACAGTGCATGACCATTTCAATGTCTGTACAACCTTTCCAGAATTTGTTTTCTCTTTTTTCAAATTTTGATTTGTGCTCTTATTGCCAGTATGAGACGGTATCTCATTGTAGTTTTGATTTGTAGTTCCCTATGGCTAATGTATCTGTTCGACACCTGAATTTCTTCTTTGGTGAAGTTTCAGAACATTTGATAGCTTGTCCTTTGAACTCTTATGGAAAATCTTTTGATGCGGTGAGTATTTGATTTTTAGGAGGCCCCAGTTGCCTAGTTTACCTTTTGTGTTTCTACATTTTTAGTTGTGCTTGATAGTCTACTTACGTTATAAATAAGGGTCCCTAGGGTTGCCCCTGGTTGTCTTCTATGAGCTTTATAGTTTTAGGTTTTGTTCCACCTTGAGTTTTATGCATGTGGCGAGATATGGATCCTGCTTCATTTTTCTGAAAACATCTATCTAGTTTGCCTGCACTCTTTTGTTAAGGGGCTCTTTCCCATTTAATGAATTTTTTTATCTTGTATCTCCACAGGAGAAAACAGCACTAGGGAGTGACTGTGGCATTCTATGGCAAATCTCAATCTTTGGTCACAGCCTTAAGAGCTCTTGGTCTCAGTTCCACAAGCCCTCTTTGAAATGAGCTGTATGTAATGAATTTTTGTTTGACCCTTCACCAACTGTTCATAGGTGGATGGGTTTATTTCTGGGTTCTAAACTATGTTCCCTAGTCCTATGGGTCTATTGGTATACCAGCCTTGGGCTGTTTGGACAATACCATGACTGTATAGTAGGTTCTGAAGCGTGAGGACTCCCACTTCGTCTTCTTTCAAAGCAATGCTTTATTTCTCTGGGATCTCTTTCCTTTCCATATAAAATTAGTGATTCGTTTTGTTCATTTCACAAAGGGATGTTGTTTGAATTCAGATCACTTTGTATAGTATAGCCATTTTCATAATATCATGTCTTCTAATCCATAAGCATGGCATATTTTTCCATTTATGGAGATCTTTTTTGGTATCTTACAGTAGTGTTCTGTGGTTTTCTTTGTACAAGTCTTTGACATTTTTAGTTAGGCTTGTTCCTTGTGTTAGTCTGGGTAGACTAGAGAAACAAATCCAGAGACAGACACACACGCACATATATGAGAGAGCTTTATATATAAGAGCAATTGTACATTAAGAAAACATCCCAGCCCAGTCCAGATCAAGTCAATAAGTCCAGTATTATCCCATATGTCCAATACTAGTCCATAAATTCCTCTTTAAACTCACACAGCCAGGCAAAAATGCCAAATACAGGAAGGTCACAGGCCAGTGGGTGGAAAGTCTTGTAGATCCAGTGGTGGTGGAAGGATCTCAGTGCTGGTCTGGGTCTTCACGTGGCTCCTCCAGCTCCCAGGATCTGGCTCCATCAGTGTGTCTCCATGTGGCTTGTAAACAGGAATGTCTCTCAGGGAGTGTGCATGTGTCCCACCTGCAGCAAGCTATTTATCTCCTTAGCACCTCCAAATGAGGTCTTCAAGCTGTGACCTGATTGACAGGCTAAACTCTATCCTTTCACTCTTAATAGTCTCAAGTTGACAACAGATTATGTAACTACCATATTTCTAATACCTATATGTTGTTGGAATTTGGATTTCTTTGGGAAGATCTCAAAAGAGACCTACATGAATAGAAAAACACACCATATCCATAGGTAGGATAATATTGTGAAAAAGTCAAACATACCTATTGTGGCAGAAATCAAATCAGTGATTGCATGAAAATGGGAGAGTAGATGGAATGGTGGGAGGGGGCATTGCAAATGGAATCAAGGAAAATTTAGAGGTAATTGACATGTTCATTGTCTTGATTGGGGTTGTGATTTAATGAGAGCATGCATACGTCAAAACATTTCACTTGATACAATGATGTAGAGATTGTTATAAGAGCTGTAAGAGTCCCCAATAAGATAATTTATTAAAATAAACAAAACAAAACGTTTCAAATTATATACTTTAAATATAAGCGATTTATTATATGCTAAATATGCATATATATGTATATGTTTCAATAACCAATACCCAGCTGTTAGTTTGCTTTACTGTGGTGTCTTGCATGTTGCTATGATGCTGTAAGCTGTGCTACCAGTATTTCACTTACCAGCAGAGCCACCGCCCAGTTGGCTTCGGTGGTTTACAGACTAATAGACTAAAAAGAGAGGTCTGGTGATATAATTCTGAAAGTTAGCCAATGAAAACCTTATGGATTACTACAGAAGAGTGTCTGCTTTGCATCCTTTGGACAGGTCATCAGGAGGTTTAATCTCTAGTGGAGGGCATCGTGTTTGCTGACGGTCCATTGAGATCTATTTCCTGAAGGACAATGAGAACTTGGGTACCTCTTGTTATTGGATTGTCACAGCAGCCAAAATGATACATGTGAGCACACTCGCAATTGTGAGAATAATGCAAGGTTAGGCACCAGTTTGTACTGTTGCACAACACTCGAGAAGAGTTCAAGACATTTATGAAAAAATGTCAGTATCTTTCACTTCCATTTTTGCCTTGAACTCTCTGAAGCCTCTCCATATTTCAATAGAGGTGTTAAAATGAAGAAAATGCTGTGTTTGGTAGAGTAGGTGGTAATGGTAATTTCTCATATATGTGGCATCTCTGGCCTTGGGTTCTTAATTATTCCAAAAATAATTGATGCAGCCACAGCCTGCCCTGAGATTGGTCTCTTTTATGTACCTTGTAGGAATTGGACAGTTTCTTACGCAAATAAGGTACATAAAAACTTGCTAAGACAGGTTGATTACTATGCATATGCGTTGACTGTGGCCTCAGAGATTGGTCAGGAGTAGGCTTAGACAAGGTCAGTCATATAGAGGTTGGACTTGTGTTACTGTACTGAGAATCCCCTAGTCCCTGGAAACAAAGAGAAATGTGACACAGGAGATGGAACAGGATGGTGCAAGAGGCAGTGGCAGCGGCAGCATGAGTAGCACGAGCAGTGAGGAGCAGGAGATGGCACAAGGGTATAGTGGGTTATAGTGGGCTTGCTGGTCCATGGAGCAAAAGAGCCCAGTGTTCTTTAGGCAGGAGGCTTGCTGGTGAAGTGTGGTGCCTTTGGGAACTTTTTGGCAGAGCCAGAAGAGCTATAACATGTGCCTGAGCAGGGCAGAGGCCAGATTGAGAGCAAGGCTCAGTGGCAGATTTGGCCCAGAAGAAACACAGACTTGTCCTGGTTGGAAGTTCTCTCTCCTGAGTTGTAGCTGGTTGCTTCTGAGTCTATCCTAATACTTATCCTATTTGTTCAATGGTATCCTGTTGTTACTGTTTTTATGTGCTGTTGAGTCAGTTCTGACTCACAGGGACTCTATGCACAACTCGACAAAATCTCCTTGTCCTACACCATCCTCATAGATCATAGCTGTTGGAGCTCATTGTTGCTGCCTCTGTGTCCATCCATCCCATTGGGCATATTCCTCTTTTTCACTCATGATCTCCTTTATCCACCAGGATGTCATTCTCCAGAGACTGGTCCCAAGCATATGAGACTATGTCTCTCCAGCCTCACTTTCAAGGAGCATTGTGACTTCTTCCAAGACTGATTTGGTTGTTCTACCACAGTCCATTCAAGGCCATCCATTCTTCGGTCTTCTTATCCATGGTCTAGTTTTTGCATAGCTACGAAGTAAGTGAAAACACCGTGGCTTTGACCAGGCACTCAGACTGACCCACACACCAATGACCAATGCACAGAGTGAGGAAATTGAAGATCTTTGCTCACTTCTTCTGTTTTAAGATGCACTGAGCATTACTGGTCATTGGAATGCAAACATTGGAGATGAAGAAGGGTTGGTAGTTGGAAAACATGGGTTTAATCAACGAAACAATGCCAGAGATCTCATGATTGTATTTTTCACTACAAACAGCTTCTTCCTTGCAAATACCTATTTCTCACCAACATAGATGTGATTTTATATGGGAACCTCTCCAGATGGAATGCACAAGAATCAGATTGACCAACACCTGTGGAAACAGAGCATGCAGCTGCTTAGTGCCCTCCGGCAAAACAGGGCCAGGATCTAACTATGGAATAGGTTAGCAATTGCTCATTTGTCAGTTCAAGTTGAGCTTCCCGAGATCCAAAGTCCTACCTTGAGTCTATGTCACCTGATTTAGAGTCCAATCTCAAGAATAAATTTGACATATTGAACACTCATGAGTAAAGACGAGATGAGCTGTGGGATGAAATCAAGAACGTCTTACATGAAGAAAGTAAAGGGCCATGGAAAAGACAGGACAAAAGTAAAAGAAAGCAAAAAGGAATGTGAAAAGGGACTCTGAAAGCTGCTCTTGAACGTAGAAGACCAAGAGGGAAAGGAAGGATGACAGCAAAGAGCTAAAAAAGGACCCTTGAAGAGGCAGCTTGAAGACGACGTCAAGTTTTATAAAGAAGCGGGTGTCCTGTGACTTCCCTAATGAAACACATAATTGTGTGACTAGGGTCTGTAAGTTCTCTGTGATCGTTGCAACAAGTGACTGGATCCAACTGTGGGAGCGCTGTGGGAGGGCTGCCTGGTGTCAGATATTGGGGTGGGTGGGGTGGAAGTATGCCTGACCTCCACATCAAAGGGATTGCCTTTGGACTGATGGTGAAGCTAACCCCTCCAGTTAAATGTCGACAGACCTCGATGCTATTAGATTATAGCAACGATGGGAGTTGTTTTTCACTCAGGTGCTTCCAAATGTCAGTATCTGTAGGATCTGTATGTCTTTCTCATAGTATGAAGCAATTCTCCAGATCAAGAGCCCTGTAATTTCCCTCCTGAAGGGATGTAAAGCAGACTGAGACATTCTGGAACCTAAGTAAGTAAGGGCAGGGCAGAGGTTCTCCTCACTCAGTGTGCATTCTTGCACATAATCCCCTGTTTCCGGGGCAAGGGACAAAAGAGGGAAGAGAGAACTGGGAGATGGGGTAGGGGGTGGGCAGAGGGGAGGAGACAGAGCCACACACACCAGCACCAGCAAGGGAGGAGCGCTTCCTTCCTGGGATCCTGCCACTGTTTCAGGGAGGTGGGCTGTGCACTGTGCAGTGTATGCTTTCCCTGTGTGGGGTCTCCTCACCAAGAAAAAGAGAGCGGCTGTCACATCCCATTGTCAAGTCATGTGCACTCCCACCTTTGCTCTGTCCAGTGTCCCCCGTCTGATGCTACTCTCACTACTGCTTGTAATTACAGGGGTTTTTTCCTCATCAGACATGTGATCTGAAGAGTGCAAATGTTTGAATAGAGCAATTATAGAATGAAAACATTTCATACAACCGTTTACTAGGTAGAGTCTTATGTGACAGAATCGGTGGGTTATGTGAACACAAGGAGGACAGATCTTGGTGTTCTCAAAACGTACAGCCACGTTGTCGATAGGACAGGGTAGAACTGCACCTGTGAGGCTCTGGTACTGTGACTTTTTAAGGGAGTGGAAAGCTTTTTTTTTTTTTTGCTTCTGAAGAGTGACTGGTAGTTTTAGACTGTGGATCTTGCAATTTGCAGCCTGACTCATAACTCTTAGGCCAGCAGAGCTCCTGGTGTTGGTACAGGGAGATGGTCTTTGGACCGTTGGTGGGAGGATGCTGACAAGACAACCTGGTCTCTGCTCAGACAATCCTTGGCTGTCACTGCCAGGGTGAGGCAGGGTGGACCAGTGACTCAGATGATCTCACACCTGTGGACACTGGCAGCTACAGAGAATGGGCCTTGGAAAGAACTCCGAGGCCTTTGCAGACAGGCTCTGGGAAGAGAGAACATCATAAAGTTTGGGAGTATGTCTGAGTTTTCTCGTGTTGCTGTAACAGAAATACCGCAGGTGGAGGCTCTGGCATACAGAAATTACTTTTCTTATGCTTTAGGAGGCTGGAAGGCCAAACCCAGGGGCCAGGCGGGAATGGGGATGGAATAATAGAGATCTGGGATAGGGTGGATGGATGGAGGTGGGAGGTTCTTATCTCTTTTCATTGTTGATCCTTGGTTTCTTGTTGCTCTACCTTCCTCACTCATTTTCATTTCTGTACCTAATTTGTAACTTTTATATCTCAAGAATGGTTGGCTTAAGACACACTAAATACTGATATAGCCTTATTAACATACCAAAAAAACTCTGTTCCCAAATAGGACACACACACACTTTAGGATTTACAACAAATATTTCTTAGGGGCACAATTCAAACTATAACAGAATATCTGGAGTCAGCCTAAAGGTTGTGGAAACAACTCTGTGTTCTTTGAAAAGGCAGCTGTACTTCTACCTAAACGAGAGCTGCTGCTAGAGAGCACCTGGGTCACAGTGGACCAGTTGTGTTGTGTTGTGCATGGGTCTCCAGCTTGACTGTCGCTAGCCACCCCTTGTTGGACAGGCACTCTGCCCGCCACTGGGCTCAGCACCTTTCCCACATTCTTTCATGTGATTTCATAGCAGCCCTTTTGTTTTTGTCCCGAGTTCATCAATGAGGAGACTGGGACTCAAATAAATGAGCTAACCTGTCCGGGGCATTCATTCATTCATTCATTCATTCATTCACCTGTGATATGTCTGAAACAGGACCATATTCATAAAGGCTCCAGAGCTGGAGATTCAACCTGAATCTAAATATCCAGGATGTCAGCTATGAGAATTTTAAGAGACATCAGGGAACAACTTTTATTTTTTAACAGAAAACGAGTCTGAGGTCATTCTTATGAGAATGGTGTGAAAACAGGTTCCCACAGGCTGTAATGAAGTGGAGGACCGTTTGGTCCCTTGTCTTAAACACAGAGTGGATGACCTCTTCCATCAATCGATGGTATCTTCTACAGCACATCCTCCTTGTCTGGAGATCCAGGTTCAAGTCCTTCCTCTGCTGCTACTGCCTCCGTGCTTGGGTGCTTGTGAGCTTTCTGTGGGTGGCAATGGCCTCATCTCTTTCCGAAGAAGAACAGAAAGGTCAAATGTAAAGCTTTCAGATGGTGGGACTCCATGTGCCATCTCTCTCAGGAGTATCTGCATCCTAGAACAAGGGGTCTTTTGCTGCTGTCTCAGAGAAGATGTTTGGCAGATCAGGGGTTCCTATCCCCCTCCCCCGAGCTTGCCTGTCTCAGAGAGCTGTGTACTCAAGGGCAGGCTGTGGCAGTGGAGGGGTTAAACAGCATGCCTTGCCCTGCTCCAGGCGGAGAGGCTGAACGAAGGGCTTCATCATGTCCCAGCTCTGCTGACAGCTGTGACTCACAGATGCTCTGTGATTGTGCAAACACATGGAAACGGGCAGCTTGCATGTACGCTGGTGGCTGCACGCCTCTCCCACTGGATTCACTACGGTGGTTAATTTTTTAAAAATTCTTTTTAATCTTACTTTTGGATTCAAGCTCCTTTGAACTCAATTTTGGAGTGGAAAAGAAAGCATTGCTGAAGAACCGGCAGACCAGGAATCACGCAGTCATCAGAGAGAACACAGCCCTTCGAGAGACGCCGATTGGATGTGGAAGTCCTGGGCTTTGCGCCTACTGTTCAGCCCTAGTTTCCTACTTTCCCTGTCTCCCCTCCTCCCTCCCACCATGTGGTCTGCCTGTTCTTCCAAGGCTTCCCCAAGGGAGCCCATGCCCAGGAACCTCCGGCAGGAACTCTGAGGCCCAGAGACTTCCCAGGGGATCAGGGGTGGTGGTGGTGGTGGTGTGTGTGTGTGTGTGTGTGTGTGTG
>NW_022111368.1:29494311-29550323 GCF_000313985.2 Echinops telfairi
GAAACACCCACCTCCAGAATGTTTCTGTGAGGGCAAGCAGAGAGTCAGGGCTCAGATCCCTCCCGCCAGGGCGCACGCTTTCAGCTTGGCTCCTCGCTCCCCTGCACCTCCTGGGTCAGCCATCTCCATTGCTAAAGACTCAGTCTGCTCCTGTACGCTGCTACCCTGTGGCCCCAGCCTCATGGCAACTGTTCCCCGATGGGATTGGACTGCTGTGACCCCCTAGGATCTTCATGGGCTGATTGTTTTTTAAATACATCATCAGACCTCTATCTTTTTACTCTCTCCCCACCCCTGCATCCTCTGAGACATCTGAAGCTCCCCTACCCATCAGGACCCACCCCTATAAACTACAAAACACAACAAACTCATAACCCCATCCCACCCTCTCTCCTGTACACCCTGCTGTCTGTGAGTACGCGCTCAAGAACTCGGGATGTGGAAACAAGGTGGTCGGTCCCTGCCGCCCCGTGCTGCTTCATCTCCCAGAGCAGTGAACCCATCGTGCTGTCCTGGGAGACTTTGTGATTGCTCAGTCCCAGTCATTTTTGTTGCTCATCCAACTTAATCTCCTGGCAGCATGTGACAAGCCAACCAGCTGCTCTGTTCTCATTCTCTTTGTCTTGGTTGTTTCTCTTTCCCCTCTGGGCGTTTGTACGTGTCTGAGCATCTCTTCATGACTCTGTCTCCTTTCCACCGTCACTCTTACTGGCCTGGACATCCTGTACATGGACACACACGTGTGTGCTTGTCAGTAGCAGGTATTTATCCTTGAACTCTTCTCAGAAAGGATTGAAACAGAGGACAGACACACTCATGGATCAGAGAAGAGGGATTAAGATAGAACGGATGGGGGATTAAGAGTAAATTGTAGCCATAATCCACGAAGCAGGCAAATATGTATTCCAAAGGGCACCACTGTAAAATCATTTGTCCAACCAGCAGATTTGATCCAACCAAGCAGCTCTTGATGATACATCATTGCCAACGCCCAAACTCATCCTGCGAAGCTGTTCCCAGCGGAAGCCCAATTTGCCTTTCCAGCCCATCTCCTGCTTGAAGCCTTTGATCAGGTTCACCTCTCTGCTCAGAATCTATTCCTCCCCTCTCTCCTCGTCTGGTCGTGCATCATCTACTAACCACTCATCTAATCATTTTGAAGACCATTCTGATATCAACTTGTTTGTGATGACTGCTCTCCTGATAAATTATACTTCATCATTCCTTTTGAGTAGCAAATAACTTCGATAAGCCTCCGGTTTCTGCATCTGGACAAAGACAGTAGTGGTGGACCTACTTCGTTGTGGTGATCCAAAGAGACCCAGGTGACACGTGCGTAGCTACCACAACTGGCATGTGTGAAGCATTACCTAAACTGACTGCCTTCGAGCCAATTGCGATGTTCACTAGGAACCGCTTCCCCTCTTATAAATGGGGAGAGGACAGTAGCCAAGAAAGCGAAGATATTTTCCTAACTTAATTAGGATTCTAGGGATGGAGCTAAGAATAAGTCTCTGATTCTTCCAGCCTGGGCCACTGGCTAGTCTATCTCTGTCTGTTTACCTCTCAAGTGATAATCCCCATCAGTTCCTGGCTGTCTCCCTCTGGAAACCCTCTGGACTCTGACTGTTGAGTCTAAGCCTTCCCCGCCGGGGTGACTTTATCAGAGCACTGGCTTGAGGACAGGCCCCACTCTTGCCTATCTTGAGTGCTAATCTTGTTGCCCCAGTCTGGCTGAGGTCACTGTCTCTGTAATTTGCTGCTGGAACAATCTGGTCCCAGAGTGCACCAGGATTGCCAAATGGATTCAGATGTCAGGGAGAAGGAGTCTCAGTGCCTGTGGCCAGCTGGGTGCGCACGCCACCAATGCTAGCCAAGTCCTTCACTCACTGGCCCTCAGTGCCAAGAAAGCCTGAGTGACCCGAAGCCGAGCTCACAGGTGCCAGGGCTGAGTCCCTAAGGGACCCTCAGGAGCCTTCTGCCTGCTAGTGCTCAGGCAGTGTGTGCGTGGTTATGCATGGCCTTGGCGGATTCAGGGACCTTGGGCTACTTCTCAAGGTGGCACCTGTCAGCCAAAAACCATTCTTGGAACAGGCTCAAGAATCCAGCAGCATAGTCTCTTATCAATATGTATTTAATCAGGGGCCAGAGGAATCTCATAATCCTAATATCATACTAATACCAACACTAACATTAACTTGAATATTAATGCTAGCACTAATACTCATATCAAGGGATGGTTAATATTCTCCAAAGTGAAGAAATAGGAGGTTTAGGGATGCCACACATCGCACCCATGGTTCCACAACTCACAAGTGGTGGGTGTCTGAGAGCCCCGGTTTCCCTGACCGTGAGCCAGACTCTTTTGTCCATGCTGTGCCCCTGCCAGTCAAGCCAGGGAAAACATGAAAGTCACTGTGCATATGTAAGCTCTTCATTCATTCCCAGCTTCCAGGAGGGAAATCATGGCCCCTGAAAGCACAGGTTGGGCATTAACATTGGCAGAGTGGACGTAGTGAACACTCAGGGAGCCCTGTGTTGGCACCAGGAAGCTGGGTGCTAATTCAAAGATCTCATGCAGCTCTCTCTCAGACTCCGTTTCTCCATCTGCGGACTGAGAGGCTGGGTGAGAGGATCTTGGAGTTCCTCCCTGTAACAGAGGGTTTCCATGTGGTGGTCAATCTCTCCCTGAGATGACTATTATTATTTTTGTTAAAAAAAATTTTTTTTACTGTGATTTGGGTGAAGGGTTACAGACCAGGTCTGTTTTCCACTCAACAGTTCCTACACGTTTTGCTTCATGGCATTGTTTGCAATCAACACCATGTGACATCCCTTCTCCCACGTCCTTTGTTTTCTGTTTCCCTTGCTCCTCCTTTCCTCCCACTTTGAACTCTGCCCTTGGGATCTCCAGTAGTGGATTTATGTACGAGCACATGCCATCCTCATGCTATCGCTGCCTTGGTAGGCCTGTCTATGGTTTGCCTGAAAACGGAGCCATGGGGGTGAGTTCATTTCCAGAGCCGAAGACTGACAAAGGGCCCTAGTCTTGGAGCTTCCACCAGTCTCTAGCCGGTCAATGAATGTGGTCTTTTTTATGATTTTGAGTTTTGCCCCACAGTTTTGTCCCACTCTTTCCAGGGCTTTGCAGTGTGATCCTCTCCCAAGCAGTTTGCAGTGGTAGCCAGGCACCGTCTCATTCTTCTGGTATCAGTGTTACAGAGACTGGTGTATTTGGCCATTGGACTAGTTTTTTCCACGTGGTTTTGAATTTCATCCTGTTTTTCTCTTGACGGGGAGACATCAATAGCTGTATCTTAGATGTCATCTCACAGCTTTTAAGATCCCAGTCACTACCCACCAACAGAATGTACATGTCTTAGTAAAATTACGCTGTGTTCATTGACCTTGGTGTCCTCCAAGACCATGCTCCTGAGTCTTCAGGCCCAGTGACTCATTCTCTCAGGGTATCTGGTTCTGTGTAAGACAATCTCTTAACTGGGCCTCCTGAAGGTTCCACCCCATGTATGAGGCCATTGTTAGCAAAGGTAACAGTACTTGTACAAACACCCTGTCCAACCTGTTGGCATCCATGGGGATGCTCTCACTCTTCCCCACTCGTCCAGCCTGTGTGTTGGGTCACCGGTCTGCTTGTAGATGCCATTCCTGTAGGATTGCTTGCCTCTAACTCTTGCACGCCTCTTGGTGCGTTCCCCTGTCTCCATCATTTTTACGGATCTCCCTATTATTGTATATTTACTTCCCTTCCACCCATGTTAGCATGTGTCTGCCCTCTAGCCAGTAACATACTCTTCTATCCCTGGAAAAAGAATATTTCTTTTAGTGCTTGCCTCATTTCACTCACCGTATTGTCCTCCAGGTTCATCCATGCTTTGAGATGGTTTTCCGATTTGTGGGTATTCTCTAATGCTGCGTGATGTTTTATTGTGGGAATGCCCTATAGCTTTATTCATTCTTCCATTGACGAGCTTTTAGGTTGCTTCCATGTTTTCTTCTGCTAGAGTGAATAGCACTGTGATCAACACAGGTGTGTGTATATGTGCGTTATGACTTTTATTTCTTTAGGACATATACCAAGTAGAGGGATTTCTTGGTGTGTTAGTCTGGGTAGATTAGAGAAACAAATTTATAGACACTCATATGTGTTTATACTTTCTATAAAAAGTAATTACACATTAAGAAAACACCCCAGCCCTGTCCAGATCAGGTTTCTAAGTCCAATAAAAAGCCTATTTGTCCAGTACCAGTCTGTAAATTCCTCTTCAGACTCATGCAACACATGCAATGATACTGAATACAGGAAGCTCACAGGCCAGTGGGTGGAAAGTCTTGTGGATCTAGTGGCAGTGGAACCATCTTAGCGCTGGGTCTCCACGTGGCTCCTCCAGCTCCAAGGCTCTGGCTGCCATCAGCACAGCTCCATGTGGCTTGTCAACAGGAATGTCTTGCAGGGAGTAAGTGTGTGTCCTGCCTCCAGTGAGCTATTTATCTCGTTAGCACCTCCAAATGAGGTCATCAAGCTGCGACCTGATTGAAAGGCTAAACTCCACCCCTTCACTCTTAATAGTCTCAAGTTGACAACAGATTGTGTAACTACCACACCAGGTCAGATGGTATTTCTATTTACAACTTTTAAGGGAAGCATCATAATTTTTTCTCAGGGTCACACCATTTTACAGTCCCACCAGCTGTCTATCAAAATTCCAGTCTCTCCACAGACTTATGAACATTTTTTAAAACTTTGCTGATAATAGTGGGGTGAGAGGAAAGCGAAACGACTATGGCCAGAGCATCCCCACGAGTGCATGGGAGCTTACGTGTGTGGAGCTGACTTAACACTTACCATTGCACAATCACATTAGGGGTGAATTTTATCTCACTTTTAGATAGGACAGGGTTCTCACACTTCATGGTAATTGAGTCATTAATTTTTCATGGCTCCTTCCCTCTGAAATGCTCCAGGCAGAACACCCATTACTTTCCCGGCAGGTATTTTACCACCTACAGACCTCAAAGAGCAACGAGCAGGGTGCTGTCCATCAGGGGAACAGACAAGGGCCAGGTCTGGAGAGAGGTGCTGGTATGGCCAGGCATGGCAGATGCCCAGGGACAGCAGTCCGAGAGGGCAGTCTAGGGATGCTTCTTGGCTGACGAGTGACCCCTTGAGAAATGGCACAAGTTCCCCGAATCCACCACGGAGATGCACGGACAGCACAGGCTTGCTGCACTGCATACGCAGGGAACCTGAAGGCGGGTCTTTTTGGCTCACACAGTTTTGGAGAAATTCAATTAGTTATTAACAGGGAAAATCAAGATAGTTCACATTATCTTGGGCTTCTACGGAAAATGGGAAGATGAAGTATTCATGAAGTTTGTATTCCCATTTGGCCACTGAGATAGTTAAGGTTTATTGTGCCAACCTGGCCAATAAACACATGTGGGATTAGTTGAAAGGTGGAGAGGTAAACGGTTCGGCGAGCCTCGCCTTTCTTGTCTCTTGTTCTCTGATGGTCGGACCAGTGTGAGGCTGCCTTAGCTAGTTCTCTGCCTTAGCTGGCAAGGCTCACTTCCTGTTAGACATCCCTGAGGTGGAGCCACATGGACCTACCCTGATGCAGCCCTGGGTGCTGGAGAAGCTGCGTGGAGACCCCTGCCAGCGCTGAGATGCTTACGCCTCCACTGGATTCAAAGACTTTCTACCCACTGGCCTGTGATCCTCCTACATTTGACAGCATTGCGTGTGTTTTGTGAGTTTGAGGAGGATTTTGTAGATTGGTGTCAGACATATGGGCTAAGTCAGACTTATGGGCTTGGACTGGGTTGGGATGCTTTCTTACCCTTTATATGAAACTCTCTCGTATCCATCTATGAGTTTCTGTGGATTTGTTTCTCTAGTTTACCTAGACTCACACAGCCACCTTTGGTCAGATGCCCCTTCAGAGGGACATGCCCTGCCCAGCCACTCCAGTGACCACTCCACCTCTACCTGCATTTGCTGGCACCTTCCCCCAGCACCCAGCCTACTGGGTGCAGCTCTGTGGAGGCCAAGTCATGCCCCAAGCACTCAGCAGCCATTAGATGTCCTAAGTGTGACTCTGAAATTTGACACGGTTTTATGTGGGCCGTAAATGGGTTGCCACAGGATGTGTGACTTAGTCGGCCTTGGTGGCATATTACTCAGATGAGTCTGTGAAAGCAGACCTTGAAGCTGAGCTCATGTATTCTACATCACTCACTAGCTTAAATGTCTTCACCACCACCATGCATGAGATAGCTAGTTATACCCTTATTGCATAACTGGAGAAATGGAGGCAGGTGAAACCATCTTCTCCCATGCCAGCCAGCTGCTGTCTTGCTGGGCTGGGATGTGAACTCAGTTGGTCAGATTCCAAAGCACAGTCCCAACCACTGTGTTCTATGACCTCACCCCACGAGGCTTCTCTCAGTCTGTCCTCTCCTAGCGAAGGGCCTGCCAGTCCTCTTCGCCTCAAATGAGATGTTGTGTGTGAAAGCGCTTGGTAAATGGCAGCGGCGCTCCGTAATTGTTAGTTGTTACTAGTAATTACTATAACTTGTAGGCCAGGATTCAAGCTGGATGTCTGTGGTTGAGGCTCCCTACTTTGTTAGCCTCTCTCTAGCAATGCCTCTGCGGCTTCCGGACAGGAAAGGGGCTGTCACTAGCACCAGGCCAGCCCCGATTCTTGCAGTTCCAACATAGTGCGGACAAAGAGACAATTAGAGGCTACACAGCAAGGTGACAGCTAAGGTGTGGGGGATTGATTTTCAAAGACACGAAGATTAGGCCAATACCCCTTCCTCCCATGAAGGAGGTGAGGCCACCCACAAACACTACTGCACTTTAGGAAGTCCAGGCTTGCCCACTGCCAGGGAGAATAGGTGGGTTCATTCACACCACCTCCTCCACTTTGGGGCTGCACACAGGTGCTGACGAAAGGAGCAAGTGGACACTGACGGCCCATGATCCATTCACAAGTCGTGTGTCCTGGGGTGAGTTATATCCCCAGTGAAATGTGCCATCTGTGTGCCTCTGGTTTGCCTGTCCACAGAAGACCCCTTCCTCAAATTGGACTTTTTAGGGAGGGGTGCCTTTTTACAGGCCCTTCGTGGCTTCGTGTGGGCTAGTGGAGTGCCTGGTGGTTAAGGCACACCCCTGTCCATGAACGAGGCCTTGGAACTCAACTTCTGCTTCCAGCTCTCCCAATCTCCTTAGACCAGCTCAGGAATCTCCTCATCTGTGGCTCATGGTTCAATCCATATTCCCCCATAGCCTTGTATCAGTCATTGTCTGTGATCTGATCCACATCAAGGAGACCCGGGCCAACTACTAAGCTCTGCCCACTTGCCCCTTGGCAGGTCTCTGCTCCTGGGTCCCTTTGCTGGTAACTACCCTAAGAGCTCCACCTCATTGCCTTGCTCCTACCAGGTCTCCAACCCCAAGACCAGAGTGTTCTCTTAAAATCTGGAGAAAGCTGAAGGTTCTCCAGTGTGGAGAAGCTACCTAACCAGTCTTCCGCAAGCCCATCTTTTGCTGCTGCCGGTCACAGCTCTCCACCCACCTCTGAGTCTCACGCATGTGATATCCTCTACGCCTCACGGTTTTTTCCACCAGAGCTTGTGATTTCCTATGCTCGTGACGCCCACACTTACCTGCCTGGCTGAGCATCTGGGCTCAGGTTGGGCCAGCTGCTCACTGCCCTTAGTATCGATCCTAATTCAAGGTGAAGGAGGCTGTTTCAAGCCCTCCCTGCTGAGCTGTCTTGTGAGTAAATAAGCCATCCTGTTCAGACACATCCAGAACATCCGGGGTGATGCAGCCACAGCGGCTTCTCCCTGGGTCTGCCCAGCACCCTGAAGCACAGGCACACGTGGCTTACAGGACATAAGGGGGGGCTCAAGAAATCGTTCCTGTGTATTTTTTTTTTTAGTTCAAGAACTGTTTGTTGGCCTTTTGAGTGTTTTACAGTCCAGTCTGTTGGGGCACCAAGCCCTGACCCCAAAGTCCACCTTTGGCATTCCCTGGGAGTTCTTCATTCTTTTTTGTTTTTTAAATTTTTAAACGTTTTATTAGGGGCTCATACAACTCTTATCACAATCCATACATACATCAGTTCCTACGTCTTCTTGGTGGCTATTACCTGCAAAGTGGTTCAGAATCTCTGCAGGTGGGTGTGTTGATGGTTGGAAGGAATGAAAAAATCCCTCCTCTTCCTGCTGAGACTCTCATACGCCCTTTGTGGAGAACAGGTGAAGGTTTCCAGCTCCTTCCTTGGCATCACTGTGCTGGTTCCTCTGATAAAGCGAGGTCTTGGAGAAGGGACTGAAAAACGAAAACAAAAACCTCCCTGCAGTTGACGCATTCTGCCTCGCAGTCACCCTGCAGACAGAGCAGAGCAGCTCCAAGAATGTACACGCTCATGGAAGCAGACAGCCTCCTCTCCATCCCTCGGAGCAGCTGGCGAGTTTAATCTGTGGAACCTGTGGTTAGCAGCCCAGAGAACGACCCACTGCACCACCAGGGCTCCTATCTGAGCAGGCTTCCACGGCACACAGTCTGCTGCTCTCCAACCACCTCTGAGCCTAGCCCCTGCGATGTCCGCCACGACTCACTGGTTTTTTCCACCAGAGCTTGTGATTTTCTAGGACAGTGACACTCACAGTTGCCTGCCTGGCTGAGCATCTGGGGTCAGGTTGAGCCAGCTGGTTGCATCTCTTACTATCTCACCTAATCCAAAGTGAAGGGACTCATTTACGGTTATCAAATTGATTCCAATTCATAGTGACCCTATGGGACAGAGTAGAACAGCCATGCTGTGTTTCCAAGACTGTATGTAAGTCTTACGGGAGTGGAAGGCTCACCTTTCTCCTGGGAGAAGCTAGTACTTTCCCACTGCTGAGCTTGCCATGGGAAGAAGCCCAATGCATCGCCCACCATGCCAGCAAAGGGACAGGCACCTTTGTGACATTCTGCTTCCTATGCCATCCCTAGTGGTGTATGCCTTTATCCCTGTCAGCCTTGCTCCCTCTCTGTTCTCAGTAGGAACATGGGGGCATGGGCATGGTTGTGCTCAAACTTGACCCAAGCCTTTGCTGATTCTGAGGCCCCCAAGAGCTGGTCAACTGGGGCTCTACGGATTGGACCAGCATGGAGACATTTGGCATCCTTTTTCCTCTTGCCTTCAGACCCAACTGGCTAGTGACCCCAATGCTTGGGCTCCCCCCACCAGGTGCCACAGTCCACACTGACAGTGGCTGGAGGAAACCCCTCTGTGATTCCGTCACCACACCACCTGTGTGGGTCACCGGGACAGAAAGTGAAGCTGTGGGAGGTCAGAGGTGTTTGCTCGAACACCTGCTAGGCTTCCCCTCATCCACAGGGGAAGGCAGCAGCAGGACGCATTGTCCTTGTTAAGATGCTGGTCTGTAAAGTGACCGAGCCAGAGAAGACACCAGAAGGCTGATCACCGAGGGCCTCTTTTCTCGGAGTCTTTGGCGGGTACCTGAGGGCCTCCAAAGTTGGCCTCCCTCCAGTGACCTCACCAGGTTGTGCAAGGCTCCTGCCCACACCCACGCCCCACCCAGCCCATCTGGCCCTGACTCATCCCCATGGGATTGGGGAACAAGCTTTTGGAGACTGACCTGAAGCGGAGCCGTTAGGCGGGGTTCTGAGCTAACAGGTCACGACCTCCATCATGCGCCAGCCTCACCAAGCCAGTGTGTGAGACATAGAAGGCACGGGGCTGTCTTCATCCGTTCAGTCACTTTCTGCACTCCCTTCGCCCTAGAATATGGGGGCTAATGTAGAGACTGCTGCCCGGGGGCATCACTGTGGTTGGTCTCACCAATTTGGTTACTCCTGTTGTCACTTCCTGCCCACCCCCCACTACATGGACCTCCTCCCATACCAGGTCACACACAATCCTGATTTTCCAGCTGTAGGAAAAATCCACTGCCATTGAATTGACTCCAGTTCACAGTGTGTAGGGGTTCTGGGTAGACTGTGAATCTTATAAGAGCAGACAGGTACATCAATTTCCCACGATGCAACGGTTGGGTTTAAACCACTAACCTTGTGCACAGCACCCAGACGCTTAGCCCACAGTGCCGCCAGGGCTCAAAAATGACGATCATGGGAGGCTGTTTCACGTATTACCCATAAGTCAGGGCAGGAAAGAGGGTTTTGCGAGTAGAAGGGTCTGCGATTCTTGGAGTTGACTTGATGCCATGGGTTAGGGTTTGGGGTTCTGATTTCCCTGTTCATTTATAGGCCATGCTAGTATGCAGGGCCTTACCCAGGTGCCCTGAGAGCAGGTCGTCCTTCTCCTTTTGGTCCTCATCTCTTATCATTCAAACTGATTGCCCTTGAGTCAATTGACTCATCACAGTCCTGTGGACCAAGTAGAAGGGCCCCTGTGGATTTCCGAAACTGTAAACCATTACAGGAGCAGAAAGCCTCCTCTTTCTCCTGTAGGTTCCACTTCCTGACCTGTGGTTAGCCACTCAACCCATACCCAACACACCACTAGGTTTCCAAAACAGAGACGGCCAGGCCTCGTCCAACAATGTCCTGCTGCAACACTGGTGAAGTGTTGCTTGAGGGGTGTCACATTTTCAGTGAGTACCCTCCATTTACTGGAACTGGTGTATCTCAGACTCTGCTCTCTTAGTCAGCTGCTAGGTCAATTTTAAACCAGTTTTGAACCGATTATAGATGTGGAAGAGGGAAGAAAAGAGGGGGAAAGCAGCAATTTGCTTGAAGCAAAAGTATAACATTGGAACGTGAAGCGGACCGAGAAAGAAAACAACTACGCAAATGTGCATCTATACAAAGGTCCCAGAGCCGCTATATAAATCCTTATCAAAGAATCTGATGAGTTCTCTGTGGTGAGTTATAAATGCGAAACAGGTCTCCACGCACAAAAAGTGGGAACATTGCTATGGAATGCTTGGTTTATGCCAATGACCGGAGCCCTACCTCGCCTGACTGCATTGTAATAGAAGTTCTAAGGGATTGCTAGTCTGTAATTTTTACAATCATTATGTTTCTGCTTTAACAATTAGGATCTTGGCAGAGGATGACTTCTGCCAGCTTCCTGATTGTGATGTGAAGTAAAACCACAGCTGGGATGCCCAAGGGCAGGAGGAGGCCCAGTGCCTGGATGCCCGGGATTTCAGCTGGGCCTGTGGAGCATATTTGACATCTCGTGCTTAGAAAGCTAGGGATCATCACGGATACCACACAGGATCCTGGGAATTGCCTGCACTAAACGTTAGGGGCTGCAGTGATCTAATTGCAGTGCCGGGGTGCTTCCTAGCCATTTTTGATGTTCGGTTAGACCGTTAGAGGTGATCAGCCTGGTCACTAAGGGCAGACGGAGCCTTGCCCGGAATTCAATCCCGGATCCCTGACTAGTTAACTGCATGACTCTGAGCAAGTTCCTGAGGCTTTATGAATCTACAATATGCAGTGTCCTGTGAGGAGCATAGTGCCGTGAAGGGTAAACACATTTACTATTACTTAGAAGAGTGCCCAGCAAATAGGCCGCCCCTAATCGCCATTAGCTTGTTATTGCGTTTATTATGTAGAGGAAGACGCCAGATGGAAATTGCATCCAACTGCTAGTAAAAGAGACGACATATTTGTGATTTAAACAAACTACGAGCTTTATTTATGGGTGAAAGAGACATTCAGAAATTAAAAGGAAAGAAAGCCAGAACGATGAAGCCCCGCACGGGCGTGAGGGAGTGAGATGGATTTGCTCTCGGAGCCCGCAGCCACTACGCGTGTGCCTCACGGGAAGCACGAGACTGCAGGAAGGAGCAAGAAGAAAGATGCATCTCCAGCCACCTGTCACGCGCTCAGGAGCGTTTTCCTATGCACTGCCCCCCACAGCTTCTTCCCCCTCGCCCTTAGAAGAAGTTGCATGGTCACAGAATTTTAAGGGAGGCTGTCAGCGGGAGTCACCCCAGATAAAATGGGGGCGGTTGTACTTGGGAGGACGAGGAGAGTAGTCCTGGCTCCCCTTATGTAGCAACCAGGAGTTGGTACCTGGTTTTACCTGATTCAAGAGAGTGGGGCTTTCCGAGGGCCTCGGTTGGCTGTTTTTATGGGCTGAGGGTTTGGGCGCTGCTGAGAGAGGCGAGTGGGGAAGGGCATCACGCGTGAAGGTGAAGGGGAGCGGCCTGCACGAGATGGATGGGCCCGGGGCGCCGCAGGGCCTCAGGTATGGCGGTCAGTGTGCGGCTGGCGCAGGCCGGGACAGGGCTTCCTTTGCGCGTAGGCCGCTATGACTTAGTCGTTGGACGTGACTCCATGGCACCCAACAGAAACAAGACCCACAAGAATAGCAAGTGAGATGAGAGGCCCCTGGGGAGTGCCACCTGTTAACATGTGCGGGTGCTAATTGCAAGGTTAGAGGTTCGGGCCCATCCAGAGGTATCTCTGAAGACAAGACCTGCTGATTGGCCGCCCCGTTCCCCCCCAATCAACCATCACCAACCCTCTAAAACACAGTTCTACTCTGACATTGATTCCATGACAACTGGTTTAAGTGGGGTGAAAAGTATACACAAAAGCCAATGCTGAAACTTTAACCAGGGTTAGAGATTAATAAGGCTCTTCAACAGTTTCAGGAATGTCTTTAATCACTGACCCACTCTCATCTGCTTGGTAAGAATGAAAAACAATGCAGAGGGGAATTTGGGTTTAAAATGCCTTCTTAATAACAGCCTTGCATACATGGTCTGGTAATTTTTCAATGACCTATCTATGAAGCCATAGCAGGAGGTGGCAAAGGGGAACTTTGTAAATGAAGTATAGCAGACGGAATATTCTTTTCAAAAATGATTAAAGTACGACTGAGAAGTAGCACAGCATTGCCACCAAAGTCTGAGAATTGACTTCACCCCTTAGAATGTTGGACAAGTTACCTAACCTCAATTTCTCAATATCCCCATCTGTAAAATGAGGTCATGCTTGCTACCTCACAGAATTGTTGTGACAATCACAGGAGTTGATGTCAGAAGAATACTTTAGAGAGTGTATTTCTTAAGCATTCAGTAAATTAGGCTATAGTAGGGTGATAAAATTATAATTAAAGAGAAAAATATTAATATAGAGTCTGAAAATATAGAAACAGTCAAAAGGAGAGAGCCTGAGATCCTGAAAAGCAACAACAGACAAACAAGAAAGGACTTCATGGTTATTTGGTTGATTCTGACTCACAGTGACCCTGTCTCCAGGACAGAGCAGAACTGCTCCCTAGGGCGTCTGAGACTTTACCATCCTTGTGCAGGAGACTCCCTGTGCTTCCTCCCGCAGAGAAAACACAGAAGCCAAATATATCTTCAAAAATACTGTATCATAGATTCCAAAAAGTCATTTTAGAAAGCCACTTGATGTCTTTCATAGAACAGGCTGAAACCCCACAAAGAGGTAGTAAGAGAACAAAATTAAAAACCCACATTGAGCTGATGAAGAGGACAATTGATAAAAGATGAACACAGGACTCTATGAATAATGAGCTTGAGAAACTTCCATCGAATAGAAGAACCATAGGAGAGAGTACGATAGATATCACCCATTGTCATTGTGTCTGAATTCTGACTCAGACCCTATAGCTCAGAGTAGAACTGTCCCATAGGGTTTTCAAGGCTGTAGATATATTTTTTAATAAATAATTTTATTGGGGGCTCTTACAGCTCTAATAACAACCCATATGTGAATGGTATCAAGCCCATTTTATACATATGTTGCCATCATTGTTTTCAAAGCATTTTCTCTCTACTTGACCCCCTGGTATCAGCTCCTCTTCTTTCCCTCCCTCCCCGACCCTACCACCATTGTGAACCCTTGGTAAATTATAATTTTCATATCTCATACTGTCCACTGTCTCCCTTCACCCCCATTTCTATTATTTGTCGCCCTTTGGCGTGTGTGTGTGTGTGTGTGTGTTATATGTCGATCATTGTAATTGGTTCCCCCTTCTCCTCCCACCTTCCTTCTGCCCTCATGGCATTGCTACTCCCATTACTGTTCCTGAGGGGTTCTCTGTCCTGGATTCTGTGAGGCTGTAAATCTTTATGGAAACAGATTGGAACATCTTTCTCCTACAGAGTGGGTTGTGGGTTTGAACTGTAGACCTCTTGGTTAGCAGCCTAGTGCTGACCCAGGTACCACCATAAAACCAAACTCAACTGACCTACTGCCGTCCTGTCGATTCAGATTCACTGCAGCCCTGTAAGACAGGAGTGCTTCTCTTTAGCGTTCCGAGAGCATTCATCTTTATGGGAACAGACAGCTTCATGTTTTGCCTATGGAGCGGCGGTTGGCTTTGGACCCCTGATGTTGTGGTTATCAGTCCAATGAGAACAGCAGGCTGAGATGTGACTCAGTTGATGGCAAGTAAGAAAAGTACTGCTACAAAAGTGTAGAAAACTTTATGAAGCTAAAGCATCAAGGGGTGAAGCTATTGTTTTTATCAACATAGCCTCCATCTAGGTCACTAGTTCTGAAGGCGGTGTTTCCATTTATATAGCCTTTTCCTGAAGAATTCTGTGCTCTTTCATTTCCACCATGTCAAAACAACAGTTTGGGCATCTTTGAGGGACTAAAAGCATGCTTCTTTTCAATGGTCTTTGAGTTTGCATAACAAAAAGAAATATGTATGGACAAGATAGGGCTGTAGAGTAAATGGTGTAAAATATAATTAAATTCTTAGACAACCCTTCCTATGCTTGGCCAATGAGCAGGTGCATCATGATGGGAAAATTCCTTGGAGTAACTTTCCTGACATTTTCCTGGCAATGCAGTTTTCAGGTATCTTAAAAGGTCATCTTAAAAAGTCATAAAACACTCGTTTTGATCAATGCTATCACTAGGGTTGGCGTCCTCAACTGTGGTAACTCACGGAGTCACTCCCTGCCATGAACCTCTTCCCAGAATAGAGCATACAGAGTCCTTGGTGTGTTAGGTTGGGTTGTCCAGATAAGCAAATCCAGTGAGACTCATCCATGTGTAAGAAAGAACTTTATGGGATAACTAATAATATGAGCCCCTAATAAAATGTTAAAAAAAAAAGAATGATGAGGGCAATGAATGTACAAATGCGCTTTACACAATTGATGTGTGTATGGATTGTGATAAGAGTTGTATAAGCCCCTAATAAAATGATTAAAAAATTAAAAAAAAAAGAAAGAACTTTATATCAAAAAGTAATTATGTATCAAGAAGGCACCCTAGTGCAATCCAACTCAAGTCCATAAATCTGATACTAGTACATGTGTCCCTCTGCAGACTCATGCAGCTATAAGCAATGCTGCAGAATGCAAGACGGCCCCAGGCTGGTGGGTGCAGAGTCATGTGGATCCAAGGTCAGTGGAAACACGGCAGCTCTCAGGGTCAGGGGCAGAATCTCTGCAAGCAGGAAGGTGAAGGGACAGAAAGCAGGAGGTACCCAGGGTCCTCCTTATAAGAAGGCCACACCCCTAAGAAGGCATCATCAGGCTGTGACCTGATTCCACCTTTACAGTTTTATACATCTTCAAGTTGACATTAAATCATCTACCACAGACCACCCCATGTCAACGTGACACCTTTACACAACTTTTTAGCCATACATAATCTTTAAACCAAAGCAATAATAAAAATCATATTTTCACTGTGTACAACTGAAAATGCACCAGTCCCATTTAAACCTCATATTCTATGAGTGAACAAAACAAAAATACAAAACAAACAAAAAACCAAATGCCTTACAGTTACAGTTATGTGAACACCTCCATCTTAATCCTATAAGCCTATCAACATCTTCCTCCCCCCATGAGAGCTTGTAAGCCAGCTTCTTCATGGCTTTATCTCCCTTCATTTTGGGTACCAATTTCTAAACTGCCCATCTTTATCAGCCCAGTGCGCTGCGGAGACAAGCATGCTCTCTGAAGCAAAGAATTTTCATTTCAGTTGGAACCTTGTGTGTCTGACTCCACAAGCAAAAGTCAAATCAGGTCAGGCCACCCATCAAGTCAGCAGGCAATATGTGCCAGTTCACAGGCTCAAAAATCTTACCTTTATCTAGTTGGGTTTTGGTCAGCTCACTGTGGGCCGCCACACTACACCTCACCCCGCTATGCCGCCCCACACTGCCTATTGGCCACCTCACCTCTCCACCATGGGCCCCTTCACAAATTCTCAACAACCCTAGCCCCCTTGGGTTAGGTCGTGCCATGGGCTCAGGTTCTGTACAACTCTTGAAACTTTGGACTAGCCAGGCCATTTTCATCTCTCCTCTAAGTCCCTGTAAACCAGGTCCACAGGTATCAGTGGCCATACTCACCCCATCTCTCCATTGCTGTATTTCTCCCACTTCTATTCAACAAGTAAATCCAGGTAGTCACCTAGTGAGCAAGTCAGTCTGTCAGCAGGCTCCCCTTCACTTTCAGTCCTGGAGGGGAGAGTTCTCTCATGGGTCCAGATACTCCCTGCTTAAGTGAAAGCTGCCTGCCCAAATTAAAAAAGCCAAAGTAGCCATTTTTTTACCAGTCTGGCAACAGCTCTAGTGGCAAGTCTTGTCAAATGTCCTGAGCACCCAAGGCAGTGGGTGGGGCTTACCTTTTCTAAACTTTTGCAGGCACTTCCTAATCCCCATTTAATATCTGATTTAATTGTTGAATGCAGTGGGTTTACAAATTCTCTTTAATCATCTCTCACTCACTGCCATCAAGTCAATTCTGAGTCACGGGACCGGAACTGCTAACAGGAGTAGACTGTCCGGTCTTTCTCCAGCAGTGCTGCTGGTGGTTTCAAACTACTGACCCTGCAGACCACAGCCCAAGGCATAACCACTACCCCACCAAGGCTCTTTAATCATCCTTCCCAATAATAATTTTATCACAAGTTATATTAATAACAGTAAGTAGAAGAAATCGATATAATCCTAGGATGGCCAGATTCTAGACACAATTCTTAGAAACAGTCCAATTCAATTCTTTCTTATCTAAATTATCCTATTCATATGCAATATGGCCTTAGGCCTCTGGTAGGATCAAGCCAGGGCCAGGCCTCCTGTCAGCCATTTTTACTGAGCAGCATGGCCTCAGAGAAGTTCAAGGGGTGTTTGCATCCCCTGAACTGTAATTTAAAAGTTACCATCCATTATATTCATTTGCTTTACTTCAGGTAGTAATAGCCAAAGATCACTTCTAAGAAACAGAAGTTTCACTCCTCACACTTTCCCAGATAATAACTAAGTCAACCTTGTGGCCATATCCACCCTCTGGCTATCCAAAGAAGACAGATCTAATTTCATCCAATTGCCATGAGGCAGAAGTCAGACAAGCCTCCAGTCCCCATCTTCATGATTTGTTTCTCTAGCACCTCCTTCCTAATATCAGAATGTGTTAGGCTGAGTTGCCTAGCTAAACAAATCCAGTAATACGCATCCATGTATACAAAATAACTTCATATCAAGAAGTAATTGTATATCAGGAAGGCATCCCAGCCCAATCCAACTCAAGTGCATAAACCTGATGCTAGTACATGTGTCCCTCTGCAGACTTAAGTCGCCACATGCAATGATGCAGGATGCAGGAAGATCACACGCTGGTGAGTACAGGGTCCTGGGTATCTGAGGTCGGTGGAAACAGGACAGGACAGCAGTAGCTCTCAGGGTCAGTGGCAGAGTCCCAGGAAGGAGGAAGATGAAGAGGCAGAGAGAGAAGGAGGTTCCCAGGGTCCTCCTTACCAGAAGGCCACAGACCCAAAGAGGCATCATTAGGTTGTGCCCTACTGGACAGATTTGAATTCTACCCCTGCACTTTCATCCAGCTTCACGTTGACACAAAATGACCTAATCACCACACTTAGTCATCTTTATTTTCAATGTTTTTATTACTAAAAATGGTTTATTTTGCAGGTCTGTATTTTGAAGTGGTTTGGAATTACTTCTCTCTGTGTGGTAGGTAGGGCCTCACCCAGACGGATGGTTAGGTTGCTTTTCTTTACTTTGTTTTATTTTTTAATTATTAATCATCTTATTGGGGGGCTCTTACAAGTCTTATGACAACCCATCATTCAATTGTATTAAGCATACTTGTGTATAGGTTTCCATCAACATTTCCAAAACATTTTCTTTCTATTTGAACCCTTGGTATCAGCTCCTCTTCTTTCCCCTATCACCCTCGTAAATCCTTGATCAATTCTATATTATTGTTTTTATTTTGTGTCTTACACTGTCCGTTGTCTCCCTTTGCCCACATTTCTGTTATTCATCCCCCTGGGGGTGGATGGGCTGTATATCCAACCCTGTGATGGGTTCCCTCTTTTTCACGCACCCCCATGTTCAATTTTAATAATAAAATAATATACGACATAGTTGTAAATTGCTTAAATGTAACACTTTTTAGATTATACCAATAACCAAACTGAAATACTCCCTGGGACTGGAGGCTGAAATGCCCTCGTGGCAGAAGCAGCAGATGATTGCTGTCCTAAAGTTGTGGATTTGTAGGTTGTTGGACTTTGGTTCGGATCTCCTGCTTTGAGGGTGCCCCATGAACGGTGGCTTGGGACTGCTCTACAAATCCAGTTTCCATGCCCTCCTTGCTTTTCTATGACATGGGCCAGACTGCCAGGCGTGGCTCTGTCTTTATGAATGAGTATTGAGAGTTTTGCCCTGCCTCCAACCTCTGTTGTTTGTGTCAATAGTGTCCAGTGACTTAACTTTGTAATCTTTACAAATCAACACTTCATGTATTTTGGTCCAAAAAGATGTAACGCCCATACCTTCCCTTTGCCAACAGTGTTTTAAATTATATACTATTGACTACATTAAGGATACTATGAATAGAATTGCCACATGCTCCATGGGTTGAGTTATAATGTTCGCCAATAAAATGATAATGTCCCTAAAGTGAACCAAGGACCTTCTGTATAAATTAAACTATAGGTATATGAATGACTCACATTTAATCATAGCCCAAATCTAAGAAAAATTAGTTCTTATGACATGGTCATACTCGATGCTTGCCCTCCTGAAGAGATCACTGAAGATATGGGTGCTATAGCGAAGTGTGGTAAGGAAAGCAGATGGTGCCTGCCTGGCAGAAAGAATAGTGTCTGGAGTCTTAAAGGCTTGTCTTTAAATAAGAAGCCATTTAAGTGAGGCATCAGTAGTAGCCGATGTGATCCAAGGATTATGAAAAATAAAATCCAAATCCAGAGGAGAGAAGAGTACTGGAACTTAAATTCTGAGCACTCACCTTGCAGAAGGCTACGGATGACACTGAAAGCCCATTACCCATTTGCAAGGTCCTCACAGGGATTAAGTCTCTGGAGAACACCCTCTGACTACCGACCAGGATATGAATAGCCTTGCTGTCAGACCGAGTGCATTGTAAAGTGGACTCTTGAAGATGTAGTTAGGTTAAAATGTAACACCCTATCATTTGCTCTCCTTTGGACATATTGTAAATTTGTTCCAGATTTTAATATTTTCTACTTTATTTTCAGTTGACCTTTTCTGTTTTATTTTGTCATCGTTGTTGTGTTTTGTTTGTTTTTCTGCATGTAAAATCTAGGAGAGGTAAATCTATAAAGAGAGTAACTGTATTAATAGTTTCCTAGGGGTAGGGTATGGGAGGCTGGGAGGAGCTAACAACAATGAGTACAAGAAAGAGAAAATGTTCTAAAATTGATTGTGGTAATGATTGCACAACTCTTTTCAATATGATTGAACAGTATGAATTGTATGATATGTGAGGGACAGATGAAAAGTATCGGAATAAGCTCATCTTTGTACCTGGCTCCCTGAAGAATTATTCTCACCTGCTTCTCCACGCAAGAGTCACAAGTACTTTGTGATCTAACTCTGGATACCATAGCCCTGGATTTAGAATGCAAAAGTAAGATACTATCAGAGGGAGGAGCTGCTAAAGCAGTAAGATTCAATAATTCGATCATTCTATTAATTGCAGTCTGTCAGGTGGATGCTAATTGGCTCAAATCTCTAGAAGGAACCAGCGGGCCTTCCTGTTAAACATTTTTGCACACACATGGGAGCGGGAGAAGGAAGAGGAAGAAGAGAAGAAAAAGTGGATCTTGATATGGATCGAAATCAAGGAAACGATTGGTCCCCAGCGGTAGAATCGGTCAAGGACAGGAAGTCTCTTTCTAAAGATTTCCTTTTCCTTTTGATCTTTCTTCAGATTCTTTCTTGTGAGACTTCCTGGCTCCTGACCCTCTTCCTCCAGGGAAACTGGCTTAATAAAGAGCTCCTTGATGGACTAAACTCTAGAACATAAATTGATGTACTACTTCTTGAGCCAAGAATAAGTTTGGGCCAAGAACAAATTTGGGCCTAAATTAAGTCTAGTGTTTAGGCCAGGGGGGTCAGAAACCTTCAGCATGATTCATGCCTGGCCTGGCTGAGTTGCCAGCATGGAGGGCATAAGCCCAAAGATTTCGGATGATAAACACTACATATTGGTCCAATTGGTCTTGTCTGCTAATTTTCTCTAAAACTGTGGAAGGAGTTATCAGCTGATCTTAAATTTAAGGGTTCAGTGTTCCAAGAATCTCTCATTCACTTTCTTTCTTAACTGTTTTATGGACATATAATTCACACACAATATAATTCAACACTTCAATCATATTATGAAGAATTGAGCAATCAAAACCACAGTCAATTTTAGAACATTTCCTTATTTCTCGTACTTATTGCTACTAACTCCCCATTTCCCCCCAGCCTTCCCTGCCAGACTCCCAAGACACTATTAATATAGTTACTGTCTCTATTGATCTGTCTCTTCTGGGTTTCATAAACAGAAAAGCATACACACACACCAATGACCAAAGCCAACAATAATAACCGTAAAACAAAAACAAGAAGAGTAGACAATATGAAAAACTAGAACAAATTTAAAATGGGTCAAAAGGGAGATTAAATAATATGCTAAATTTTAACCTCACTGCATCAGCAATAATCCACTTTGCAATTCATTTTACACGATACAAAGACTAGTCATATCCCTTATCCATGGTCAGACGGGATTCACCAGAAGCTGAATTCACAGGTATTTCCTGTTCAAAAAAATTTTTAAACTGAAACAACTTTAAAATGAGTCAAAAGGGAGATCAACTGATAAAATATTATCTTTTTAAATGTCATAAACTAACTACATCCACCATAACCAACTTTATAGTCTTCTGTCTGATAACAAGGCTATTCCCATCTCTCAAATATGATCAGAGGGGATTCACTGGAGGCTTAATCCATGTGGGGACCCTGAAAAGGGGCTTCTACTGTCATCCATAGCCTTCTGCAAACCAGGTGCTCACAATTTAAGCTCATACCATTCTCTCCTTCGAATTTGGATCATGGCTCACACAGGCTAGTGTGCTTTTCCCATGTGGACTTAATTGATGCCTCACTTAAATGGCTGCTGGATTGAAGACTAGCTTTTAAGACCCCAGATGCTTGCTTTCTGTTAGGCGGCCACCATCTGTGTGGGTTTTTGACCACACTTGGCTATGGCATCCATATCTTTAGCGATCTCGTCATCAGGGTAAGCATCAAGCAGGGTCATGTCCTAAGAAGTATCCTTAGATTGGGGCTAGAATTCAATGTGAATCCCAAATAGATTCGCACACCTCTGGTTCATATATGCCTCTGGTTCACCTTAGAGACGTCATTGTCATTTTATGTTAGAGAACAGTATCTTTGATCCCACTGGGGAATAAAGGAATCCTATTAATAGTGTCATCCTGGAATTATTGGTCCTACTCTTGAGCCCACTGTTGCAGCCATGGTGTCAATCCATCTCGTTGAGGGCCTTCCCCTCTTCACTGCCCCTCCACTTCACCAAACACGATGTCCTTCTCTCGGGGCTGGTCTCTCCTGACAGCATGTCCAAAGTATGCAAGACACAGTCTCGCCGTCCTTGCCTCTGAAGAGCACCCTGGCCATACTTCTTCCAAGATAGATCTGGTCGTCCTTTTACCTCCATGGTACTTTCAGTATTCTTCTCCAGCACCATCCTTCAAATGCATCCATTCTTCTTTGGTCTTCTTTATCCAATGTCCAACTTTCACATGCATAGGGAGCGACAGAAATGCCAGGGCTTGTGTCAGGTGCACCTTCGTCCTCAAAGGAACATCCGTGACTTTCAATACAAGAGGTCTTGTGCAGCAGATTTATCTAATGTAGCTCATCTTTTGATCTCTTAACTGCTGCTCTTATGAGCATTGATTACGGATCCAAGCAAGACAAAATCCTTGGCAACTTCAATCTCTTCTGTTTATGTTGATATTACCTATGGGTCCAGTTGTGAGGATTTGGGTCTTACTGACATTGAGTTGGAATCCGTACTGAAGGCTCCAAACCTCATTCTCCATCAGCAAGTGTTTCAAGTCCATCTTGCTTTCAGCAAGCAAGGTTGTGTCATCTGCATATCGCAGGTTATTATCAGCCTTCCTCCGTTCTGGTTGCCATTTCCCTGTTGTTCAGGGAAGCAGAGTAACAATAACCCACTGTATCACCAGGGATCCTTCTGAATATAATTACCCAGGTGAAAATAGCCCCCCTGCTCCCAGATGTAATTGGATGCTCTAAGAGCAGAGACAATGGGCTGAACTCCGACCCTTGGTGAGGTGATGTCAAGTTAATGCTGACTCATAGTAACCTATATGTACAATGGAACCAAACGCGCCCAGGCTTGCATCAGCCTCAGGGTGGTTGTTAGATTTAAGCACTTCTTTTTGCAGCCACTCTGTCAACCCACGTCCTTGTTGTTGACATCTCTTTTCATTGACCTTCTACTTTAACAAGCATGACGTCCTTTTCAAGGAACTGGTCTCTCCTGATCACATGTCCCAAATGCATGAGAAGATGTCTCTCCAGCTTCAGTACTAAGGAGCATTCTGACTATACTTCTTCTAAGATAGGTTTGCTTTTTCCTTCTGGAATAATAGGAAAATCAATTTACTCATTCCGCCGGGCATGGGCCAGTGGTGACAAAGGCATGGCATACATGAGGCCACTTCCCCATCCTGCTTCAAAGCTATGCATCACAAAGCTATGACAGCTCTTTATTGACAAACAAACAAAAAAATTCAGAGAGTAGGCACTGCCACCTCATTATTAGGTCTGTAGCACAAAGGAAGTCTGAGGTTTTTCCTGGAAAGATAGGTTTGAGGAAAGAAGACCTTAGCAACAGTGCAGACCAGGCCCTTTATTGCATGATGTTGTCTCGTCATCAGCCCTAGAGTGTGGAGAAGGAGAAGTGGTAGTTGTATGGCTTTATTTTATTATTCCCCAAATGACACTGCAGTGTAATCACCCCACATGAGTGATGAAGGAGACTGATCAGGGAGCCCAGCATGATGTCAAACCCAGAGGCCAAACCGGCCATGAAAACCTGCATGGTGAAAAACACATGACAGGCTATGTCCCACTGACCATGACCGACAACTGTTCCTCACCTTCTTGGAGAGCTGGTGGCTCCAGAGGAGCCGGGATTGGGCACTGAGACTGGAGAAAAAGCGCAGGTGAGATTAAGAATGAGGCAACTCTTATCTAGAATCGGAATTTTCTTATGGGGGAAAGAAACAACGGGAACAGGACCAGCTGCTGGGCGGCTGCCTTTCATGCCCGCGTGTGTGGAGTCACAACTGGACTTGTAAGGCAGCAAGTAGGAAGAGTCAGTGTTCACAAAGCACGTTTTCAATGGATGGCCTACGTGAGGGTAAATGCTGAGAAACAGATCATCTGCCCACGGCGCTGCCTCTTCCACGGCACACTCATCCCACTGTCGAAAAGAGGCAGCAAGCACCTGTGTTGCCTGCACGTGAGAGCACTGCTCGTGGCCAGGGAGGGGATCTCTTTGGCCAGGGGACAGACTTCTGCCCACCTTAAGTGATCTAGGGAACTGCAGAATTCTCATCACGATAGTTGACAACGTCAAACAAGGCAAAACCAGAGAGAATGGAAGCAAACGTTCCACTTGCGCTTTGGATTGATTGTCCCTGCGTTGGACCTCACAGGACAGTGACAGGGACCAGGAGGATGTGCCAAGAGAGGACTCGGCTACGGGCTTGGTGAGGCCCGGGTTAAACACTGTCTTCTCCATCCAGCGATCCGCTCTCTGGGTGAATCACTTAAGGCAGGATAACAATAACGCTGGCGTGTATGTCTCCTCTGGGCGTGGGATGGACACACAAAGGAGCCGAAGAGATGATGTAATGGAAGGATCAAGAGGGACCTGTTTGCTTAGGGAATCTGCAGGAAGTGAGTCACTGATTAGATTGCGATAGGATAAGAAGAACATCTTCCAGGTGGGAGTCTTCTTGCCTGAATCCTCTCCCTACTTTTCCTTCCTAGACCTCTCTGGCCCTAGTACCTTAGGTGGTGTTATTCCTAAAAGAATCACCCCGTGAACTGGAAATACAGGGAATCCGGGATGGATGAGCCCTATAGGACCAGTGGTGTGAGTGGCGAAACAGGGAGGGTAAAGGGAGAATGGGTAGGAAGGAGGGAACCAATTACATGGAACTGTGTGTGACCTCCTCCCTGGGGGACAGACAACCGAAAAGTGGATGAAGGGAGACGTCGGACAGGGCAAGATATGACAAAATACCCATTTATAAACTATCAAGGGCTCATGCGGGAGGGGGGAGGGGGGAGGGAGGGGAAAAATGAGGACCTAATGTCGGGGGTTTCAATGGAGAGAAAATGTTTTGAGAAACGATGTACAAATGCGCTTTACACAATTGATGTGTGTATGGATTGGGATAACAGTTGTATGAGCTCCTAATAAAATGTTAAAAAAAATAAAATAAAATAAAACAAAACAAAACAAAAAAAAGAATCACCCCGCCCAGTGCCACCTCTAGTAATCGCATCTGCTTTTTCCATATACAAACTGGTTGGAACACATCATCGACACTGGCCAGCTCTTCCCATCCATATCTCCAGACACTCACTCCTGGAAAATCGTTTCCATAGCCATCCTTATCTGTAGTTGTCCCAGCAATCCAACAGTTCTGCGGGATGCCTATGAGTTGCATTAACATTAGGAAGCTCAGAGATGTAACTTTCTCAAGGGGAAAAGTTAGTAAGAGGTAGAATTGGGGTCAAACTTAGTCATGTCCATGTTTAAGCTCTAGTCTAGCGTTTCCCAAAGTGGGTCATCGAGAAGCCAAGCCTGAGATTTAAATGGGAAGACGAACTTCCGCACGTTATCAGAGAGAACAGCTCCTGGGAAAGACACCTGCTTGGTCAAGTAGAGGGCCGGGGACAAAGAGCAAGGTGCTCGCTCGACCATCTGGACTGACGCAGTGTCTGCAGCGGTGGGCTCATCGTGAGCGTGGGGCAGGACTGCTTCCTTCTGGTGTGCAGACGTGGCTAGGAGTCGGAACCGATGACGCCTGACCACAATAAAAGAATTGGGGATTTTTGTTCTTCCAAAATAACATTGTGTACTTAGTATCATTCTTATAAGAAAAGCTGGCTCAAAATAAAAAAAGAAAAGCTGGCTCAAAAAATGAGCCCTTGCAGCACAGTGGCACGTGTTTAGTTGCGAATCCAAAAGTTGGTGATTTGAACCCTGGTGGTGTACTGGTTACGCGTTGGGCTGCGATCCTCAGGGTCAGCCGTTCAAAACCACCAGCAGCTCCTCGGGGAATGGCCTGGTTTTCTACTCCTGTAAACAGTTACGGCCTCAGAAAACCATAGGGGGTCACTGTGAGTCAGCATTGCTTGCACAGCGGTGAGTTTTTGAGTCTATTCAGTGCAGATTTACAACCTCGTAAACCCTGTGTTGGAGCTCCATCCTGCCTTAATGGTGCTCTCTGAGTGGAATTGACTTAACAGCCATGCGTTTTGTGGATAGCTCTAAACATGTGATACTTTGCATTATCAGTATTTCCTCGTGGGATTGCTGTTGGTCTTTTAGTCAGCCTATACATTTTAGAGGAGACTGATAGCATAATGGGGTATGCATTGGGCTGCTAACCACAAGATCAGCAGTTTGAAACCCCCAGCTGCTCCACAGGAGGAAGATGAGGCTCTCTACTTCTGTAAAGAGTTACAGCCTCAGAAACCCACAAGGCGGTTCTACTGTACTCTGTAGCTCATTGTGACTCAGAATCGAGTTCATGGCAATGCGTTTGGGTTTGGGTTTGTAGACGTTGTAGATTGTTTGGCTTTGCTTCCCACCAAGCACCTACCAGTAGGTACAACCGAGAATGCCTTCCATAGGTTGGACTTCCTTCTATAAGAATGTTATATGAATATTACGACCACTAGTTGAGGATAATGGATCGTAGGCTACAAACCAAAAGCCAAATTCACCGCCACAAATTCAGACTCGGTTTACCGGTATGGAAAGGCCAGTCTTTCTCCCTAGGAGCTGCTGGTGGTTTTGAACTGCTGACCATGAGGATTGCAGCGGACTCCTTGGGTTATAATGACCATGAAATCAGAAACAGCATCTTTCCTCATTCCCATCCCCAGCATTTGGCACATAGTAAACCCTTAATCAATCCCAGGGAATCATCCAGGGCACAAATGCATGATTGGTCGATGGGCGCATTTAACCGACATGCTGGTCATGAACCTCTTTGACCAAACTGGGCCTCCTGTCTGTGTAAGGGGTCAGCAAACTGTGGCCGGAGAGTACGTACATGTGGCTATGAAGTAAAATGGAAATAAAATGACCATAGTTTCATTTAAAGGATATTATTCAGATAATGGTGATCTCGATCATTTGTAGAAATATATTCATGGCTCTCAAATAATTTTAAAATTGTTGTGAGGGACGGGATTGGCTCTTCCATCTCAAAAGTTGGCCGACCCTTGGTCTCTATCATCTCAACACCGCCGTGTTATTAGCAATGCTAACTGCAGGAGGGTGAGTCAAAAGGATCGCTACCGGGGCTCCGGTTCATGCACGCACCAACTCCTTCCCGAAACCGTTAAAGAGGCCTCTGTGCTCAGAGAAGGGCAGGACATGTTCTCCCAGGAAGATACTTGTCTTAGTTTTGTTAGACGCCTTCAAAAAAGATCCAACCCAAAACCACAGGCCCAAGAGATCAGCTCAAAAAAATTTGGTAGCTCTTTTTTTTTTTTTTTTTTTTTGCGACTCCCAAGGGCTAATCTTGGTAGATTTCCCAGAGGACTCAGTATGATCGTGAGGGCTTCTGATGAAGAAATATTAAGGAAATTGCAAACAGTATCAGTAAGAGAACGGCTGGGAAAACTGCTCAGAGAAATTTAATTTTTTCCCTTTCCATCACAACGATGTACCTGCTCATTCTTCGAGGGTAGCAAGGGCTGCTGTAGGATTTTCCACTGGGGGATCTTACCACATCCACTCTCCAGCCCTGAAGTGGCCCCTTCAGACTCCCTTTTGTTTCCCAAACTCAAAAAGGAACTTAATTTGAGCTCCTTGGGGTTGCAAAAATTGCCATTTGGATGCAGTGCCAATTGTAAAGCGTGGCAATCTTCTGGGAAGAGTTAACTGAAGCCACTATCATCGAGTCAGTTCAACTCAGCCCTCTGCCTGGGTCTCGCAGGCTGGGATCTCTGTGGAGGCAGAGAGCCTGAGCTTCTCCCATGGAATGGCTGGTGCGTTGGTCCCACTGGCCTGCGCGTGCGCTGTCCAACAGGCAGCCGCCCTAGAGAGATGGCGTGTCTCCTTTAGAAGTGTGCACCCTAGATGCAGGAGGTTCTTTGACATCTCTGTTCAATAAAGGCTTCCATGATTGTGCCTTACCTTTGTTTACAAGGGGGATTCAAGAAGTTGGCGTAAATAGTCTATCTTTTAATTTAGTGCTTAATACAGAACTTTTTGAAGCTTCATCATATTAGAACCAGTAACCACATTTTGATTCTCTATTGTAGGAATTAGATCGCCTGGTTATATTAATCTAAGCATGAACTTTTCTATATTGTGAACCCCTGATTCTTTCCCATCCATACACACTTAATTACAGCAGTATTTCAACTTTCAATGTTTGGGTCCGGACACCTTATGCAATGCTCCCTACCTACAGTTACTAGTCAACAAGTACCATTCAATCTTTCCTCCTACCTTGCTCTTCTCTTTTGGTTCCTAATAGCATACGTCCATCCTGCACCCACCTAGGTGTACCACCCCTTCCTGGCTGGAAGCTCGAACCTCTGAGCATGCGCAATACAATCTGAGTAGAAAAATTAGTTTGGACTAACCGCTGCTCATTTGTCCGTGAGTCTTCAGTGGTTCATTTGAGTGAAGTTATTAGAATCCTTGTCAAACAGCTGCTAGCTGAAGTTTACTCTAGACATTTCTTTGGATGCCCCAAGAAATTTTTCATTTCCCTTTGTTTTCTGGATTCTCACAGTTTCAGTGTCTCTGACAGACTCAGAATAGACATTCATTGGAGGACAGGTGAGAAGAAAGTGTAATATTGGCTCTAGAGTCACCCAGTGGGGAGGAAAGGTCTTCAGGAGCCAACTAAGCTAGCAGGGCTGTAGTAGGGCATCAGGCTGTTAGATAAACTGCGATTTCAGCTATTCTGGGGCAAGCTATGGCCCAAAAGTCTATGGGAGGTGAGGCATAGTGATGGCTGCACCGGGAAGGAGGGACATGAAAATCCAGGCATGGAGTCAGCCTTAAAGGCTCTCCTGGGTAGTAAGACCCAGTGCATTCAACCAGAGTGGTCTGAAATGTTTGCAGAAGGAGTTTGACTGAATAATGGCTTGAAGAAAAAAATTGTATTTGGAGAATTGGAGAGGACACGAGCCACTCAGTGATTTGCACTGGGAGTTAGGCATCTATGGCTTCAGCTTGGTTGAAATCACCTGGCCATCATTCTGGCTCCTAAGGGCAGCTGAAGTAGTTTCTCTTGCAGTGAAGTCTTTTAGTGTTCAATTTCCACTTTACTGGGTACAGAATTGTTTCCATTTGTGGTCAACACAATGGACCAGATCAAATTCAATGGGTTCTATAGATGAGAGGCCTCAAGCACAAGGCCTTTCTTTAAAACAGTTAAAAGCACATGCATGCTGATAGAAGTTACCCCATTCAAACAAATATACTTTGCATACAAAGAGAATATGTCATGCCCTGGCCAAATGTTACACAAGAGGAAGGCTTATGAGCCAGGGTCCAGCAAAGCTATTGCCTATGAGAAACCTGAGATCAGGGGGCACAAACTCATTCATGTGCATGGAATATAACATAAATAATGAACCAGGACAACAGGAAATGATGGGTGTTACGGTGAGCTGAAGAGACATGCCCCATTTACACAGGATCTCTGCTGCTCTGCTCTCCTGCAGTGCTGCCATGCAATAAGACTCTACTGCGATCAGATTTTGTAATTTTTCAAGAGCATACAGACCTCGATTTTTGTAGCAAAGCTGCCAATTTCAGCAATATTGTAGGGACTACACAGAATCTAACTGCGAGGTACTTCTTACTGTGGTCTCGTTTCTAGTCCCTGCCTTAGAAGCCTTAGAAGTCACTGGTCCCTGGCCTTCCTTGTCCTGAAAGGAAGAGTGGACACCTAGGTGTAGGAGAAAGTCCCAACTTTTTAGTCTGACATGAGGAACACTAGCTGCCTATTCATTCATTCGTTTTGTTCCCTGGGTGCTGCCCACACTGTACATTTTGGCTCTGCTGAGCTAACTATAGTTCTACTAATGTGCAAGGAACAGAGTCAATTATACCTTTAATGGGAAATGGGACACAAGCAGCCATCTAAGCAAGGAGCCCACTAAGCCACTTGGACGAAGCCCACCAGCCTGTGTGATCCAACGACGACAATAACAAAATTCAAACATGGCAAAGGGAAAAGTATCAGAGCTAAAATTATGAACAGTTGGTAGAGGACTAAGGAGGACAGTGGGAGCCCCAAACCCATCTCAGAGCAACTAGTTAGATGAAGCCGCTGGCAGACCCCCGCTAGGCACAGGGAAGGGTCTCATACAACCTTACTCTCAGCGATCATTGTCATCTTGATTATGCCGGATCATCTTCAGCATGCTGGATCACCTGACCCCACCTGGATTTGTTCCAGGTGCGAGTTTCTCTTGCATGTTCCATGACAAAAATTTCTTCCCTGGCTTTTTGAATATTGAGGGTGTTCTTTTCTTTCTTATTTGTAGTTTTATCTTTATATTATTATTTTATCCTTACTGCTTTATTTCTATTTTGGTTTTTTTGTTTCTATTGGGTTTGCCAGTTTGAGAAGGACAGATGGAATGGATGCATAGAGATAATAACTGATGCAAGGGTTAATAGGGAATGTGGGGATAGGAGATAGGGAGGGTCAGGGGATTTCAGGAGCAAACAATGAAGGCAGGAGCAGGGAGGAGTCACTAGAACCGATTGTGATTACATAACTATTTTAAGGCGATTTAACCATGGGGGGGGGGTGTTCTAAAATTGATTGTGGTAATGATTGTACAATTTTTCTTGGTATGATTGAATGCTTGAACTATTTAATTGTATGATATGTAGATTAGGTGTCAATAAAAATATTAAAAAAGAAAAGAAAATTGGGCCTTGTGGAAATTTGAAAATATAGCCATAATTTTCTTTTATCCCTTCCCTCAAGAGGTAGACTTGAAGACTGTTTGGTCTTTGAGGGAAAATCAACCATGAGAGCATAATGGGATGGAAGCCGTGGTGGGATTCAGCAGTTCACACCGGTTTGGCAGAACTGATACCTGACTTCTTGTTGGGTTCAGCAAGCCAATTGTTAGCGTGGTACTTGTAATCAGGGTTCTCCCTAAAGTGGCCTGCTGGGCAGCCATCCAATGAGGAAATCACAAGTTTACATTCTGTACTCATTTTTAACATTCATGTACCAAACAGGATTTTCTAAGTGCCTGGAATAATGTATCCATAGGTATAAAAAAATTAGATGAAACCATGCTTGTAATATTTATTTATTCATCCCATAAAACTCATTATAGTTTTGATGAAATACTACATTTTTATTCCCTGGCGTTTGATACTTCAGGAAACAAAAGAACACAAAGAGAAAAGGTACCTAACAGCCAGAAGGTGACAACAGGCTGTCATTTGTTTCAGCCTTGTGCTGTCTCGCATTCCTGCAAGGTATGGGGAGTGAATTTAACAATTGCTGAAAGTGTTCAAAAAGTTAAATCTATCTGTCAGACCTATTTCTGTAAGTTCAGCAGGAGCAGGAAGGGGTTTTTCAAGATGAGCATATGTTCAGAGAAGAGAAGTCACCTGTGTCTAATGTATCAATGACAGTGACTATTGTCTAATTGGCCTCCGTTAAAGGAATGGGCTTATGCCCCACAGTGAAAAGATGGTGATGGATAAACCAACCAGCTCAAGATGCTCAGATAAAAGCAAAGAATATTGTAAGTGAGGATGTCACACAAGAAACAATATAGAAATATCTTAAATAATAGTTTTATTTATTTTTGTCAGGTTTTGATGTTTTTTTCCCATTAAATTTTTAAAACTCTTTCTTATAACACAATCTAGTTTTGTGGACCTCTTTCATTGTTCTTTTTAAGTATTAACTGCATGAAATAATAAACTACCTGTTGGTATATCTTTGTTTCTTTTTTCTTTTTCTCCTTAAAACAGTCACTAGGGCAGTGAACCAGTTGTTCAGTGGGCTGAATCCCACCACTGGATGGAAGTGACGCTGCACGACTTCTGAGGGTAGATCATCAAAGGCAATGTAGCTTCTACTCGGCTCACTGGAGCTCTCTTTGAAGGCTGAGGCTGCCCGAGGCGGCCACGCTATGAGGAAGTCCAAGCCAGTCCACGTGGAGAAACAGCATTGAGATGACATGAAGAAACTTCATCAGATATTCCAGATCTCAACAGCTTCAGTCCCACTCACCACCGGACTGCAGCAGCCGAGCCCTCCTCACTACTGTTATGTTTGAAGCCGTTGAGACAGCCACTGTGACTGCCACATCTCTCTGAAACATTGATGTCCTTCTCTAGGGACTGGTCTTGCCTAACCAACTGTCCGAACAAAGTCTCACCCTCCTGACAAGCCTCAATTAGTGTTCACTTCTCAGCTTATTAATCTCTAGGCTCTAATATCTGTTGAAATGGCTGTGGAGAACTCACAGACAACATTCACGGTTCGAGGGTTTACGGAGGAAGTTAACAAGTGGTAATGCATGCCACTTAGAAATGCTCACGAGAGTTGTTTCTCAGGACATGTTACAAAGTTCTTTCAGGTCTGCTAATGAATGTCCAAAGATACATGCCACTGCTGTAAGCTTCAATCAAAAGGCATTCAGTTAGTAAACCCAGCTCCCTAATTTTAAAAAATCATTTTATTGGGGGTTCATACAGCTCTTATCACAATCCATACATTCATCCATTGTATCAAGCACATTTGTACTTTTTGCCATCATCAGCTTCAAAACATTCTCCCTCCACCTGCCCAGCTCCCTAAATGAAGGGCCCAGAGGTACCCCACTCCAGTAAGCCTTTGTATAAAAAGGTATTCAGTTCCACTTCTGTGGGTCAGCAAGTTCAATATCCCCAATTAAGTGCCTGGAGGCACCCGACTAGGCAAGCCACCCTCCTGCACAACAGCACTCATCTTTATTTCCTCCATGGAGTCAGAAATCCACCACTCTGTGCCCTGCTCTAGCTCCTGGTCCTGATGATGCTCTAGCTCCTCTGACGCTCTAGCTGTCTTCTGAATCAGGAAGTTCGCTGTGCCGGGATCTCAGGTGCAGAGAGCACACTCCACTCTGGGCTCTTGCAGGTAACGAGATTCCCACTTTCTTTGTGCAGAGGGCTCATTTTATACACAGCAGGATGGCACTCCAGGGAAACCTGTTCACAATTACTCACAGGTGAATCCTTTCAATATTTTCTACTACCTTCTTGCCAGACCCATGCAGGGATTGGTTGTTTGGTGAAAGATTTGGGCATTCATCTCTAAGGAGCATGCTGGCTGTACTTCTTCTAAGACACATTTGTTAGTTCTTTTGACAGTTCAGGGTGCTTTCTGTAATGAACACCAGTTGTCTGTGAGTATGTTGTATTATGCTGGCTTGTGTGTTGATGTGATGCTGGAAGTGATGTCACTGGTTTTTCAAATGCCCAAAGAGGTCGCCAAAAGTGACTATGTGGTCACCAGATTACCAAGAGCGAACAGGCTTCTCGAGTGTCCAGACTAAGAAGAGACAGCAAAGACGGACTTGGCTCCACATTTCAAAGGAAGAAGCAGCAGAAACCCTTATGCATAGCTTTGAAATGTTGTCAGATACTGCAGGGCTGTGCTAGTCTGGGTACTTTAGAGAAACGAATCCACAGAAACTCATATGTATAAGAGAGAGTTTTATATAAAGGGTGAGTGCATATCAAGAAAACATCCCAACCCAGTGCTGCCCAAGCCCACAAGTCCAATTTTAACCCGTATGTCCAACACCAATCCACAAAGTCCTCCTCCATCTCACAAAACAAATGCAATGATGCCGACTGCAGGAGGAAAGCCAAGTCAGTGAATGTGTAAGCATCTCAGTGCTGGCAGGGATCTCCACACGGCTGCTCCAGCACCCAGGGCTGCATCGGGGTAGGTCCATGTAGCTTCTCCTTGGGGATGTCGTGCAGGAAGTGAGCCTTGCCAGCTGAAGCACAGAAGTAACTAGGACAGCTGCACCTGGTCCGACCATCAGAGAGCGAGAGACCGGAGAACGAGAAGGGCGTGGCTCACTAGCCACTTATCTCTCCGCCTTTCAATTAACCCCACACATGTTTATCGGCCAGGTTGGCACAATGAACTTTAACTAACTCAAGGGCTAATAGAAGAAAGCAGACCGTGGTTGGAGATAGTGCCAGAGGATGCGTTCCTCGGTCCGAAGGCACTTGAAATGTGGCTGGAGCTGAGCTCATTTCTGAGTGGAGTCAACCGTGGTGACACGAGTTGAGTAAAGCAGTGTTTTGTTGTTTTGTCATTACGGGTTGGAACTGATTCAATGGCTCCTAACAACATCATTGAGAATCTGCCTTCTCAACCAGACTATGTTTCCTGAAAGAATGATCTTTTCTTTTTCACCATCGTGTCTTTAGCAACCAAGCCAGAGTCTGATGCAGAGCAGGTGCTCGGAGAGTGTTTACTGAGAACAATTCAGCCACAGAATGTGTTTGGCAGCACATCCAGAGACGCAAACAGAGTTGTGGGACTTCTCTTTTCTTGCACACTAAGAATTCCGGAGGTGGGCAGTCCACGTCCGTTACATGAGTGCCCTGGGGCCTCCATGCCTCCTCCCTTCCTCCTCCTTTTGCGTTGGCTTGGTCGCCTCCAGTTGCATGAAGTCTGCTCCACGTGCAGGAAGTAGGATGAGGCAAGGATGAAAGGAGCACTTTCTCAATCGTGCAAAAGAAAACCATCCCAAGTCAACGTCTCCTTACCTTTCATTGACTAGAACGATGCCGCATGGCCACCCTTTGCTGCAAGGAAAGCTGGGAACTGAAGTTAGTCTGGAGGGCAAACTACTACCTGAACAAAATCAGTGCTTTGTTTTGTTTTGAGAAAGAATCAGAGAGTGAATTCTGGATGCATGGGAGCATGCCTGAGAAAACCAGCTTCAGGAGGCACTCATGGCAGCAGCGGCATTCCTGAGCGGTGCAAAAGGTTCATGTGTTTGACCAGGAACTGCAACGTTGGATGTTTATGTCTCCCACAGGTGACTTAAAGGAAAGACATGGTGATCTTCTCCCCAAACAATTAGCCACTGCAAACCCTAGGAAGCACAGTTTACTTCGACATATGCAGGGTTTCCAAGAAGCCAATCAGCTCAATGGCTGTTGCTTACGTCTAGTGCAGGCTGTTGGCCTTGCTTTGTGTACTTGGTTCTTTTCAGTTACTGCCAAATTCCCGCTATTCTTTCTCTGCAAATTCTAGAAGGAGCAGATAATTGGCTTATTAATTAATGACTTCTGATAGGAACGCCTCCAAGGCTACCCGGTCAGCCTGCGCCTCTGAGTCTGTTGTCACCTATCCAATCCCTTGTTGACCGCCCTTGTCACAGTTTGCCAGTTACAGGCCTATGAACATAGCCTTTCACTCTGAAGGGGTAGTTCACATGGCCGGAGTCTGGTAGGACTGTCTGGTCTTTGTGCCTTGCTATCTAACTGCTCCATGATTATATTTTATACTTTTGAATCAAAGGCCCCTCCCCACAACCCAACCCCCAGCACACACTCCCAACACCTTTTGATATGCCGCCCACTGAGACCTTCCTCATGATGCCACAGGACGCCTCTCCACAGCCCATTCCCCACCCCCCAGAGGCCCTCTGTCTGTCTGCAGCATCCTCTTTAGTAGAGCTGTCTGGTTTCTCCACGTGGCTCTCCCCCAGGCTCAGGGCTCCCTCAATTCAGTTTCCCCAGTGCTCCGCTTTGCTGTGGGCTTGTTGCAGGTATTGGACAAGTCATTGTTAAATAAATAGATGGGTTTAGTGAAGCAAGACGACAAGGAGCCCATAACATCAGCTACATTTGAGTTTGGAGTACTTTTGAGAGGCCAGCTTCTCTTTCACTGTCTCTTGCAAAGCTTACTACCAGCTTGTTGATTACCATTGTTACCTGTCGTCCTTGACTTTGGGACAGGCTGTGTCCTGCAAGCGGGTGCGACTGGGACCCAAAGCACCTTTCCTCTTAGGGAAACAATACGGCAAATCAGAGGTCTTCAACTGAAAAGCAAAACCGTAGTGGAACCTTTTCTTCACAAAGAGTCGTTTCCCAAACCCTGACGAGCAAGCGCGACGAGTGCCGCTGGATTGCACATGTTGACAATGGTTGCCATGGAAAACAGTTTCTTGTGTAGATGTTTACCACAAAAACAACACACCTTTTTTTCTTTAAGAAAAAAAAAATTGTTCCCTGAAGCTCATTTCTTCCTTTCCCTGCTGTGTATGTGTGTGTGTGTGCATGGGTGTGTATAGAGAGAGGTTAGTCATGGGGACTCTTTGTACCAGTTGATAAGCAACTATGAGTGGCGTGAGCTGCTGGAACTCTCTGCACTCTGGTGTTAGGTGCCTGAAACATATTGTTAAAGGTTATCTTTGTGATAGGGGGAAGGAGGAAATATTCACAATGTGTTTGGCTGTGCTCCAGCCTGGCTATTTGGGGGTGGTGGCCAGGTGACCTAGAGACACATTGGGAATGCCTGCCCAGCTGAAGTGCTGCCACTTTGGAGCATTAGCTAGTGTCCCTACCAGGGCTCAGAAGGGAGTGAGAAATTCTCCATTGTCTTGAAGAATGCATATGAAGTCAACAACAGAATGTTGCTAGAAAGGCAGACATTAACGTACGCCTGGTGATACTTTAAAAGAACATAATGCGCATATGATTGGACAATGGAGGAATGGCGATGATTTCATGCAAAGAACTTGTCTGAATTCAAATGTTTGTTGGAGGGTGTGGTAGGTACATAATCTGTTGTCAATTTGAGACTTAAGAGTAAAGTGGTAAATGGTGCCAGGTGCCACAACAGTTAAGGGGGAAAAAAAGGGGGGAAGTGAGTTTAGCCTGTCAATCAGGTCGCAGCTTGATGACCTCATCTGGAGGCGCTGGGGAGATAAATAGCTCGCTGGAGGCGGGCACATGCTCACTCCCTGTGAGACATTCTTGTGGACAAGACACATGGAGCTACACTAGAGCCCTGGAGCTGGAGCCACGTGGAGACCCCTGCCAGCACTGAGATACTTCTACCGCTATTGCATCTGCAAGACTTTCCACCCACTGGCCTGTGATCTTCCTGCATTTGGTATCATTACATGTGTTTCATGAATCTGAAGAGGACTTTATAGATTGGTCCATAGGACATATGGACTAATATCAGACTTATGGACTTGATCTGAACTTGACTGGGATGTTTTCTCAATATTCAATTGCCCTTATATAAAAAGCTCTTTCCTAGACACATCAGAGTGTTTCTCTAGTCTACTCGACTAACACAGAAGACAAGAACTTGGAAGTAATGAATCTGAATCTCTGAGATTTCTAAGCAAGATCATTAAGGGGCTGCGTGGTTTCTTCTTACTCTGCCAAGTGAAAAGAAAACTTCAAGATTTGGAAAATCCTTCCGTACAAACTAAAGAAATAACTCCTCGAATGCTTACCAAGGATGTCCCTGTGTAAGATCACGCCTGTGACTGGTGGATCTAACCAACCCCAACAAAAACTGTTGGCTTACGCTGAAGGCAAGAATGAGAGAGACCAAGGAAAGAGTCCGTCTGCCTCTTGGAATCAACAAGCAGGAAACAGGCCAAAGGAACTGCAGCTGCTGTCCTCGGAGGAAAGTTAAAACAAACAAAAAAAAGGACTGTCCTTAGAGCAGTTCGAAGAGCAACAGAACTGAATGAGAAATGGGTCATTTTCTCAGGCCATGCTCTCCTGGATCTCACACTGTGGGGTCACAGCCTTACAGGGTTCAGAGTTAGATCTTCTGGGTCATGGAGCTGCTATTAAGGTGTGCTGATGGGGCTTTCTACTCTCATAAAGAGTTACAGTCTCAGAAACTCATAGGGGCAGTTCTATCTGGTCCCATAGGATCACTATGAGTCAGCATTGACTCAATGGCAGTGAGTTTGGTTCTGGGTTAAGGGGATGGAGCTGCCATCCAAAGCTGAGGAGGCAGGCCAAAGGAGCACAAAATGGGGCCTATTGGGGCTGAAGGGATGGGGTCACCGCTGAGATGGGCTAGGGGCATGGGCTGCCCAAAGCCCAAGGAACAGAGTTTTCATCCCAGGGAGTCTGAAAAGCAGGAAGCCTAAGGCCAAAGGGCTTCCATTCAGAATCCAGAGGGTAGAAGCAAGAGGCAGAGTCTGGAAGGCAGTAGTACCATTGCTTAGGTGGTCTCTGAGAAAAGAGAACGACTTTCAAGCCTAGAGAGCAGGTGTAAATTGTTCTGCTGGAATTTTGACTTGTTTGGTGCCTATAGGAAGACCTGGTGGGGTAATGAGTGACACACCAAGTCGGCAGTTCAAATCCACCAGCATCTCTGAGGGAGAAAGATGAGGCTGTCTGCTCTTGTAAAGATTCACAGCCTCAAGAACCCCAAATAGCAATTCTAATCTGCCCCATATGCTCCCTCTGAGTCAGAGTCAAGTCGTTGTCTGGGGGCTTGCTCTGGTTTTTGATTGGTACCTGCTACCCCTTCTTTCCGACCATTTCTTTCTGTTTCTAAAAGAAATGTCAATCTTGTGCCTCTTCCATCATTATACTTCAGAGGCAGATAACTTGTAGGCGGACTTTCACAGGTTCACAGAGGAAGAGGGGTTTTGCCCCGGGGTGGATTATGGCTGAAGTTTCACGTCTATTTGATTTAGATGCTTTGGAAGATTTATACTTAAAATTGATTTGAGACTTTGGGGCTGATGAGGTGGGATGAATGTGCTCTGTATGTGATAAGGACATGGATGGGTAGAATGTTATGAATTAATGACCCTGTTTGGAAATCGGAGTTTCTTTTGTCTTGTCAATGAGAGTCCATAACTGAGCAAGGTCCACCAAAACCTAATCGCTTCTCGGTGGTGTCTTATAGGAAGGACAGAATAGTCACAGACACACACAGGGAAAGACACCAGGGCATGCTGGGTAATGTCAAATTGCTTCAAGGGACTCCTGGGGCTTCTTTCCAAGAGGGACCATCCCCTGCAGCTAGTGCCCTGATTTGGACATCTGATCATCGAATCTCTAAAGCAATAAATTCCTGTCTTCCCTCTCAGGCCCTCTTGTGTGTTTGTGTAACCGCAGATCCAGTAACTAAGGAACTCCTTCAACCCTCACCCACCCTTTTTAGGAGTTAGGGCAGCCCTGGGTGGTTCACTAAGGTCTCAATGGATCCAGGCTTTGAACACTTTGTCCAGGTTGACATTCAGTTGACATGTTGTTGAGGGGTTCTTCCTTCCAGTAAAGCCTTACAGCTGCCCAGTCCTAGAAGGCTAGGATGGTGAAGGAATTGCCACTTTCACCTCCCCCCTCCCCCCTCCCACATACCTGAAGCTTGATCTCATTCCCTCCCAGCCCTCCCCGTCCCCTCCCCGTTTCCCGCAGGTCCTCTTGCTGGAGCCAGGAAGTTTATCCCTTTGCTTTCCTCCCTACCAACCTTTGCCCGTGGAGATCTGAAAATATGATTAATATCTCTTAACAGATAACACTCATGCTGCCTGGGGAGAGGGGGAAGTAGAGGGGATTGAGGAGAAGTAGGTGTTGGGTAAACAGAGAACGCTTAGCTCTGGGATGTTTGCTGTCTGAAGGGAGAAGATCGAGGGGGGGTGTGGGGGTATATCTTTACTGGGCCTGATCTGTAATTCCTTCATCAATGGAATGTGAAAGACTATTAAAAACCAACACCAAACCTATCATGGAGGGTGTTGGGATTAGATGTGATATCTGTAAAATACCTGATGTGATGTGATGTGATCTACAGGAGGCCTCTGATAGATGTTTGTTGAATTGACTGGGTGACCTTGTCCTTGGTCTGCTAGGTCGTACCACCAAATGGAGGAAGGTTTTTCTGAGCAGAAGCGAACCTTCAATTTGCACCACCTCTTGGCAGGTGAGTAGTACCTGAAGGGAACGTTGAGGGGCGGCCTGTTGGGATGACTTTTCAGATGGCATTTATATGAGAGAGAGCCTGGGGAGAGTTGTTTTCTGCTCTACTGGAGTTCTGTCCTTGTAGAGGGTGGCTGAGCAGTCAGATATACGTATGTTGTCATGGCAGCAGGATCCCTCGGCTCCAAATCCTAGTATCTTCAAATAGTCAATTTGTGCATTAGTAGCATCCTTAGCTGTTCCACATAGACTATGAGGATGGTGAGGATGGCCATACCCAGTAACGATGAAATGAACTTGAGCAAGTGAGAAACACACGGGCAAAAAGCTCCGATCTTCTTTATTATTGTTACGCTGGTCCCCTTGCCCTCTGCAGTGGATAGAAATATCAAGCCCTCCAACAGACATGCTCTTTACTTTTTATTTTCCTTTGCCTTCAGCTATTTTTATTGGATCATGAAAATTTTACGTATGCAATGCAAAGCAATGCCTAAAATGTAAAAAGTCAAAAAGAAGAATATATATATATAAGAATATAGATATATATATATTCCTATTACCCAGAGATACTGTGAACATTTTGATGTTTTTTCTTCTAAATTGTAGACATTTAAATTCTTAATAGCATGGAAAAACAAGCCTATTAAAGTGAGTAAGGGTCGACAGAAAGCGTCCAGGTTTGCTGGGGTGCATTGCTGTGTTCTCAGGGGCAGTGGTTCTCTAAGGGTGACCTCTGGAGCCACAGTCTTGCTTTTTCCAAGTCGGAGACTCTTGAGAAGACTCCGGCCGTCTCCACTTTAGCAAGTCTTGCAGTCATTCTGATGCACGCTCCAATGTTGGAACCCCTGTGAGACTGGACTTCTAGAGTCGTTCATTGAAGATACTCTTCTAAGCTCTCACAGGCTCCACGTTATTTAGATAAATCACTCACCAAAATGATGTATCTGAAATAAATAAAGCCCCAAAGAAAGAAAACACGTCTGAGATTCTCTATTAAAGAACATTGTTTTAGACTTCGCCGACCAGTTTAAGCAAGAACTTCGGATCATAATAATTTTCCGGTAATTGCAAAGTGGAAAGTAACTTCCTGCAGTCGGCATGTTATTAATACTAAGTAGAACTATTCTGATATGGGGTCCTTAGTAATGAAAATGGTTGACTTGCAAGGCTTAGTCATGAAAATGGTTAGCACCTAAGGAAAGTTTGAAGGGCCGCCCAGAGGAGCCTTAGAAAAAGGCTTGTCGCTCTATTTCTGGAAAATCGCCCGATGAAAGCCCTGTGGAGTGAATTCTACCCTCACACACATGGCGTCACCAGAAGTTAGCATCAACTGGCTAAAAATGCAAACCAAACCCACTGGCATCGAGTTGATTCCAATTCATAGTGACGCTATGTAGGATGTTCAAGGCTGCAAATCTTTAAGGGAACAGATTGTTTCCTCTTTATCCCTCAGAGAGGGATAAAGGTTTGAACTGCCAACCTTGCAGTTAGCAGTCAAAAGATTACCCGACAGCACTACCAGGACTAGTCTGTGATACTAGATAGCACTCATTTATTCCATCATTTGTCCTTCATTCAAGTAATCACCATTCACTCGCTGTAGTGTTGATTTCTCAGTTTATACGCAGTCCTTTGTGCACTAAAAAACAACTATTCTGTTCTATGTTCAGGCTTTTTCTTAAAAATGCAGATTTTCCATGGGACTCGGAAGTTTAACTAGTCAAGAACCGGGGTGACGTGGGAGATATTTTCCCAGGACTTTGGAGTGCCTGGAGGCCTCTGGCCTTCCACCTGGGCTGAGCTGGGGAAGCTTTTCCAGAATGCTGCTGCTCCCACTGAGTCCCAGTCCCCAGCTACAAATACAGACCTAGAGGTCACTGGGAGATGTGCAGGACATGCAGAACAGACAGAGGGACGGACAGCGCTAAAAGCCTTGTGGGTGCCCAGTGGGAGGTGGAGGTGAAGGGCTACAGGCTGAGAGTGACTTCAGTCCCAGATAAGATTCTGGTATCGTTCGGTGCCATTGAGCCAATAGTCAACTCACAGCGACCCAAAGACAGAGTAGACCTGCCCCACGCAGCTCGCCAGGGTGCCATCTTTGATGAAAGCAGATCGCCTGGTCTTTGAGCTCTTGCAGCCTCTTGGTGGAGTTGAGCCGCCAAACTTCTGGTTAGCAGCCGAGCACTTTACCATTGCAGTACCAGGGCCCAGATACGATTCTAGACTAAATTACTCATAACAACCATCAAGTTTGAGAGACTTTCAGAAAATCAGCAATTACTGGTATCCAATTTGATACTTTTAAAGCAAAACATGCTGATCTGCTCTTTTCTTTCCTTGCTAATGCTTTGAAACTTTTTTTTAGGGGTATAGATTAGATACAGTGACTGGAGCATAATAGAGATTTATTCAATATTTGTTAGTAAATGAATGGGGGCTTTTGAAGGCTTTTAGTAGGGTTATGTTCTGGATAACTCAATTGCTCAGTCCATACCACACTGCAATGGCAATGAGCTGGGTTAGAACACATCAGGAGGTGCCATTCAAACCAGTCTGCAGGTAGAGTCCTAATGGGGAGCCAACCACCCCTCAGAAAACTCTCCACAGTAAGAGTGTAGTAGAGAGAACAGGGTCTTCCAACTGTGCATTAAACCTTGCTGGACAGGGCAGCAGACCCGCTGAGGGATGGAATCCGAACCAACTTAACTTCAGCTGGGTTTTACTTAAACCCAAACCATTGTCAAATCAGTGAGACCCTACTTCCCAATGATGAAGGAGCCTGGGGGCAGAGTGGGTTATGAGTTGGGCTACTAACCACAAGGTCAGCAGTTTGAAACCACCAAGCACACCGAGGGAGAAAGATGAGGCTTTCTAGTCTTAAAAAGATTTACAGCCTCGGAAACCCACAGCGGCCATTCTACTCATCCGTTAAGCTTGCTATGAGTTGAAACCAACTCTACGGCAGTGAGTAACAATTAGTACTATTGATCCTTTTCCCTGATGGAGTCGCGGGTGGTGCAAGTGATCAAATGCCTATTGGCAGTTCAAGCCCATCCAGATATATCTCAGGAGAAAGGCCTCGCATTCTGCAGACATTGAGAAGTTCATGGAGCACAGCATGACTTTAACACACGTGAGGTCACCGGGAGTCAGAACCGACTCAATGGCAGCTGTTCCTTTCTTTGTCCCTGAAGACAACACGTGCTTATTGTAGGCGGTTTGGGAAATACAAGAAAGGCTGAAGAAGAAGAATGAATTCATAACCCTTTCCTCACTCGAATAGAACCATTGCTAACCTTTTAAATGTATTTTAATAGTCTTTCTTTAGCCCACACATATATACTATAGATGAATTAACTTTATGTCATTAGCATTTAAATGTAAACTCTTTTAAAAGAAAATATGGGGTGATAAAATATTCCATCATAACTGTGTTGACTATACATATGCTCAAATGCTGTGGCTGAAATAAATATTAATGTGGCATTTATTAAGGTTCAGTATCATTGTATTTTCAGTTTTTCAATTCTTTATCCTCAGAACAAGTCCATGAGGGATTATTATTATTCCTGTATTGCAGGTGAAGAAACTGGTTTAGAGAATCTATGTAACTTGCCAAACTATCTAACTACCACATGTTGGGAGTAGGACTTCCTTCTGAAATCAATTTTGATAGTTTAGATTTACTAAATGGTATTGGAATCATTAAATAGCCATCTTTCAGGAGAAAAATGTTGACTTCTGCACCACGCATTACCTTAGCATAAATTCCATATGGATTATAGACACGGAAGATAAAGTCTTAATATTAAAAATGTAGTGGTTCTCAATGCAGAAAGAACTTTAGAACCACCTCAGCAATTTATGTAAGAATTGTTCATTTTGGGGTCCCACCCAAATTATTTTAATCCTAATCTTCAGACGTAAGGCACATTGGTGTTTTCTGAAAAGTTCCCTAGGTGATTGGATTGCAACCAGAGGAGAAGGACTGACTGACAGAGGAGACAGGTAGATATTAAAACAAATGAAAAAGAACCCACAAATGTGAGAAAGGACAAGGATTTTTTTTTTTAATGAAAAGATCACTTTATTGGGGACTCTTAAAACTCTTATCACAATCCATGCATCAATTGTATTAAGCATATTTGTACATAGGTTGTCATCATTCTTTTTTCTAAGCAGTTACTTTCCATTGAGCCCTTGGTATCAACTCCTCTTTTCCCTCCCCCACCCCCATGACCCCTTGATAAATTATCAATTATTATTTTAATGTCTTACACAGATCGCTGTCTCCCTTCACCCATGGTTTCTGTTATTTCTCCTCCTGGAGGGTGTGTGTGGTGATGTGTCGATCATTGAGAACAGTTCCCCCTTCCTCTCCTCCTCTCCCCACCTTTTCCCTACCCTTCTGGTATCGCTTTTCCCACTCCTGTTCCTGGATTCCGTGTGTCATGAGCTCTTTTCTCTTATCTATACCTGTGCACATGCTCCGGTCTAGCCCAGAGTGAGAGGCAGCACTGGGGTCATGATAGTGAGGGGTGAGGAATCCTCAAGGAACCAGAGGAGTATTGTGTGTTTCATCGGTGCTTTACTGCACCCTGATTGACTCATCCTTTTCCTGTGACCCCTCTGTGGAACGATGCCCCCATTGTCCACAGATCGGCTTTGGGTCTCTGCTCCAACCCCCCTTGTTCTCAACAATATGTCTTTTAGTTTGTTTGTTATGGGTCTTCTGATGCCTGTCACCTGGTTCCAGTAACACCTCATGATCGCAACGACTGGTGTGCTTCCTCCAAGTGCATTTGTTGCTTCTCTGCTACATAGCTGCTTGTTTGGGGAAAGGATATTTTTATGCACAGAATAAAGCTCAAAGTTCTAAAATAAATTAAACGAACACATTGATAAATCCAACTGTATCAATGGACTGAACTCAGAGGTATTTTAAACACACACACACACACACACACACACACACACACACACACACAACTCCTGCCACCACACTTAACATGACTTAGGGGCATTTTTGTGTGTCATAACTTAGGAAGTGCTACTGCCATCTAATGAGTAGAGGTTAGCAGTGCCAATAAATATTCTACAGTGTACAAGACAGCACCCCTCGCTCCAACTAAGAGTTGCTGTTAGGTGTGCTGAGTCAGCTCTGAGTCATAGCGGGCCCCATGCACCACAGAATGAGACACGGCCTGGTCCTGCACCCTCCTCACAAGTGTTCTTACGTTTGGGCCCCTTGTTGAGTAAATTGGTATATTTCCTGTGGTGTGTCAGTACATCTTGTCAAGGGTCTTCCTCTTTTTTGCTGCCTCTCCACTTTACCAAGCGCTGTCTTTCTTCAGGGACTGGTCTCTTCTCACATGTCCAAAGTGTGTGAGATGAGGGCTCACCATCCTTGCCTTTAAGGAGCATCCTGGCTGTACTTCTTCAATGACAGATTTATTTGTTTGTTTGTTTTTTCACAATCCATGGTACTTTCAAAATTCTTCACCAGCACTGTAATTAAAATGTATAGATCCTTCTTTGGCCATCTGTATTCAATGTCCAGGTTTCACATGCATATAAGGCAACTGAAAATAACATGACTTGGGTCAGGAAAACCTTAGTCCTCAATGTAATAGTCTTACTTCTAAAAACTTTAGAACTATGTTGTGCATCAGATTTACCCAATGCAATGCATGTTTTGATCTCTTGACTAACTATCAAGAATTGCAGCCTTTAGTATAAATTACAACTCAATGTAAAGAAATCCCAAATCTTCACAACTGGACCAATAGGTAGCATGAGAAGAGATTGAAATTATCTAGGATTTCATCTTCATGAGTCCGCAGTCAATGCTCATGGAAGCAGCAGTCAAGAGAGCAAATAAAGGATTGTTTTGTTCAAAATAGAGCAGTGTTAGTGCTGGGAAATCCTGGACAGCATATATGTTGTTAACAAATTGCATCGCAAAAAACATGATAGGTACTATCAAATTATAAAAAAGCTGAAAAAATAAGATATTTATTGTCATAGAAAAAAATCTAACATATAAGGAGCTCCCACAAATCAATAAATGAAAGAGCAACCAATGGGGAGAATGAGTCTGAGTCAGTCATGAAGAGACTGTCACCGAGTGAAATGGCTCTTCAACACAGGAAAAAGATCAGTGTTTCTCACTAATTATATGAGAAAACACAACTGAAGTGACACTAAATATGATTTTTCACTTAGAATGAAAAAACTAGGGGTAAAAGGAAAGAGGTAGTCTCATCTTTTCTCCTGGGAGAATTAACTAGCACATTTTCTATGGTGGGCCTTTTGAGCAAAATCCATCGTAATTCCAAATGTACCATTTGATCCTAGCTCTTCCGTTTCCCACCGCCAATGAGTACATTCCCAATCACAGTAACTTTACCGAGCAGCGCAGGCCTGCTCCTTAGTGTTTCCAAGGCAGTGCATTTTTACAGAAGCAGTCAGTCAATCTTGCCTTTCTTCTGCGGAGGTTCCAACTGCCCATCTTCCTGTTAGCAGCCCAGAATTTACCCAACTTGGGCAAGTGTCGGGCATAGCAACCCAAGACACAACCCTTGCACCATCGGGACTCCTTCCTGCAGTTCCACACTGAGGAAATTGTCCCATAAAGTGTTCCGTACAAATGATCTGAGGGTAAGTAGAGCAGTATTCTACTAGGGTTCCAGTCGATACATGCACGGATTTGTTATTTCAAGCAATACCTGAACCATGACTCAGCCATCGGGGCGTGGCTGTCGACAAGCTCTCTCAGGAATAGATTTGTCTTGGCCTTATTAAGGTGTTTTCAAAAAAAAAAATTCATCCCAAACAGCGGCTTACAAGGGGGTCTGCTAAGCCGGTTAAATTCAAAGTAGGGAGGTTAGCTCAGAAGGTGATGGTGACTCATTTTTAGGATTTCAATGAGGTAATCTTGCTAGATTTTTTGCAAAGAATGCAGCACAATCATCTGGGCTTATTTGTAAGACATTTTAAGAAAATAGAAAACTAAAAAGAAAAAATGAAAATAGAAAACTATACAGATGAGGGGAAAAAAATGCCTGGAAAGTTGCTTCAAGCACCTGCTCAGTCTTTGGGGAAGCAAACACCATCCTATGAGCATTTCCCTGGAAACCTCTATCCACCCAACAGCCCTGGTCTCGCTCTTCATGTTCGTTTGTGCTCCTCAAAACTCAGAGAACATTCAGAGGGAATATCATTTGAGGCCCGGGAGGATGTCAAAACTGCTGCTTGGGTCAAGTCTAAATTGAGCCGGAATTCTTTGAGAAGAAATAAATAGATAAATAATTAGACCCACTGCCATTGAGTTGATTCCCACCCACAGTGGCTCCGTGTAGGGTGTCCAAGACTAAATCTTCACAGCAGCAGACAGCCTCAGCTCTTCCCAGGGGGCACCTGGGGGGTTGACTGCTGACCTTTTGGTTAGCAGCTCCATGCCTAAGCCAGAGTGCCCAGGAAGGGTCCCACACCAAACTCATTGCCACCCCCTTGTGAGTTTCTGAGACTGTAGCTGTGTCTTGGAGGGGAAAGCCCAGTCTGTCCCCTGGGCTGCTGGTAGATTCGAACTGTTGACCATGCAGTTTACAACCTGATGTGTAACCACCGCACCACCAGGGTTAGAGAGATGGAAATAGCACCTTCAGAAGTGTATGGGACCACTTTGATAAGAAAAAAATGAAAAAGTACAAAAGATTTCACACCAAAGGCAGCAGACTTTGAAGGTTACCCAGGAAGGCTGGGGTAATAGTGGGGACAGGTGGGACAAGGGAGGGGAGATGACGCAACAGGCTAGAGCCGTGGTTCTCAACCTGTGGGTTTCGACCCTTTCAGGGGTGGAATGACTCTTTCACAGGGGTCGCCTAAGACCATTAGAAAACATATTTCTGGTGGTCTTAGGAACCGAGACACCGCTCCTCTGTCCATCTCCAGGTGGGTCCGCCCACATGCAGATATGGTGATCTGGTGAGAAAGAACCTATCTCAACCTTTGCACTGATGTTGGCTTTTTATGCATACTATTGAAAAATGTAGCAATGTAGTTTACTGTTGTTATATTAAGACTGTTACCCACATTACGCCATGCTTTAAGACAAAATTTCATGTGTTTGTAATGAGAAATAAATATTTCACAATATATAATTATATATTGTTTTTGTGACGAATCACTATGCTTTAATTACCAGTATGTTCAATTTGTAACACTGGAAATACATCCTGCATATCAGATATTTACATTATGATTTATAACCGTAGCAAAATTTCAGTTATGAAGTAGCAACGAAAATAATGTTATGGTTGGGGGTCACAACATGAAAGGGTCGCGGCGTTAGGAAGGCTGAGAACCACTGGCCTAGAGGGTTGGCAGGGATTAACATGGGTGGAGGGCAAGAAAAGAAACCCACAAGAGGAGAAAATGAATCAAAGGAGAGGTATAGGGAGGCTGGTTGGGGTGGGGGATGGCGGTGGGGGTGGGTTGATGGGTGGCTCATACTGTTGAATGCAAGGTTGATTATCTAGATTCTAGAATGTAATATCCTCACCTAATGCACAGTTCATAAGAATGTTTTTTGATAGTTAAGATATAAAAGAGTAACTGGACAGAGCTTCTTTTTTTTTTGAGTCCCAGGAAAAAGCAAGATCAATGGACTCATTATGTTGTCACCACATGATAACGTTGACCAATGGAACAGAACGGGAAGACAGGATGCCCTGTCCCAGCCTAATTACAATACTGTTGTCTCGTTGCTACAATATTGATTTTTGCTTACCAGTACCCAGGTCACCTGTAACCTAAGTTACAGTTAAAAGTATGAAAATCCTCTCTTCTCTTTGCTCTGAGAGTCCGTTAAGGGAAGTGATCTTTCATTTCTTTTCTGCTTTGTCAAGCTTGAAAATAGAACTGTCTCTTTCCTTGCTTAAAAAAGAAATGTATAGAGCTGGATGGAGGATATATTGAAAACAATACCTTCACATTTTGTTTTTGATTTTTTGCTAAAATAAGGTTTCTATGATTTTATAGCGATACTTTTTATTTACTCTTGTGAGTACAAGGTTATGAACTGCATTATTATTTGAAATAGCAAAAGATAGAGCCAAACATCTCCTAACCGAAGATCTGTCACATGAATTTGGATGCATCCGTTGTGTCCATGCGGCTGTGGCTAGGTGCTCTGCAGCTGGATCCGGCTCACAGGGACCCCGTGTACAGCATGAGGAAGCCCTGATGGTCATGCCCATCATTGTCTGGATGTAAGCAATGGAAAGGAGACATGTATTTTATATTGATTTTTTTTCACTATAAGTTTAAACTTATACACACATATATAGCTCCATAAATTCTCTCACAGGTAAGATTTCATTGGGGAGGGCCAATGTTAGGGTTAAAATGGCTCCTAGACACATTCTAGACGGGACAGACAATCAAGGACATCTTGTTGCTGGCTTTTGTTTCTAAAGGACCCAAGGAAGGCTTAATTATGGCCACGTGACACAGGCATAAAAGGAGAAGTCTGCTGACGCCAGGGGCAGTGGGGAGGAAGGAGGAGTGGACTTGGGATCAGGAGGCATCTGCTCTGGGTAGGAGCAGGCACACCTTTCACTGAGATGGAAAAGATAGAAAGATGAGACCAGGGGAATGTGGTGGGCTTGAGCAACCTCTCGCCCCAAGATCTCCTTTTTCTCTAGAAAATATTGGGCAGGTTGTCTGTTGCTGATGAGGCAGGAAACGAGGGCTCAGGGGGTAATGTATAAAGTAGCTGTTGCGTGAGGCAGCCAAGCACGTGAGCATTGCTGAGAGGTTCGCCAGGCCCCATGAACCTGAAGTCAGCCCAGCCGAGAGCTTTTCTGTCTGGAATGACCTGGGACACTGAGCTGAGGCCAGAGGGAGGTGTCTGTGTGTGTTGGGAGGGAGGGAGGGAGGAATGGGGTGGGGAGGAGGGGAGCTGCAGGGCTGTGGGTGCCCGAGTCTGGGTTCTAGTCACTGGAGGGTTGACTCTGACTCATGGTGGCCCCATGTGTGTCAGAGCTAAACTGCCCCCTAGATTTCCCAGTGGCTGAAGTTCGGGAAGCCATTATCCAGGCCTGACTTCTGGCGCACCTCTGGGTGGGCTCCGCAGCTCTAACCTTTCAGTTAGCAGCCGAACTGGTTCACTATGTGCCACCACCACTCAGGTTCCATGGAAAGGGGGTAAAAGGGCCAGTTTGCCTTCCCAATGGATTTGGATCCCTTCTGCTCCAGAACAGGGAGCTGTAGGCCACCTCCCCACAGGCCCACTTTTCACAGTATCTCCAGGGCCTGAGGGGAGGCCTAGGCCCCGGGGGCTCACTCCCTGGATTGTTGTTGAATTACTCACTTCACCTTGCAAAAACCCAGTAGCAAACAAAAATAGAACCGATACCTAGACTGATAAGTTTACTGATGCTGTGAGGAAACTTTTATCCCTAAAGGAGAATTAAAAGATGAGATTTTTCCACAAACTTTTTGGGGAAATTTGCTGCAGCCTTTGATGGCAACTACTTTAATGAACCCCCAAGAAGCCCATCTCCTTCCCTAAAAATACTTTTGTCCCTGGTGACAAGAGGTCTGCAGAGGGAAGTCCATGCCCTGGGAGTGGTAAGGCTTTCTTCAAAACCAAATCCAAACCCACTGCCACGAGTTGATGCTGACCCATAGCAACCCGATAGGGCAGGGTAGAACTGCCCCTGTGTGTTTCTAAAACTGTCACTCTTTCCGGGAGTAGAAGCCCCTGTCTGTCTCTCTGAGTAGCTGGTGGTTTTGAACTGCTGACCTTGCAAATCACAATCCAATGTATCACCGCTAGGCCATGAAGGCTCTCCCAGACTTGGTTTCTCATTCCCTGATGCAGGTGGCCCGCAGATCCTCTGGGGTGGGAGCAGGGCAGGTAGGAAGCTCTCCGAAGAGATTTGAAGATAAAGGAGTCCTCCGAGGTTCAAGGAGAACCCACCTTTCCTGCAGGCCCTTTTCCCTCTGACCTCCTTGGCTCAGGTGCTTTCCTTGTGGACCGGAGGAAGCAGAAGCGCTCCCTGTAGCCGGAGGGAGCCTCTGGATTCATCAGGTGACTCCTCCAAGGCAAGGTGAGCCCCCGTGGAGGCACGCAGAGGCACCACCTTCTGGGTCCTTCCCTGGAAGGCTGACCGCAGTGCCTTTTGCTCCAGGTCCCAGAATTGCCATGGGCTGTGGCTATCGGAATCATTCCTGAGGTCCCCCTGAGAGAGCGCTGAGGCTTCTAGGGAACCCGGCGCTGTCCACATGTCTGGCAGCAGCAGGTGCCTGCGCAAGGGTGGAGGCGTTGCCGCCGAGACTACTGGCAGCTTTTCTTTTTCTTTATGCGTCTTTTTTTTTATCGTTTTATTAGGGACTCATACAACTCTTATCACAATCCACACACACATCAATTGTGTAAAGCACATTTGTACATTCATCGCCCTCCTCATTCTCAAAACATCCGCTCTCCACCCAAGCCCCCGCCGACATCAGCTCCTCATTTCCCCCCTCTCTGCCAACCCCCCTCAGCTCCCCCTTTTCCCTCACTAACCCCCGATTATTTATAAACTATCATTTTGTCATATCTTGCCCTGTCCCACGTCTCCCTTCACCACTTTTCTGTTATCCGTCCCCCAGGGAGGAGGTCACCAGGCAGCTTTTCAAATTCGAACTTCCTTTGTCTTGAAATGTACTCCAAGAATCCTTATGCATAGCCGCATAGCTGGCTTTTCCCTCTCCTTTTCCATTTTTTTTCCTAGTCTCTCGGGAAGCCACTGGGATAAGAAGGAGCTAGGTGTCCCAGGAGCACCCTGGCAGAAAAGTAGCTAGGGAATGCTGGGGCTCCCCGCAGGTTGGTGGGACAGTGCCTTAGGTTGGGACAGTGTGTCACACATGCCGGCAGCTCTGTCAGCCAGTCACATTCCACTGCCCTTGCCACCCTCTCCTCTCCTTACAAACACCGACCGCATGACCTTGAGAGGGCCAAGTCAGGCCGAACAGGATTCACTTTCAGGAAGCCTTGCTTCGTTTCCCAGAGTCAGGTCCACAGGTCCGGGCGGTCTGAGGGGCCGCAGCACCATTGAGAGTACACTGGAATTGAAACCAGGAAGCCTGGACTCTGCCCTAATCTGGGCTCAGTGCGACTGTGGCTAAACTAAACCCACTGCCATGGAGTTGCTTCCAGTGATAGGATGACCTTGGACAAGTCATTTCCATGCTCCTGGCTCAGTTTACTCATCTGGCAAATGGGAGGGCTGGAATAGAGCAATCACCCCCAAATGCTGCATCAGAATCACGGAGAATTTCTATTACACAATGCAGATTTCTAGACCCAGCTCCAGCGACTGCTACTAAAATGTCTGGGGTGGGACCTGGACTTTGAATTAAGACGAAAGTGAATTCATTCCAATTTAAGACCCTGTTGGTGTAATTGAGATAGAGATGCCTTAAGAGCAGCAATATGAGGACTCTCAATCACTGAATCAGAAGTAAATATCAACTACATTCCAATCACTGCAGACAATATACTAAAAGTATGTTTTTTTAGTTTCAGACCTTTATCCAAGCACTACCTCATTATGCAGCGTCTTAAAAAACAACAATAGCAACAGCAACAACCATCACTGAAGCCCTCTTACAAAAAGATACAGTGAGCCAAAGAGTGCCCCTGCCTCCATTGGTTGTGGGAAACAGAAAAGTTATTCCCCAAGATGCCCCCCACCCCCCCACCCCCCGCAATAAGGTGCTGTTTGCAAACACATGGCCACTAACTATATACTTGGGCTCAACTGCTCAAGGTTATGTGCCTGAAGGTTGTCAGCCATGTAAGGCAATCAAGGCCTCTTTTCTGTCCCACCCTAAGTAGGGCCCACTCCCTTCTGATAAGGATAATGGGTTGTTCCCCAGAAGGCGACCCCCAAAGACACCTAAGATCAGCCCAACTCAGGGACGACCAAGGTTAGGCTGCAACCTTGACTCTAGAGCCCACCTATCTTGTTATGTGTATGCTTTCCGGTGACTATTGTACAACCCCTTCCTGTTACTCACGGGGTTACCTGTGATTAGGGGCTGACATGCCCTCTAGAGTGCATATAAGCCTTGGCTGGAAATCTATTCGCTCTGTCTGCACAGATCTGGCTCCTGAAGCCATGATGGTCCCGAGGTGAGCACTTGCATGTTTTATCCTGTCTGGTGTCTCTTTAATTTTACCCTTAATTACACCACCTCCCCTTGGACTCATTCAATTGTGGAGGGTGGTACCCCACACTCTCTGAACCTGAGAAAGGGACCTTCTTTAGAAAGAAAGCCTTTCAGATATAGTTAATTAAGGATCTTGCAATGGAATCATCTTGGATGAAGGTTGGGCTTAGATCCACTGAGTGCTATCCTTATAAAAAGAGCAGAGGACACAGAGACACAGGGAAGAAAGCCCTATGAAGAGGAAGAGGAAGAGGAAGAAGAAGAAGAAGAAGAAGAGGAGGAGGAGGAAGAGGAAGAAGAAGAAGAAGAGGTGGAGATTGAAATTGTGCAACCATAGGGTGAGGACTGCTAGGAGCCCCAGAGACCCAGAGGCGTGGGAGTGGTCTTTCTAGAGCTTTCGGAGAAAACATGGTCCTCTCAACACCTTGATTTTTGGATTTCTAAGAGAGTAGATTCCTGTCGTCTTAAGTCATCAAATTGTGTAACATATTAAGGTTACCCTCTGACACTAGTACAGAGGTGCTATATAGATACAGTCCTCCCCACAACCACCCCAAATTTATGTTGAAGCCCTAACTCCTGGTACCTGTGAACACTACCTTGTTGGAAATAAAGTCTTTGATGCGATGTCATGCAAGAGTAGGGTGTATCCTGATCCTTTCTGAGTGGTGTCTGATGAAAGAGGACAGACACAGACAGTGGGAAGACCGCCTAGGCTGAGTTGGACTGCACCCGGCAAGTCAACAAATGCCTGGGGCGACCAGAGCCTAAAGCAGACAAGACAGGAGGTTTTGACGAGAAAACATGTTCTTGCTGATTCCAGAATTTGGACTGCTAGCTTCCATTCCCCCACAGTAACACAATACATTTCTGTTCTGATAGGCTACCCAATTTGGGGTATTTTAAAATGAAAACCCTAGGAAACTGATACAGAAGGCAGGATGTCAATGGTATTATTTAAGCATCAGCAATGGGGGGGGGGGCACTCACCAGTCTCATTCATAGTTCTGTCACCTACCATTTCTGTCATTCATATTTCTGTCACCTCCCTAACTGCCGTTTCAATACTGCAAGAGGTAGGGGATACAGAAAGAGATACCTGAGACTGTTTTTTTAGCACGTTTCCTTCCTTCTGGGCCCTTCCTGACTACTCATGTGTTCATTTACTTAATCAATAGTGATTGTTTGAGCGAACATATGCTGGGCACTGAGATATACAAGGGGGGGCAGTGATGGTGACCGAGTACTCTGCTGTGAGGGATCCAATGAAGGTGTCCTGAGAAGGGGTGGTTTCAGATAACTCCTTGCTCTCTCCCTTTAAGCATGGGCATTCCCAAAAGTTCAATTTTGGGCTGACAAAATTTTTCATTCAATCCATGATGGCTGATTGAGCAAAACAAGGATGGATCAATTGATGAAAAGAGCATGGCCCCAGCAGGACAATTCCACAGGTGGTGGCGACGAGTTCAGGCTGAACGCATCAAGGAGTTTCAAGCACCTGGGAAGAGAGGACGCTCTTGGTAAGGCAGGTGAGTTAAACAGGAAAGGATGAATTCAGTCGTGGCAGTGTAGACTCAGTGCCTTCGATCAAACAATTGGGAGCCTGAGCAGGTCATCCAGGCATCGCTGGACATGGAGTATAGGGAAGGGGAGGTCAATGAAGACATTCAAGAAGAAATTTTGTTTGAGCTGAGATCTCCAGGATAAGTAGGAATTAAGTAGATAAAGCCCCACCCCACCCCCAAAGCAAACACAAGATACACAAAAACAAACCCAGTTGACTTTAAACCAAGCCTGACTCGTGGCAGCCACGTTTGTACTGAGTGCATCTGCTCCACTGAGTCCGGATTGGTTTCCTGAGGTGCCTCAGCGAGTTTGAACCGACAGTCTTTCAGTTAGCAGTTGGGGCCTTGTTTTGTCACCCAGGGACTCTAGTGACTAGAGAAGTAGAGAACATTCTTTTAGGAAGAAGGATCAGAAGGTGGTAGTCTTGGAGGCCAGTAATGCAGCCTCCACTTCAATGGGGAAGCAGAACAGTTTAGGAAATTGATATGTTCGGAGAGCTTAAACAGACGGCGTGTTAGGAATTGAATTGTGCCCCGCTTAAAAAAAATGTTTTTAAGTCCTAAGACCAGTAGTGGGTTTGTTTTTTGTTTTAAATAGGGCTTCCTTCTTGTCAGTTAAATTAACAGGAAGTCAGATTGGAGGAGGGCCAGTCTGTCCCCTCAGTGCGTCTCAGTGTCATTTTACAATAGGCAAAATCAGAGTCCCAGTCAGACTAAAGAGAAAGATGGCCTGTGAAAACCTCTTTACAAGCAAAGCAAGGCCCCGGATGGCTGGTAAACCACTACTCACCAGGGGAGAGAGGCGTGCAGCAGCTCCTCTCTCAAAGCCCTCTGAATCGGCAAAGCTGATACCCCAACCCGGGCTTCTAGCCTTGAGAACTGTGAGAAATGAAATTCTTTTAAAGAACTTTAAAAGCCACCTGTTTTGTGGTACTGTGTTAATGGCCGCCCTAGGACTATGGGACCCTGGAGGACCTCAGGAAGCCTGCAAAAGAGACAGACTATGAGAAGGAAGCTTCCTTACTAAAAAGAATAAAAGCGAGTTTTGTGCAGTTGCCCCAAGGGTCTTGAGATAACTAATTTAGGAGGACCCTTCTTCATCTCTTAGGGAGAGGTGGGTAGTGGGCAAGGAAATAGGAAGTTCTAGGATCGAGTTACATATTTTACTTCCACATATACTACGTACCCTACAGTGAACTATTGCTCTTTCTTGCTTTACTTAGTCAATTGTCTTCTAAAATGTAAGAAAAGAAAGAAAGATAATTTAAAAAAATATTTTTTCATGGGCCCCTGCCCAAGGACTCCCTCAATACAAGAACACTTTGTTCTAACAATTCGGCAGTCTGAGATGCTCACCTTCCTGGCACGATCCCTGAAGACAATGGGTGCACAAGCAAATATGGTGAAGAAAGCTGATGGTGCCTGGCTATCAAAAGATATAAACAAGTGGACTTCTAGCTGAGAAACAACAAAGCCCACATGGAAGAAGCACACCACCCTACCCTGACACGATCGCTGAAGACAAAGTGCGGTAAACAAATGCGGTGAAAAAAGCTGACGGTGCCCGGCTGTCAAAAGATATAGAATCTGGGGTCCTATCGGCTGGAAGATAAACAAGGGGCCATC
>NW_022111368.1:29552006-29556139 GCF_000313985.2 Echinops telfairi
CTCCCAGTATCACCACTCACACCACTGGTCCTGAAGGGATCATCCGCCCTGGATTCCCTGTGTTTTCAGTTCCTATCTGTAGCAGTACACATCTTCTGGTCTAGCCAGATTTGTAAGGTAGAATTGGGACCATGATAGTGGGGGAGGAAGCATTTAGGAGCTAGAGGAAAGTTGTATGTTTCATTGTTGCTACCTCGCACCTTGACTGGCTGGTCTCCTGGACCCTTCTGTAAGCGGATGACCAGTGGCCTACAGATGGGTTTTGGGTCTCCACTCCTCACCCCCCACCCTCATTCACAATGATATGATTTTTGTTCTGATGATGCCTGATACCTGTTCCCTTCGACACCTCGTGATTGTACAGGCTGGTGTGCTTCATCCTTGTGGGCTTTGACTTACTTTATTTTTAAAACGTATTCTTAACTGAGAGTTTATACATATATCATTCCATAATTCAATCACGCGTGCCAAACAGAACTTTACAACTGCTTCCACAGTCAGTTTTCTAACATACTTCTTCTCCCTGGTCTCCATGACATTGTCTCCCTTTTACCCACCCACGCCCCCACTGCTGTACACCTCCCCCCCCCAATCCTTATTCTACTTGCTGCCCCTGTAGGTTCGTCCATCCTGGGTTTCATTTACCGGAACACAGACAAACATATAACACAACCTCAAGAGGAACACCCCCGATGACATATCATCTCTGAGATACACCCTAATATGAACAAACAAAACCAAAATAAAACAAAATGTCCATCACAGGTTTGCTGGAATAATACATCTCTTAATACAGTATATAGGGCATTGATGTAGCAAGACTATGTTTGTCAGCCTACCAACAGTTCAACAATCTTGGTACCACTGTCTTCCACTTCCTCAGACACCATGTGTTTTATGCCTGAAGTCCTCAGGGTACAAGGGTGTCCGAGGTGGAGCCCAGTTCCCCCAGTGGATTTCCACATGGGATCTCACTGAGCAGCCTCTGGAGCGACTCTGGGCCTTGACGATCCAGGATCGGTGTCCCAGCATTCCACGCCATGCAGCCTGGGTGCCCAGGATGCACCCAGAAGTCTGGGTCAATGTGGCCCATTTGGTGCATACCTCTAGGGACACTCCCTCCTAGTGTCCCCCAAAGCAGCATTTGTGTCCCCCAACCATGTCTGCTCCCTTTCCCCTCTCCTGAGTTTTTTCCCCCATCAGTCTCCCTCATCCTTCTGAAAGGGCTGTCTACCTATCTGGGGTGAGGGTGGGAATTGGGGGTCAGGGGGTGGAAACCTCATTATAGAGTTACATGGCAGCCACTCTGTAGACAACATCCCCTTCTCCTCCCTTGATCATTTGATCCCAGCTAACATGAGGCACCCTCCGGCCAAGTATTACCTCTTAAAAGGTGTCAGTCCATGGCCTTCTAGTCTCCGATGTTTCTGGTGAAAAATTACTTACAGGTCTTATAATTACTTCTCTGCATATCCTCTTCTGCTCCCTTTTGGTTCTTTTAAATTCTCTCTGTGGTTTTCAGACGTCTGACTGATACGGTCGCTTCCTCTGTATTCTTCATGTTTACGGTGTGCTGCTGTGGCTCTTGGATCTGTAAGTTAATTTAAAAAAAATAAAATTGGGGGAAATGCTGGCCTTTTTTCAAACATCCTCCTACTCAATTCTTTCCCTTCTCTTCTCTGGGATCCCAGTTGCCTGTGTGCTAGAGTTCGTGTTGTACTTTCACAAGTCATCAAGGCCCTGCTCATTTCCTTCGATGTTTTCACCTCCTCTTTGTTAAGATACTTGTCATTGACTTTTTGCCAAATTCTCGGATCTTTGTCTATTGTCTAGTATACTATTGATCTCATTCCATGAATTTAAAAAAATCATATATTATAATTTTCATTTTAATAAGACCCATTTGATCCTTTTTATATATTTACTATTTTTCCTGAACTTCTCTATTCTTTCATCTATCATATCTATCCTTTTCCTATAGCTACTTTATCACTTGCCATATTTATTTAAAATCCTTGCCTGTAAACCCCCAAATATAGGAATATATGTCTTCTTTGTTGTTTTTTCATATGATCATGGGTCATAATTTCCTGATTATTCACAAGTCCATTAAGGCTTTCAATTGTATGCTCAGTATTATAGATGCTGTATTATAGAGTTCTTAGGTTTAATTTACCCCCCTTCCCCACCCACCCCAATGTTCAATTTTGTTCTACTTGGCAATTAAAATACTGGAAGGTAACTTTGTTCCTGTGGAAACTTCATTTAAATTTTTTATTTCCTTTTTTTATAAAAAGCTTAGTTTCTTAGTGTTATTGTTCATTAGACCTAGTTAATATTTGGCTGAAAATTTAACCACAGGGGTGAGTTCAGTTCCAGGCTGGAAAGGTGTCTAAGAACCAAGAACCGATTACCAGGATCTCCATAGAACCTCCTCCCTGGGGGATGGACAGCGGAGAAGGGGGTGAAGGAGACATCAGACGGTGTAATATATAACAAAATAATAATAATTTATAAATCATCAAGGGCTCATGGGGGAGGGGGGAGGGAGGGGAAAAATGAGGAGCTGATACCAAGAGCTCAAGTAGAAAGCAAGTGTTTTGAGAATGATGAGGGAAACAAATGTACAAAAGTGCTCGGCACAATGGATGTATGTATGTATTGTGATAAGAGTTGTACAAGCCCCCAATAAAATGATTTAAAAAATAATAACCATGATGCTATAGGTTTCACCAGCCTCTGTCCAACCAGGGAAAGCTTCATTTTAGGATTTGCTACGTGAGACCGATTTTGCCCTTGATCCGACTGTTTTGCAGTTCATTCTAGGTTCTAGGACATGGCTCTCACTTTTAAGTTATACATCTTCTGTGGTTACACAGGAAAACTCAAGTTCTTTCAGTTGGCGAATTTGAACTTCAAACTATCTGCCAAGTATCAGACAGCTGTTGAAATCTGTTAGCTTTCAGTTATTTCTTTCTGCTGAGTTTCAAAGATTCTTTGTTTGAACACGCAGAGTCCAGAGTCATCCAATAATTTGAGAGAAGTTAGTTTGTACATAGATTTTAGGGCTCATTCCCTAAATATACCCTGTTCTGTTCAAATGACTGCCTCTTTGTCTACATACAGGTTGTACATGAGCATAATCAAATGCTTTGAGTACAACATGAGTCCGCTGAGGGAAAGAGGGACCAGACTTCAACCCAGTGCTTCAAAATGCGAATGCAACATGCCGGCATGAAGCAGGGAACCAGTAGAGAGGTCAGAGGGGGCGGCCCCAATCCCAACTATGTGGACAGCCAACCCTCCCCCCAGAAGAATTTACTTCAGTGGACAGCACTGAAGTTACAGCTCAGGGAGAGGGGCATGTCTGATCAGAACACACGGGAGCGAATGAAGGGGGAGGAAGAGAGTATGGAACACATCCTGGCCCAACAAACCTTGAGGATGATATCCCCTCTCAGAGCAGCCAATGCACAGAGAAGACCATATAGCCTGCCACACTATGAGAAACGACATCCCTCACTGACGCATAGCCCTACAAGGGACAACACTGGAGGCACAGTGTGGGAATTCCGCCCGATCTGATCCCACCACACCGAGGCAAAACACTAAGGGCATACAACAGAACAGCAAGGGGGTAGCAGAGCAAGGAAGTCCCGAGGGAGTACCAAAAATAGACTTTGGGGCCAGGGTGTGGCACTCCATCAGACTCGACCAGAAAACACTCCTAAAGGTCAACAAACAGACCTTGAACTATTTACAGGCTTTTCTTTTTTGTTTTTGTCATTCTTTTTGTTGTTATTGTCATTTTGTTTTCTTTTGTCACTTTGTTTTGCTCTGTCTTGTTTTCTGTGCATATTATTATCTCTGCAGGTCTATCTAGATAAGATAGCCTGGATAAATAATCTAAAGGAGAAAATAACAGGACCCATGGTTCCTGGGGGACATGGGAGAGTGGGAGAAGGGGGAAAGGAAGTGGTGTTAACCAACCCAGGGACAAGGGAACAACAAGTGTTCCAAAATCAGTGGCAAAGAGGGTGTATGAGGCCTGGTAGGGATTGATCAAGGGCAATGTAACCGAGAGGAATTACTGAAACCCAAATGAAGGCTGAGCATGATAGTGGGACAAGAGG
>NW_022111368.1:29557306-29599875 GCF_000313985.2 Echinops telfairi
TTCGTGATCACACAGGCTGGTGTGCTTCTTCCATGTGGGCTTTGTTGCTTCTGAGCTAGATGGCTGCTTGTTTATTTTCAAGCCTTTAAGACCCAGACGCCATATCTTTTGATAGCCAGGCACTATCAGCTTTCTTCACCACATTTGTTTATGCACACATTTGTCTTCAGCGATTGTGCCGGGAAAGTGAGCATCATGGAATGACATGGCCTTCATTGTATTGAGGCATTTTCTTTCTATTTCTATTTTGTTGAGTGTTGTTCTTTTTTCTTTTATCAGAAATGGGTGTTGGATTTTGTCAAATGGGTTTCTGCCTCATGTGGTCCTTGTTCTTTATCCTGTTCATGTAGTTGGATTACATTGATTGTTTTTCAAATGTTGAAACATCCTTACAACACTGGATGAATCCCATTTGATCCTGGTGGTTTTTTAAAAAATGTATTGTTGGATTTTATTGGCTAAGGATATTTTTTTGAGATTTTAAAGCACATTAATAAGAGACATTAGTCTTCAGTTTTCTGTCTTTTGGGGGTATTTGCCTGGTTTAGGTGTCAGGGTTATGCTCAATTTATAGAATGATTTTGGGAGTTTGTTTCCTTTTCTATATTCTGGAATAGGCTGTAGAATTGGTAACAGTTCTTCTCTGAATACTTGGTTGAATTCCCCTGTGAAACCATCTGGTCCTGGGCTTTTCTTGGTTTGTGGTTTCTTTATTTTTTAAAACCATTTAATTAGCATGTAGTTCTCATATCATACAGTTCATCAGTTCAATCATATTAAGAAGAGTTGTATAATCACGATCGTAATGAATTTCAGAACATTTTCTTCTTTTCTTGTTCTCAGTGTACTTGTACCTTTCCAGCTCTACCCCTGAGAGACCATCAGTCCAGCTACTGTCACTATGTGTTCACCCAACTTGGATTTCATACGCAAAAACGACAACAGAAAACAAACAAAAAGCCATACCAAATAACAACAACAACAAAGTAAAATGGAGAAAACTGTCAATCAAAAAGAAAGCAGAAAATATTTAAAACGACAACAAATTTTGAATGGGTCAAAAGGAAGATTAAATGATACGATGTTAAATTTTCATCCACTTTCCAGTGCAAGCTGATTCCCCTCCCTGGTCTTGGTCAGAGAGGAGTCTCTGGAGGCTTACTCCAAGTGTATCTCCTCTTCACTGTTTGCGTTTGTTCTTTAATGGAAACAACTGGAAAACTAGCCAAACGGGAGATCAAATGATAAAACATTACATTTTAACCTAACTACATCGACCACAATTCATTTGATAATGCTCTCTGCCTGATACCAAGGCTGCTCACATCCCCGGCTGTGGTCAGAGGGCATTCACTGGAGGCTTCATCCATGTAGAGAAACTGCAAATGGATTTGGGCTTCCACCGTCATCCGAAACCTGGAAGCCAGGTGTTCACAACTTAAGCTCTGACACCATTACCCTCTTTGGCGTTGGATGGTGTGCTTCTTCCATGTGGACTTAGATGGATGCTTGTTTAAAGACAAGCCTTTAAGAGCCCAGATGCCATTCTTTCTGATAGCTGGGCACTATCTAGTGTCTCCACTTTGCTATATCACCCATATCTTCAGTGATCTATTCATGACGTCGAGCATCAAGCAGGGTCATGTTGTAAGAACTAATTGTTCTTAGATTGGAACTAGAATTAAGTGTGAGCCCCAAATCTCTTCATGTAGCTACCGTTTACATATGCCTCTGCTTCAGTTTAGAGACATCGTTATCATTTTATGTTAGAGAACATTATCAATCACCCCATTGGGGCATATGGTAATTTTCTTGATAGTGTCCTTAATTTAGCCAATGGTATAGAATTTAAAACACTGTTGAGAAAAAGAAAATTATATAAGTATAGGCTGGTTACAGACCGCAATACATGACTTGTTGCCTTGCACAGATTAAACACTTGTGACTGGACACTATTTACACAATGAGGGTTGGTGATAGGGCAAATTTTCCAATAACATTCGTTCACAAAGGCAGAACTATGCCTTGGTTAATAGTTTCTTGATGCACTTTTTAATTTCTTGTTTTGTTCTGAGCCTACTGACGTTTCTATGTCAGTCTGAGTCAATCTGAGTAGACGGCATGTTTCTAGATATTTATCCATTTCTTCTAGGTTATTCAACTTGCTGGCCAAGTCTTTTTCAGGGGTATGTTATTATTCTTTCGATTTCATTTGCATCTGTTGTGATGTTGCCCTTTTCATTTCTAATTCTAGCCATTTGCATCTTTTCTTTCTTTAGTTTGCCATCAGTTTGTCAGTTTCCTTATTTCTTTCAAAGAACCAACTTCTGCCCTTAATAATTTTTTCCGTTGTTTTTCTGTATCCGATGTGTTTGTCTCTGCACTTATCTTTATGGTTTCTCTCCTCCTCTGGGTTGAGGGTTTACCTTGTTGCTCTTGTTCTAGTTGTTTTGTTAAGGTGTTGATTTCAAAGCTCTCCTCTCTTCTCATGTGCTCATTTATGGCTATAAATTGTCCCCAAAGCTTTTGATATATTATGTTATGATTCTCATTTGTTTCAAAGAATGGCTTCTTGTTAACAGTTTTACTGACATATAATTCACATGGCATGAAATTCAGTGGTTTTATTATATTAAAAAGAATTATATAATATCACCACATCAATTTTAAAGCATCTTTTTTCTTGCACTCATTATTATTGCCAGGATAGTAAATTATTTAATGCCATTCTTCTGGCCAAAGTGTCAAACTCCCACCAAATGATCTTTTTCTGCGGTAGCAGGGTGTGTGGAGATAGTGATAGGATTCACTTGTGAGTAATTGCAAATAGGATTCCCTGGCGATCCATTCTGAGGCATATACAATGAGACGTCCCAGGAGCAGGAGGAGGTATCTCATTACCAGCAAGGGCCAGGAATAGAGTGCTTCTTCTGGACCCGAAAACCTCTTCCATCCAGATGACGGCTCTGAGATCAGAGGAGCAAAAGCAGAACCAGAAGTCAAAGCGTGGAACAGGTGGTGGGCTTCCCCTCCCACAGAGCAGGTAAAGCGGGGTGGTTTTGTGCAGGAGGCTGACTGGTGGAAAGGGGTGCTGCTGGCACGTCACAGGGGAAGTTGGGTTTGCTGAGCCACAGAAGTGGAGCGGAGTGCCTTCAGACTGAGGCTGACTGGAGGGAGCTGCCACTGGGCGCTGAATTCAGGGAGCCGGGTTTGCTGACTCGTGGAGTTTAAGCTGAATGCTTTTGAGTTGAGACAGAGTAGCATGCACCTTTCAGAATTTAGTAGCCAACCTGAAAGAACTTTGCAATGTGCTCCGGTAAAAACTCAACCCTGAGCATTTCTCACTGGCATTACACTTAATAACTTCCTTAATAAACCCTTTAATCATGAATTTTGTCTGTGAGTTCCGGGCAGCCAGCAATGGAAATTAGCTCCCAGGGAAGGAAAATCGAGAACACTTATCAAGACAAGTGCCCCTCAGAGGCAAGGATGGCACTATTTGGGCTCCCATACTTTGGGCATGTTGTCAGGAGAGACCAGTCTCTGGAGAAGGGCAGGATGCCTGGTAACATAGAGGGACAGTGAATGAAAGGAAGACCCCAACAAGATGGATTGATACGGTGTCCGAAAAACTCGGCTCAAGAATAAGAACAATTGTTAGGCTGGCACGAGACTGGGCAGTGTCTCCTTCTGGTGTGTACAGGGTCACCATGGGCTGGAACTAACTCGTTGGCACCTAACAAAACAGTAATGGAAATTAAGACAACACAGTTTGCATCAGAAGTGGGTTCATTGCAATGGCTCCAGACTCCTAGAAGCCCCGGGTTGTTTAAGAGAGAGAATTAAAAGGCATGGGAACTCAACTATGTGACTTCTAGAGTGCCTATTTTGGTGACTGTGATTTGTAATGTATGTAAGAAATGATAGGCTGGCTGTAGCTGAGGGGACAAAAGCTGCTTGTGGGGTGGTGTTGGGCAGACGGGAAGTCTGGCTGATTAAGACTAATAGGAGACCAGCGCCTTCTGGAACCATCCTGCAAGAAGAGTTCCAGGTTACATGTACCTAAATGGGTTATGCCTAAAGATGGAGAAGAGATTATTGTACTTGGGTAGTATTTAAAAGGTTGAGGGTTATATGCTTATTTGGGTTCGCTACTAATACTTCTCTGACCTAGCATTGTATTAGAGGACAATCACGATGATTCCAAGAGCTTACGAGTCTGCCTTCAGACTGTGTTTGATTAGATATGCTCAATAGGGAGTTAAGAATCGCCTGAAATGGGGAAGGCTTTTTGTTAGAGGCCAAGGTAGAGTAAGGGATTTAGAGAAAAGGGAGAAATGTAAGTGGGGAAGGTGGAGGAGAGAAGAGAGAGAATAAAAGCAATAGTAACAATAATAATGATTGTCTGAATGGGCCAAGAGCTTTGTAAAATAATGAGAAGTATGTTGTAAGAAGGGTGGTAAAAATGAATAGGTATCGTGGAAATATGTCTCATGATGAAAAGGAGAGCATGGAGATAGTGGGTGTGGGGCAAGAGGCAATGCAAGCAAAGAACCAGACCAGAAGAAAAGGGTTCATGTTTAGAGAAGAAGTAGAATTAAAGAACAGAAGAGAGAATGAGATAAAAGAGAGACGGAATTAAAAAGAGAAAAAAGACATGAACAAAAAAGGCAAAGTGTTGAGAGGCAGGGAAGAGAGAAAAACGGGCATACCTTGGGTAAAGATGAGATCTGTTGCCATGGCAATGTGCACGTGGAGGGGTCTGTGCCCTTAGGGGTGCACATAAGGAAGAAAAGGGAAAGAAAAAAAATCCAAACCTGGTTGGGTGGGTTTGTGAGGGTGTTGGTGTGCATGACTGTGCCTGCTTCCGGGGTACACATATCTACAGGGTGCATGGCCCAAGGGAGTCGGAAGAGCAGAGAGGGGGAAAGGAAACAAAATTGTTGTTTGAGTGGGGATTGGTGATGTTGGCATGTGTTTGCAAATGCCAAAGGGGGGAGGTTTGGTGGGGGAGGGTCGGGGCAGTGTTTATGGGGGCAGAGGGAAAGAGTAGGGAGAGGGCACCAGAAGAGGAAAAACTAAAGAAGAAAAGACAAAATGGGGTAAAGTGCTGCTTGGAGAGGTCACCTGCGATGGGTAGTGTGGATGTCCCGCACCAAGCACCCAGACAGCCTGCTGTCGATGCAGGTCCACTGGAGTAGTGAGAGAAGAGGTGCAGCTGAGTGGGTGGGAACAGGGGCATAGAACGGGGTTCTATGCAATGGTGGGTCAATAGTGTCCATGAATTAATCTGTGAAGTGGTGGGGTGTGGACCAAGAGCACAGAAGTGACTTGGGCTACTGGTCAGGGGTGAATGGAAGCCCGTAACCATCAGCAGACATAACTGTGGGTGACTTAACTGCCTCCTCACCTTGCTCCCTCTGTTCCCACAAGCTACAACTTGAAGAAATGTTTTGTACTTATGTTGACGTTGCCTTGCTGGCTTCCAGGTGGTGCAGGGCTTTCCTCTCCGTGGTTATTGAGGAGATCTTCCTGTGCTTGCTCCCTGCTGGCCATCTTCCTGAGAATGCCTCCTGCTGTCTTCTTTATATCGTCCAGCTTCTCAATGAGTTTGCCGTGCCTAGCGAGTAAATGAGTGTGGGGAAGGATACAACCCTGATGCACACCTCTGCTGATGGTAAGCCACCACACAGCATTCCTGCGCTCAACGTGAATGACTGCTGCTTGGCCGATGTAGACATTTCATATGAGCAAAAGGAACCTTGCTGGAATTCTCGTTCTTCTCAACGTTATCCGTAGTTTGCTATGATCCATCGAGTCTAATGTCTTTGTGTAGGCAATAAAACACACACATCTTTTTGATATCCTCTGCTTTGAACCACGATCCACCTGACATTAGCAGTAGTACCCCTTGTACCACATCCTCTTGAATTTCTGGCAGTTCCCCATTAGTGTGCTGCTGCAACTTTTTGAATTATCTTCAGCTAAATTTTATTTGCATGTGATATTAATGATATTATTCAATACTTTCCACATTCCACATTGTGGAACGTGCACAAATATGGATCTCCTTAGTTGGTTGTCTAAATAGCTGTCTTCCAAATTTCTTGGCATATGGTCAAGAACCAGTGGTATTGAAGGAAGAAGTTCAAGCTTCACTGAAGGCATTACTAATAAACAAGACTGTAGGAATTGACAGAATGCCAATCGAAATGTTTCAACAAACTGGTGTAGAACTAGAAGCATCAATTGCTTTGGCATCCCAAACTCTAACCTCTAACTATATGGCCAAATAAGACTGATGCTATCTTCCTGAGCTCGATGCCTGTGTACCACAAATTTCTTAGGGGAAAGACCCAATAAATACAGATTTTATTCAGTGTGTTTCTCTTCTTTTAAAGTTCATATCCACTCCAGTTTCTTCTTGTCTTTTGAAAATTACTAGTGTCTTAAATAATTATTTATATTTTTCTATAGTTTTCATTGTTACTGACTGGAGAGTTATTCCAATATAGGATCATTGGAAGGAAGATAGAAGTGAGTTCCTTTTCTGAAGCTGACTTGAAGGTGCATAGATCTAAAGCAGAACTGATAAGAATAACGCCGAGGATTTATTGGAATATTGGCGTAGTTTAATAAGGCCTCTTCATAGGGTCTGGGTTGGTATAGATGACTGTGTGAATGGAGACAGGCGACGGAGATTGTGTGTAGGCATGTGTTGAAAGTTCCATTGAGAGGAGAGCACCAGAAACACGTAGGGAGGTTCAATTAGTCAAGTGAATAGACTTGGGGTCTGATTGAATAAGGTGGGCAAAACAATGGAAAGTAGCAAAAATGACCACACTTACCTGGTCATGTAAAAGAATGAAACTGCTCTTAAGAAAAGAAGGGAACTGTGAGTGGGTTGGTTCTTGGCTGTCATGCTTCTTTCCTTGCTGTGCTTTTGGCTACTAATCTGTCTCAATCAGTTTTCCCCCCACGTAATCGGTTACAGACAGAGATGGAGTACAGGTAAACATGTTAGTATCAGGTCTTGGGGAGGTGTGCCACAGATAAAGTGTGCCTCACCTACGTGAGGTCACAGATAAAGTTGGCATAGTCTAGAGGGGCAGAATGGATTTAGTATGAAAATGAATTTATCCTTATAAATGTGCATGTTTTACCCCTATGTAATAATCAGAATGGGAGAGGAGAGACATCAATTTTGGGAAACTTCCCAGATGATGCCAATGTGTGATTGGTCGAAGTTGAGAACTACTGGGTTAGAATATCCATCTCCATATCGTTGCTAAGTAGCTCCTTCCCAGGGTGAGTTCTCAGAGAGGCCTACCCTCATCACCCTATCTAGAGCAGGTCCCTTTCAAACTCATTTTGGATCCCATCATAATTTTTAATTCTCTATTTTTCACCTTCTTTATTGCATTTACTACCATTTGAAACTATCTGTTACACGCATTCATTTATTTTCTGTTTCTTCTTTCCCCCTCCCCGCACCACCTAGAAAGAAAATCTCTGAAGGCTGGGGGTCTGACTCTTGTTCACAGTGGTATTTCCATTGCCCTTAGCAGTCCTCAGAACAATACGCTCTCACACAAAAAATGATAGGAAAACGGTGCAATCATTCTCAAAGAGTTAAACACAAATTACAGTATGAGCCAACAGCTCCACTCCAATGTACACGTCGAAGAAGCTTGAAAGTAGTGACGCAAGGAGCTACTTCTACACAATGTCACTGCAGCGCTACTCATAATAACCCAAAGGTGGAGACAACCCAATTGTCCATCAGCAGATGAATAGATAAATAAAATGTAGTATAGCCATTAAAAAAAAGCCAAAGGAGATAGGAAGAGCTGTTACAGGTAGAGATGGCAGTAGGTGTGGCACCATTGACCCTAGGGATACTAGTCACATCTTAAAGTCCTGGTAGAGTAATTTGGGGACTATTAGGGTAGGTGTAATGGTCTCTTTGAAGGATAAGTGGAGACTTGACAAATTGTGGCCCCTTGAGGATGGGAGGAGAAAGCAGAATCAGGAACAGATCCAGAGAAGGAATTAGAGGGAAAACCTATTAAGAAGCAAAATTTAAAAATGAAGAGACCTGGTAGTGGCAAAAGCTCCGAGAAGAACCAACAATGTAGATAGAGGAATGAGGGAATCAAGTCAACTACCTGGCCTTCCCCTGTTGGAAAAATAAATGTCCCTATCTCAAACATTTAAATTGTGCTTCTTGGCCTCTTCTGTTGTTTCTCAGATATTTAGCTAAGATTATGGATAACAGCTAATTGTGTACCTGTCTTTCTTAAAGCAATTTGAACATAATCCTCTCAGATTGCCTGGCGATGAGATGGAAGGCTTTCTTCCCTGAACACGATTTTCCCTCTCATAATCTCAGCATGAGGGTTTAGAGCTGTCTCAAGTGAGGCTGGGCTGAACTGCATGGGGACAGATCAAGCCCTGGGTACTAATAAGGGTTCCCTCCCAAAACTGACAGGCCAAGAGATGGATTAACTAAGCATCAGGTGGAGAAGGGTGGGTAAAGGTGGAGAGAAGTAGGGAAGCTACCTGGGGTTCATCTTAATGAATAAAGCAGTCATTAAGCAGATGGAGACTATGGGAAGAATAATTGTGCTTGTGTGGAAGCTGCACATAGACCAAGAGGGAGTTGTTTGCACAGAACAAAAGGCTACTGTGTGGTTTAACGTCAGGAAAGATGTGTGGGAGAGTTGTATCCTTTCAGCATACTTGTTCAATCTGTATGCCAGGCAAATGATCCAAGCAGCTGGGCTCCATGAAGAATTTGGTCTAAAGATCAGAGAAAGACTCATTAACAATGGTAGCATTGAGGGGAAGGCTTGTCTTTAAGTAATTGGTTGGGATTTTACTTAGAGTCAAAAAAACATCCCAGTGGGACAGACTTCACCAGACCTGCCCATATCCAGTTGCTTCTCTCTTCGGGTTAGAAAGACCTGGAAGTAAACCAAAATGTGGTCCAACTCTTAAGACTGTTTCTGAAAACATACCTGAGGGAACACAATTCAATCGATAGCAAACCTTTACCCTAGTTTCTCTTCACTATATTCACCCTTGAACTTTCTTCTAGATACCAGACTGATATACACACTGACTATTGGACAGCATCTGGATGTCTCCCGGGCCCTTCAAGCCAAGCCGTTTACAACTGCAGTGACGAGCTTCTTCCTTGCAGGTATTGTTAGCTGTTGTCAGGTGTCATGGCAACCCTTTGTACAACGGTGGCGCAATGCTTGGTCCTGCCCACCCTCCCAGCAGTTGGTACCTTTGGTCCCACTGTTGCAGACCCTATGGCAATACATCTTGTAGAGGGTCTTCCTTTTTCGATGTCTTTCTCTGGGACTGGCTCCTCCTGATTAACATGACAACCTCAGTCTTCTCTGTTTGTCATGACGCTACCTATTGGACTGCGTGGGAGGTTTGTGCTTTCTTCACATTGAGTCGTAATCCATACGGAGGCGCCAGTCCTTGATCTTCATCAGCAAGCTCCTCCTCCTCCTCAGCCAGCAGGGTGGTTCATCTGCATATTGCAGGTTGTTAATAAGCCTCCTCCAGTCCCGATGCCACATTCTTCTTCATATAGTTCAACTTCTCTGATTGTTTTTGCTCATTGTACAGATTGAATAATTATGAGAGAATGCACGCCTTTCCTGATGTTAAACCAGGCATGCTTGCTCTGTTCGCACAGCTGCTTCTTGATTCAAGTACAGGTCCTACTTGAGTGCAATGAAGCGTTCTGGAATACCGATTCTTCTCAAGACAATCCCTAGTTTGTTGTAATCCAATAATCAACTCCCTTCTCATCCTCACTGTACCCAAAAGAGCGAGTCGGCATTCAACCATTTGGGGAGGTAGCATATGAACAAGAACCTTGTGTTGGAAAAAGTCCAAGCTGCCCTGGAGATGCTTTTTCCGTGGTGCTTATGAGGTTTTGTCTGATAATTCCAAAACCTAGGCCATCTTCGAGTCTTATGCTGACATTTGCCAAATCATGTCGGACTTTTTGTTTTTGGTTGGCCTTGTAATTTTCTGTTGTTGAAAGTGAGTCATGATGTAGCAGGTAAAGAGAGCTGATATATATACTGTATATACTCCTGCATAAGCCGAGTTTTTTCAGCACTTTTCTTTTTTTTTGGAAAACAGTTTCAAGGGTTTATTTCAGAGCTCCAGGAGGGAAGAGAGAGCAGAGCAAGGGATGGGAGCATCCTGAGCTCCTGGGTGAGGTTCACGGGCCCCCAGTTGGGCCCCATGAAGTCTCACTGTCCAGGTGAGAGGGGGAGAGTTTTATAGCCCAGGTCTGGGGGGGAGTAGCTGGGGAATTTTCCACTGTAACTTTGTTGTCTGCAGGTCCAGAGCTAAGCAACAACATTCAAAGTTATCTGTAACAGTTAGTCTTCTGCACTTGGGTCTGAAGGCCACTGGAGGAGTGAAGGAGGAGGAAGGAAGGTCTTGAAGTGTTTTTACCACATTTTTAATGCAGTTTTTGTGTTAAAATTAGGTGCCTCGGCTGATATTCGGGTTGGCTTATACTCGAGTGTATATGATAGGTGTTTCAATGGGAGACTTTATGGTGATTTGTGAGCCTTGGTAGTGCTTTGAGTAAGTGTTGGGATGCTAACCACAGATCAGAAGTTCAAACTCACCAACCTATCCAAGGGAGAACGATAGGGCTTTCTACTCATAAAGATTTATGCTCAGAAACTCTATCTGTTTGAATCACCTCAATGACAGTGGCTTTTGGGTTATGGCAACTTGGCTAAGAGTTCACTTGTGTTTACTGTAGTTGCAGTTATCTGAGCACAATATTTCCCTTCCCTGTTGTCTTTGGACTTCCTTAGAGACTCCACTTTAAATAGGGTATGAAGTTTGTGATCCTTTTACGTGTGACTCCTGTTGTTATTCCAGTGGTAAGGTGTGGGGGAGGGAGAGTGTTTTCTAGATCTATTATTAGGTGATGCACTCCGAGTGATCCTGTGTCCCTGGGACATGTTCTTCATAGATGCTGCTTCTCCTATCTTTAGGTGGGACAGGAAAGCTAGGGGGGTGTTAGTTGCTGTGACTCATGGTGACCTCAGGTGTGTAGGATACATTTGGCTCCATAGTTTTTCAAGCCAGTTACCTTTTTGAAGCAAACTGCCAGGCCTATCATCTGAGAACCCGGTGTGGGGTCTAACTGCCAACTTCTTGGCCAGTAGCCAAACACGTAACCATTTGTGCCATCGAGGGACTCCTCCAGGCTGACTCCAAACTCCAAATCCACTGCCGTCAAATGAATTCTGACTCATAGTGACCCTGTAAGGCAGGGTAGAACTGCTCCTGTGGGTTTCTGAGACCGAGTAGAAAGCCTCATCTTTCTTTCATGGAGTGGCTGGTGGTTCCAAACCGTTGGCTTTGTGGTCAGGAGCTCAGCGCATTATCCCCTCAGCTATCAGGGCTTCCCAGGTTGTTTCGGTTTCAGTAAAAGACCAGGTAGTTAGGCACTGATAAAATAGTTTCCCTTCCTGAAGCTCTTGTTATGGAAAACAGAGCCCTGGTTGCAGAAGAGCAGACTGGTGGCTTTCCCTTTGCCCCAGTGCTCTCACCTGTCTCAGTCCCAATTGTGAGCTTCCGCTCCTCGTGAGCTGTGAGCCTGTATCAGCCAGTTTGTCTCTCCAAATTTGAAGGTAGTCATCTGCCTATTACCTAAATTCTCTGATCTATCAAAGAAAACTTGTTGATGTTCGATTGCTTCCTCCTCCCCCAACCCACATGCCCATTTCCCTGCCCTCTTTTTATTTATTTATTTATTTATTTTATTGTGAATTTGGGAACAATGACTTCAAAGCCCTTCACAAGTCATACTGGGAACCAGAAGGGCACCTTCCCCTTTACACTGTTCTGCATTTTATAAAACACATTTATGAAAACAAAAACACAAACACAGTTATGGGCACGTGAAATAGCGGTGAGAGTCTGGGGAACCACAAGAGGTCAGGTGCCAGTGGAAGGGGTCGGGGTGTGTGGTGAAGTGGTGGGAGCAGGACAGAAGGACTGCAGGAGTTGGAGGATAAGGACAGTGGAGAGGACTTTGCTAGAGGCCTTTTCTCAACGGCCCCTTGGAAAGCTACTTTGGATTAGTTGTAAAGCACCGAGTCCCAAAGTGTAACACTCAGACCCTGTTTGTTGGCCTTCCCTGGAACTTATTAGAAATGGAAATTCTCAGATCCCCACCCAGACATAATGCATCAGAAACTCTGGGGAAGGGACCCCAATAGCTGTAGTTTAATAAACACTGCGGTTATTTTTCATGCGCATTAAAGTCTGCAAATGCAACTATTGAAGGACTAACAAGTTGAGAGAATGCTCCCCTCCCCAAGAAGAGCGAAGGGGGGAAAATATGCCACCCTGATTATCGATGAACTCACCTGTGTGCCTCCCCTCCCTGTTGGCTCTTCATGCCCTAGAAAAGGCTCCTTTCCTGCAAGGATGGCATGGAGGGGAAGGCTTGTCCTTAAGTAAGTGGTTGGGATTTTACCTCCAGGCAAAGAAACATCTCAGTGGGACACACCTCGCCAGACCTGCTCATAGGCAGTTGCTTCTTTCTTCCGGCTAAAGAGACCCAGACGTAAACCACAATGCGGTCCTCAGAAGGCATTGGGTCATCTGGCTCTTGTGTCACAATCTGTTCTATGGTGTTTCTCAAGACTTAGCAGTTGTTCCCTATTTGTTCCAATTATCCAAGGACAGAGCCTCCCACCTTGCCCTCCCTACGGAACAAGGAATTGATGATTGCAATGAATCACTATGAATTATTGAGGATCAGCTCCAAGCCATCTGACTTTAAAATCTTTCACCTGGAAGTTTCCCTTACTTCACCTGCATTGTGTCTCAATATCTACCTAGAACTATGATCATTCCTGTATACATTGTCTTCTTTATAGCTTAAAATGTTCACCATATAAGAGGTTAATAATTTATAGGTAACTACTCTATTATTATTCTGTGTTAAATGGAGAGGGAGAACAGCAGGACTGGATACATAATTTGTGGGTCAGACCAGTACCTGTTCCATGGCAGATCCATTCAAACTCTGATTTGTTTCCTCCTTGGCTTCTTAGTACAGTATACACTCCATTTCATTATGTTTTAATCGATGACATTTTACTGGGCCCCTATCATGAGCTGGGATTTGCATTGGATGGACAAGAGATGGGAAATTAACAGGTTGGGATGAAAGCTGGGTCATTAATTGTCCCAACCCAAGGTTAACTCCCAAGAGATTGCCATCTCCACATCAGAAGCATGCCTAACCACAATCCTTCCCACTTACGCCCTGGCCAGAGCTAGAGCAGTGGTTCTCAACCCTTTGGGGGGGTCGAATGACCCTTTCACAGGGGCCGCCTGATTCATAACAGTAGCAACATTACAGGGATGAAATAGCAACCAAAAATAATTTTATGGTTGAGGGGGCCACCACCACATGAAGAACTGTTTGAAAGGGCTGTGGCATTAGGAAGGTGGAGAATAGCTGAGCTTGGTGGTAACGGCCATGCTCCAGTGCCCCATAGTACTTCATTGACAAAACACAAATTCAAAGGCAAAATGATTAATTTTAAGATAATGACAGTAGAGCATTACATTCTAAGCTCAAAGCACTTTTAGCATGGGTCTGGCCACACGCCCATGCAGTCACCAGTTCCGAGGGATAGCAGATGAAAAGATGTGGTAAATCATTATAAGAAAGAGGGGAGTAAGGTTTCAGGAAAAGAGGAACTGGATGTAGCACATACTGGCCCACCAAGCGTTGATGACAATATTCCTGCTCAGAGCAGCCAAAGCACAGAGAAGACCATATGGCTGGCCCCACTATGAGACACGACATCCCTCACTGACCCATAGCCCTACAGGGGACAACATTGGAGACACAGTATGGGAATTCCTCCCGATCTGATCCCACCACACTGAGGCAAAACACTAAAGGCATGGAACAGAACAGCAAGGGGAACAGAGCAACTAAATCCTCAGGGAATACCAAAAATAGACTTTGGGGCCCGGGCTTGGCACCCCATTAGACTCGACCAGAAAACACTCCTAAAGGCCAACAAACAGTTCTTAAATTAACTACAAGCTTTTCTTTCTTGTTGTGGTTTGGGGTGTTTTTGCCATTGGCTTTTTGTTGTTGTTGTTTTATTTTATTTTGATGCTTAGTTTTGCTCTGTCTTATTTTTGTGCATGTTATTATCTCCACAGGTCTGTCTAAATAAGATAGGCTGGATGAACAATCTGGAGGAGAAAACAGTGGGACTGACAGTTCCAGGGGGACATGGCAGAGGGAGAGGTGGGGGGAAAGAAAGTGGTATTAACAAACCCATGGACAAGGGAACAACAAGTGATCCAAATCGGTAGTGAGCAGAGTGTAGGAGGCCTGGTAGGGCTTAACCAAGGGTAATGTAACCGAGAGGATGTACTGAAACCCAAATGACAGCTGAACATGATAGTGGGACAAGAGGAAAGTAAAAGGAAATAGTGGAAAGCACTAGGAGGCAAAGGGCATTTATAGAGGTCCAAATAAAGGCATGTATGTATCAAATATATTTATGTATGAGGATGGGGAAATGGATCTATGTGCATATATGTATAGATTTAGTATTAAGGTAGCAGATGGACATTGGGCCTCTACTCAAGTACTCCCTCAATGCAAGAATACTTTGTTCTATTAAACTGGCATTCCATGATGCTCACCTTCCTGACACAATCACTGAAGACAAAGTGGGTGAATAAGCAAATGTGGTGAAGAAAGATATAGTGTCTGGGGTCTTAAAGGTTTGATGGTAAACAAGCGACCATCTAGCTCAGAAGCAACAAAGCCCACATGGAAGAGGCACACCAGCCTGCATGATCATGAGGTGTCGAAGGGATCAGGTATCAGGCATCAAAGAACAAAAAATCGTATCATTGTGAATAAGGGGGGAGTGTGGGGTGAGACCAAAGCCCATTTGTAGGCCACTGGACATCCCCTTACAGAAGGGTCTCGGGGAGGAGATGAGCCAATCAGGGTGCGATGTAGCAACGATGAAATATACAACTTTCCTCTAGTTCCTAAATGCTTCCTCCCTCCCCCCAACACCCCCTACTATCATGATCCCAATTCTACCTTACAAATCTGGCTACACCAGAGGATGTATACTGGTACAGATAGGAACTGGAAACACAGGGAATCCAGGGCCAATGATCCCTTCAGGACCAGTGGTGAGAGTGGCAATACCGGGAGGGTGGAGGGAGAGTGGGGTGGAAATGGGGAACCAATTACAAGGATCTACATATAACCTCCTCTGTGGGTCACGGACAACAGGAAAGTAGGTGAAGGGAGATGTCAGACAGTGTAAGATATGACAAAATAATAATTTATAAATTAACAAGGGTTCATGAGGGAGGGGGGAGTGAGGAGGGAGGGAGAAAATGAGGAGTTGATGCCAGGCGCTTAGGTGGAGAGCAAATGTTTTGAGAATGATGAGGGCAATGAATGTACAAATGTGCTTTACACAATTGATGTATGTATGGATTTTGATAAGAGTTGTATGAGCCCCTAATAAAATGATTTAAAAAAGAAAAAAAAAAGAATGTTCAGTCAACTTGTGCATAACTTTGAAGATATGCCCAATAAAAGATTACCAAAAAAAAAAAAGAGGAACTGGAAATGAGACCAGAAAGGCAAATAAAAACAGTCTAATAGGTAGGCCACAAAAGAGAACTTTCATCCATATATATCGATTTGTAATCAATGTAGAAATACCTGCCTTCTGAGAAATTAACAACCACTGCCGCTGAATGGGTCTCACAGGGTCACTATGAGCCACCATCGACTTGATGGCTGTTTAGTTTTTGTTTTGCCATCTAATTCAAATCCTGATACAGCGTTTCTGAGGCTTTAACTCTCTCCAGGAGTAGACAGCTTCTACGTTATCCTGAGGAGCCACTGGTGTGTTTGAACCATAGACCATGTGGTTAGCAGTCCAAAACTTGCCTGACAAAAGAATTCCTGACCCACACTTTTGCTACCTAGACCTTGGTAGGTGCTGGGGAGGTGGTTCCGAGCGTTATGCACAACAGACTGAGGTGCTCCCAGCCCTCCGCCCTCACACTTGCTCCTGTGCTTGAGTTCACTGCAGCAGCCCTGATGTCAACCCATCTCCATGGGGCCCTTCCTCTTTTCTGCTACCCTTCTATTTTACCAAACACAGTGTCCTTCTCCAGGGCCTGGTCTCTCCTGACAACATGTGCAAAATCTGTGAGACAAAGTCTTGCCATCCTTGCCGCTCAGGAACATGCCGGCGCTATTTCTTCCAAGACAGATCGGTTTGCCCTTTTAGAAAGTCAAGAGCCAATGTTAACACTTCTAGTCTTTTTTATTCATGGACTAACTGAACATATAAATTAATGATGATTGTCTGCTACTTGCTGAATTTGCTGAAAAGTTTTAAGCAAGGAATGTAACCGGCTCAGAAACAAGTGTGCTAGATAGATCTGGCTCATACTGGCTCTCAGAGGAAATTATATTCAGATCTTCCCAACTCCCTGTTCAGTGACCTTTCACATTGGTAGCTGGAGACTAGCCATTGAGAGAGCACTTATATCACAGAAATAAGCGAAAGATACAAATCAGGCTTGTTTATTTTTAGGAGAGACCATTTATTGGCATCTCATGGGATTCTCCTATGGCAGAGAGGAGAGTGCATTGCAGGCAGGAGATCATAAGAGACGGTGGGTAGGCACTCAGCTACCTGGCCAGCTGACTAGAAGAAGAGCCTGTTTGTACCCGTCCAAAAGAAAGGTAACCCAACAGAAGGCTCACTTTATAGAACAATATCATTGAGATCATATGTGTGGTAGTTACATAATCTGTTGTCAATTTGAGACTTAGAGTGAAGAGGTGGAGTTTAGCCTGTCAATCAAGTCACAGCTTAATGACCTCATTTGTAGGTGGTAAGGAGATAAATAGCTCATTGGAGGCAGGACTCACACTCTCTTCCTGCAAGACATTCTTGTTGACAAGACATAGGGAGCTACACTAGAGCTCTGGAGCCGGAGGAGCCACGTGGAGATGCCTGCCAGCACTGAGATGCTCTACCCACTGACCTGTGATCTTCCTGAATTGGGTGTCATTGCATGTGTTGAGTGTTATAGATGGGTATTGGACATATGGGCTATTATCGGACTTATGGACGTGATCTGGCCTGGGCTGGGATGTTTTCTCAATATTCAATTACTCTTGTACATAAAGCTCATTCTTTTTTTAAAAAACATTTTATTAGGGGCTCATACAACTGTTATCCCAATCCATACACACATCAGTTGTATAAAGTGCATTTGTACATCATTCTCAAAACATTTTCTCTCCACTTAAACCCTCAGCATTAGGTCCTCATTTTTCCCCTCCCCCCCTGCTCCCCCCTTCCTCATGAGCCCCTGATAGTTTATAAATTGGTATTTTGTCATATCTTGCCCTGTCCGATGTCTCCCTTCACCCACTTTTCGGTTGTCTGTCCCCCAGGGAGGAGGTCACATATAGTTCCTTGTAATCGGTTCCCTCTTTCCTACCCACTCTCCCTTTACCCTCCCTGTTTCGCCACTCACACCACTGGTCCTATAGGGCTCATCCTCCCTGGATTCCCTGTATTTTCAGTTCCTATCTGTACCAGTGTACATCCTCTGGTCTAGCCAGACCTGCAAGGTCGAATTCGAGTCATGGTAGTGGTAGCGGGGAGGAAACATTTAGGAACTAGAGGAAAGTTGTATTTCTCATCATTGTTACATCACACCCTGACTGGCCCATCTCCTCCCCGAGACCCCTCTGCAAGGGGATCTCCAGTGGCCTACTAATGGGCTTTGGATCTCAACTCCGCACTCCCCCCATCATTCACTATGGTAAGATTTTTTGTTCTGATGATGCCTTATACCTGATCTCTTTGATACCTCGTGGTTGCATAGGCTGGTGTGCTTCTTAAAGCTCGTTCTTACACACATCTGAGTGTCGATGAATTTGTTTCTCTAGTCTACCTGGACTAACACAATTGCCTCATATGCATGTGAATATGCAAGTAAAATTTTGCTGAAGACTAACAACAGTTTCAGAGAGCTGCCAGAAATTCAAGCCAGATCCAGAAGATATTGCTGATGTCAGATGGATCTTGGCTCAAAGAGAAGACCAGAAAGATGTTTACTTATATCTTATTGGCTGTGCCAAAGCACTGGGCTGTGCCCACTATAACAAACTATGGATGACATTAGGAAGAATAGGAAGTCCATAACACTTCATTGTGCTCATGTGGAACCTGTACACGAATAAAGAGGCAATTGTGTGAATGGAACAAAGATATACTGCATGGTTTAAAGTCAGCAAAGGTGTGCATCAGGGCTGTATCTTCTCACCAAACTTATTCCATCTGTATGTTGAGTAATTAATCAGGGAAGTTGAATTATATGAAGAATGTATCATCAGTCTTGGAGGAAGGCTTCTTAACCTGCAATATGCAGATGACACAACCTTGCTTGCTGAAAGTGTAGAGGACTTGAAGCACTTGTTGATGACCAAGGATTGTATCCTTCATTATGGATTATAGCTTGACATAAAGAAAACAAAAATACTCATAACCAGACCAGCAGGTAGCATCATGATAAATGGAGAAAAGACTGAAGTTGTCAAGGATTTTATCTTGCTTAGATTCACAATTTCAAACGCTTGACTTTTTCTTTTTTTTTGCCACTCCAGGACTTTTCATTGTGAACCCTTTCTGAGTAGTTGGTAGGGGTTGCTGGGCACCATCTAGTTCTTCTGGTCTCAGGGTCAGGGTGACTGAGGTTTGTATGCCCATGAGTCATTTGGATGGATTATATCGTTGAATTTTCATGTTTCTTTGCTCCAGACAGGGAGATTTGAATAATCACATCTTAGACGATTGTTTGCAAGCTTTAAGATCCCAGTTGCTAATCATTAAAGTGGGATGTAGAACACCGTTTCTGTGGAATAAATTAAGCCAATTGACCTTAATGTCCTCCAAATGCTGGCCCTGAGCCCTCAGACCCAGGGACTCATTCCCTCAGCGTGTTTGACGGTGGCTAAGAAGCTTTCATAACTTTGCTCCCCTATGCTCTAGCTTATGTATGGATGTATTTGTAGCGTATATAAATATGTATGCAGCAATAGCCTCTGTCAAACCTGTAATACATTCATGCTGTGGTTTCGAACTGCTGACCTTGTGGTTAGCAGCTCAACTCGGGACCCATTGTACCACCATAGTGGGTATTCTATTATGTGGATGTATCATGGTCAATCCACTCATCCCTTGATGGACACTAACTCCCACATTTTTGTCTCCAGCTACATCTCTGATATGAACAAAAGCTCTTTCATCCATTTGCCTGCTAGTCATCCCCACTTGTATTATCTCAGGCACTCCAGCTTGCATGTCCAAAATGGAACTCAGAAACGACCCACTAAGTCCATTCCCCCCATATTCACATGTCAATGATGAAATCCAGAATTGTTCTTCACAACTCATATCTACTTGAAATCAGTTCTACATCCATTGACCTCTCAACTCGACCCTCTTTCTTCCCTCTCTGCAGTCATTACCCTTTGACAAGATATTGCTTTTCCACCTGGAAGACTCTGTGGCTTCCGCACTGGTGGCTCACTTTCCTTCCTTCCACTCAATTTCCAGAGAGCGAGACTGATTTTAAGAAGCAGGTCTTCAATTATCTTCTTACCTGACATTTTGCATTTATGACAATAGTGAAGAATCTAACTGTTCCATGCATTAATGTTGAATGTCTGGCACTAACAAATTCTCAGGTGCTAGGTGAGATAATGTTGGCTAGGTGATGGTTAAGGTTATGCATCAGTTTGGCTGGGCCATGGTTCCCAGTGGTTTGAGAGTTATGAAATGATGTTGCCATGCTCCATTTTTTGCATGATACCAATTTCCACTAACAACCTGATCTTTGGAATATAACCATGCCTCTAATTAAGGAATGGGTAGGTAGATAGGCAGACACATTTAACCATCTCACTCACTTATGTAATATCAGTGCAACTACTAACATACAGGTTGGTAGTTGGCATCTACCTAGTGACACCAGGAAGAGCCTTGGTGGTATAGAATTTACCAGTTGGGCTGTTGACTGCAAGGTCAGCAGTTTGAAACCACCAGTAGCTTCACTGGAGAAATACGAGGTTACCTACTTCCGTAAAGAGTTACAGTCTTGGAAATCCACAGGGGCCATTCTATCCTGTCCTACAGGATCACTAATGAGGCAGATTTGATTGGATGGCAGTGAATTCTTTAGTTTGAGTGACATCATGGAGAAAGCCTAGCAATCACTTTGTGTAAAGATTTAAAAAAAAAAAAAGTAAATCAAACGCACTGCCATCAAATCAATCTCAACTCATAGTGACCCTATAGGACAGCGTGGACCTGCCCCTGTGGGTTTCTGAAACTGTCACTCTTTCTGGGAGTAGAAAGCCTCATCTTTCTCCCTCGGAGTGGCTGGTGTTTCAAACTGTTGACCTTGCAGTTAGCCGCCCAACGTGTAATAGCAACACCACCAATAAACCCTCTGGAACAGTTCCACTTTGTAACCCAGGGGGTTGCCATGAGTTGAAATGGACTAAACAGGATTAGGTTTGGATTTGGGGTTCAGGGTCTTCCCATCGCACATCCCACGTTCCTCTCATAACCTTTCAGATTCTGCAGACATCTCTGCCCCATCTCAGGTTTTCCTGCTCGTGTGCAGCTCAAGGTCAAACTGTTTCTGCCCATGGTCCCTTGGAGCATATTTTTCTGTCTTTTGGGTGCTTGTTCTGCACACACACCCTACCCCAGTCTTCCAGACTGGCATCTGAGGATACACGGGACACCCCTTGGGCGCGTGCATCAAGGTGGCCTACCTACTTTCTGACCACACATTCAAAATAAGCTGTCGATTTCTCTTGCGGCACTATGTACTTTCTCTCACACAATATGTACCATAATTTGTATTGCTTATCTATTTGGGGTTTTCCTTGTTCAATGTAGGTCTTCTCTTTGCACTATCAGCTCCATGAAGCTAGGGGTCATATTTATCATGCCAACCACTAGCTCTCTGGGCTTTACATCGTGCCTAGGACAATAGATACTCACTAAGCTTTTGTCGAATGATGAATGGAAACTTGCTGGGCTGGGGGAAGGAGGTCTTTGCCTTCATCTGAATAAGTGACAGGCGTGGCAAAAGATGAGTTGAGCAGCAGCCTAGAATCAATAGGTGCTCCTGTATCTTAGCTTTCTAGTCAGGGAGGCTCTCACAGAGATGCTGCTAGTGCCCACCTTGAACATTCAGAAACGCATTCTCTCACGGTTCAAATAGTCAATGGTCTGCATTCAGAACTCCGGTGATATCAGTGGAATGCTTTCTCTTTATGGGTCTCCTGCTTCTAGGAGGTTTCCGGCCGCAGGATGCACCCTGCTCCTGGCTCCTCTTTCTTGCTGGTACTTGCCTCCCCACTCCTACCCCCTCTCTGGCCAAATCTGCCCCTTGGGCACATCTGTTGCACACGATCTCTCAAAGTGTTGACGGGGAAAGCTATCACTTTGAGAACTAAGGTGCACCTGAGCCAAGCCATGGGACTTGTCAAGTGCCCTCACAGGCAGGTGGAAATTGGATCTTGAGTAAGGACGAGAGAAGGAGAACCAATGTGTTTGAATTATGGTGCTTGTGAAGAATATTGGAAGTACTGTGGGTTGTCAGAAGGTTCAACAAGTCTGTCTCGGAAGGAAATACAGCCAGAATGCTCCTTAGAGGGGAGGATGGCAAGACTTTGTCTCATGTGCTTTGGACATGTGACCAGGAGAGACCAGTCCCCGGAGGACATCATGCTTGGTAAAATAGGACAGTCAAAAAGAGGAAGACCCTTGGTGAGACAGAGTGACACAGTGGCCGCAGCAGTTGTGAGGTTGGTGTGGTCTGGGCGGTCGTCTGTTATGTTGTACGTGAGGTCAGTCTGAGTCCAAGCTGAGTTGACAGTACCTCGCAGCAAAGCAACTCAGCTGCTCTCGTTTGTCCCTTATAAGGTAAACGCTGATCCAGGTCGCACCCCGAGCAACTCCGCTTACTCCAGGACATGACCTAAGTAAGCATGCTGATCCCCTACTGGGAGCCCCGGTGACATAGTGGCTATGAATTCGGCTGCTAACCACAACATCAGCAGTTTGAAATCACCGGCTGCTCCTCAGGAGAAAGAAGAGGCTCCCTACTTCTTTAAAGAATCTCAGAAACCCACAGGGACAGTTCTACTCTCACCTATAAGGTTACTAAGACCCTATTCCCTGAAAGTAAGACCTCCCCCGAAAATAAGACCTACTTACAGTTTTGCCTCTCGCTGAAATATAAGGCATGTCCCCGAAAATAAGACCTCCCCGAAAATAAGGTCCCCCGAAGCTACCGTGACTCTGGACCATATCGGTGGGCGTTGCCTTGCAGCTCACTGTTGGCTGCAGCGCAGCTGGAGCAGACAGGAAGTGCGAGGTCTCTTTTAATAAAACAATAAACAATAAATGTGTACTGTATTCTTCTTCATGGAAAAATAAGACATCCCCTGAAAATAAGACCTAGCGTGTCTTTGGGAGCAAAAATTAATATAAGACACTGCCTTATTTTCAGGGAAACAGGGTAGTCAGAATCCCCTTACAATTGATCAGGGCTGATCACGTAAAATCACATTATGAGGAATGGTATAGTCCAAAATTACATCATTATCTAACTACCAAACCACGGAGAATCATGGTCTAGTCAAGTTGACTCATACTTTGGGGGAACACCATGCAATTCACGGCACCCTAAGTAGTGCAAATGGCTGTGAAGCTACGTACAAAAAGGTTGGAAAGTTCAAATCCCCTCCGAGGCATTTCCACTTCTGGAAAACTGGAGCCACTGACAGTGCCCGGGGAGGATAGTTTTCCTCTGACACTCAGGCAGCCACCGTGAGTCAGAGCTATTGACGGGCAACGCGTCTGTTTTGGGCTGCTGCTGCAGTTTATGGGCTCAATACTGGAAGAACTGGAAGCTGGAGGTCGGGTCACATAGGGAGTCTCCCATCCCTCAGAGCTTTCAGAACTGTGTGCTGTTGATCATTCCCTAAATGGGGATACATATTCACTACCATAATTAGCCTGACCAATTACTCACCTGCCTGTCCATGGTTGAAGGACCTCCCTCCTTCCAATTCCTCACTCTGTGCTCCGACACACTTCGCCCTTTTAAGCTGCTGGGCTCGGCCATGGGCGGCAATGTTGCTTTCTTCCTCCGCTGCTGCGTCCTTCTGGTCCATCACTCTCCGGAGCACTTCCCCAGAAGCAGGCCCCACTGCCTGCTGCCAAACCTTTGTTCACCACTGGCACTGTGCTGGCTCGCCACTCTGAGCCCAGGCCCTGCACACGGTACTTTCTCCATAAATGCTCGTTGAACCAAGAATGAGTGCTGGCCTGTGGAATTGTCACTGATGTGTTAGATACATATTTATGTATTTTAACGCCAATGACCAAAGAAGAACTTTGGCAGCCTCTTTGGGGGCTGCCCAATATACCTTGGGCTCCTTTTCTTTTTTCTCCTTGCCCAGACACCGCCCATTTTCTTGGTGTCCGAGCTCCAACAGGTCCTACGCCCATGTCTCTCCCTCTGCGCTTGCCGACGGCTCTGGCTGGACCTCTTGCCCTCTTCCCCTCTCTAGGCTGAGTTTCCGGCCTTTCCTTTGGAGATGTTCGGTGTGATTTCAAACACAGATAGGTTTTCGCCTCTCCTTTCTCTTCCACCCCTCTTACATTGTTCAGCATCTTGCTCTTCTTTGAACACTGTATTCAGTATCAAGACTGAAAACGGATTCTAATTTTTTTACGGCGATATGGTTCCATTATTCGGACAAACCATAATTCACATAAAACAAATGACCTTTGTAATGTCAGAAATAGGCAAACAGATTATGCATGCATCAGAGAGTATGCTCATTGTTAAATTGGTAGATTGTTAAGTTGTCGTTTGTGGTAATTTATGTTTCTAAACATCATAATGCATATACTTTACAAAATCTTTTGATCCTTATTTTCTGAGCTAAAAATGTAGTTATTATCATTTAGTTTGCATTTTTAAAATTATGGGTGGTCTCCAGTATATTCCATATATTTATAGCTTTTATATTTCCTTTTCTATGAACTCTTCATATTCTTCCCTATTTTTTCAAATTGGATTTTGGTTATTTCTTACTGATATACGTTTATATATATATTTGAAGGACATTTGTTTATTGTGAAATATGTTTAAGAATTTAAAAATCTTTACTGTCTTGAAATTCATTTTTCCTTTAAGACATCTGCTTAGTTACAGAGAAAATCTTTTCTCAGAGGATCATTTCTCCGAAGGTTAAAGATTTACTGTGTCTTGTTCAAATAGTATATTTCTGCAAACCATACAATCCTGTCCATTGTAACTTTCCTATGCATGTGTACATTACTTATGTGTGCATATTGTATGCAAAGATATGGTAAATATAATTTTCTTACATATACTAAATCTTTGCCGTGTTGAAATTTATGTAGGTGGGGGTGATTCAAAAAATTTGTGGATAAAATGGAGTCAAAAGAGAATGGTATTTTTCTGTTCACTCTTTGAAGCCCCTTTGTCGTTTGCTGTAAGTAGTAAGATAAAAATCCAAGTTAATCTTTTTTCCCCCAGAAGGTCGCTCTATTGTTGCAGTCTCATGAACTGGTTAATGCATCTTTGTTTCCTGGTGCGCCAGAACAAAAATCTGAGCAGATGGCTTTGACGTATGGAACTCTGCTCTCTCGTAGTTTAGGGTACCTGCTCTAGGACAGGATGTCTCTTTCTCGGCTCTAGAGGCAGGGTTTGGGGACAGTCTGGTCCGTAGACCAGGCTCATGAGATTCCGAATCCCACCTAACATCACAGGCTTCACCAAAGAGGAACCGTTGCAGCCATCAAGGAGGGGTGAGTTAATATTAAATGTTTGACCAAAATAGCAAGGGACAATTTTAAGTTAATAATTTTGTATGGTTCTTGAAGGATATTATAAATATCCAAATGGCCCTCGGGAGAAAACAACTTTCCCCACACCTGCTCTTGGGGGGAAGCTCCTTATCTGCTTTCCACATCCTGCTGTGGGCTTGGCATCCCATGGCGATCACCACTCGTCCTGGCCCAATCTGGGTCTGGGAGGTTCTCACCGGAGGGACCCTGGGTCTACAAGATGCTCTTCTCCGTGGGCTCTTCTTGATGGTACTGAGGTCCCTCCCTCTCTGTGTCTTTCTCCCTTTACCGTTTATAAAATAAAAAGTGCTACAGGCCATGCCCTGGGGAAACGCCCTGACCAGGTGTGACCAGAGTAAGGCTGGATGGAGCCCACCCCAATCCTACCTTACGAATATAAAAACCATAACATCATCCTCATTAAGAAAACCTAATCCTGCCTCATTAACCCAAATAGGTCAGGGTCTCGAACATAACACAATAGAAAGGATCATCACAGATTGGAAATCACCATGCAGTGCTAGATCATGGCCAAGCGAAGCCGACACGTGTTTTGCAGAGACACAGTTCAACCCACGACACCAGCTTTGCTCCGACGATGTGAAAAGCTACCTGGGATACACACTAACCCCCTGTGTGTCTATGGATCTGGGCTTTATTTTTAAACTCTGTCTCATCTCTTTGTATAATTGTGTCAGGCTGCATGTTTTTAAACATATTTTCTTTTCATTGTTGGGAAGATACACAGCAAAAAAGACACCAGCTCAACAATTTCTGTCTTGCCCCTCAGTGACACGATGGCTTCTTTTGGGTTGTGTGAGCACCTTCCTTTGCAGTCCTTCCTTGCCTGCTCATGGGAACTCTCTGCCGAGTTTCCTAGCTCTTCTTTTGCATTGTTATGTCCATTTCACCTCTAATAGATAGATCTTTAAAAAACACAATTTTCAAATAGGCATCCACTCCTCCCATTGATGTTCTTTTCGAGGGACTGGCCTCTTCTGATAACATGTCCAAAGTACATGTTATCATCTTTGCTTCTAAGGAGCCTGCTGGCTGTACTTATTCCAGAACAGATTTGTTTGTTATTTTAGCAATTTATGGTACTTGCAATCCTTTTCACCATCAATATTCAGACACATCCTTTCTTCTTCGGTCTTTCTTATTCAATGTACAACTTTAGCATGCTCGTAAGGTGACTGAAGATACCCTGACTTGAGTCAGGTGCACCTTAATCCTCAAAGTACTCTCAAGAGGTCATGAGCTGCAGATGGACCCAATGCAATGTGTCATTTGATCTCTTGACTGCTGCTTTCGTGAGCATTGACTGTGGATCCAAGCAATAAAGATTACAACCTGGAAAACCCTACGAGGCAGTGCCACTCTATCCTGTAGGATCACTGCAAACCAGGCAGCCACGGTTGATTTGCGGACTTGCTGAGGAACAGAGCTGAATGCCTTCAAACTGTGGTGTTTGGGAGGAGTGGATGCCTCTGGGCACTTACTGGTGGAGCTGAGGAGCATTGTAACACTTCCTAAGCAGGGCTGAGGCTGACAGGCCCAGGAGCTGAGGGCCAGAGAGAGGCTTGCTCAGGAGTGTGGCTGAGAAGCTCCCCTGTCAAATAATTGAGTTGTTCCTGCTATTGTTATTTTTCTGATAAATCTCATAATTGTGACTGTTCACAGCGTGTTCTGTATGGCCATTGCAAAAAAAAAAAAAAATTATCAACCCGGCAGAGACATAGTGTGTGTTGTGGGAAGCATGGGGGACGGATCTGACCTCCACCTCACAGCAATCAACCTCAGGCTGGTGACACAGGTGATGTGATGCTAGACAAAGTGGTGGACCATACCATATGTACAGCCTCACAAGAATATATTATCTTTTTTCTCTATAGAACATTATTTATTCGATTAAAAAGCATAAGTACTTGAAACTCACTTTGCCAGATTGAGGCATGTTTAAGGACCTATGCCAAACATATTAGAGCACTGGCTTATGACAAGGGCTGGTGAGGAGAAAGTGTGCCCGTATAGGGCTGGTGAACACAAGATGTTACTTGGGGGTTTGATTAGAGCTCGATGAAGTGATCGTGTGTACTTCTCCTCGGCAGAGCAGGAAGTTCAGGCAGCTGGTCTTGTGGACACACAGGCTCCCTCCTCCAAGTAAGGTCCATGACCAGAGGCATTGCCATCAATGGTACTTGTCAGAAATGTGGAGTCTTGGGCTCCACCACCAACCTGCTCCATCAGAAGTTGTATGTGAACAAGATCTGTGGGTGACTGAATCTGTGGGTGACTGTGTGTATACTAAGAATCCAGATGCTCTGCTCTGGGACACAGAGTGGGGAGTGGGAGGTGACTTAGGACGTGAAGGACTTTCTGATTCCCCACCTTATTTTTGCCTTTAACATAACGTAGCTCTTTTTTTCTGTCTGCCTTCCCTTCTGGGCACGAGTTTCCACTTTTACTCTCACTACACTAACTAATCATGTAACCCCTTCTTTGACTTGCCAGAAGGCAGGTAAAGGTATAATTTGGAGACAGAAGCCTTGAGGTCCTCAGTTGATAGATAGTGTGGAAACCCTAAAACTGCCTCCAACAATTGGGAAGTGGGCTGAGACAAGGTTTGGGAGACCAACTCTCTACGATGGAGACTAAACATCAGTCAAAGGGAGAACAGGAGTGTGAGCGCTCAGTAACTGAGGATGCACATGTCTCAAGAAGGTGTGGTGCTTGAACAGGAGTATCCATTTGGGTGTATTTGTGCATTTGTTATTGTCTGTCTACATCTGCTAGGGCAGATAGCAGTGGTTCTGGGCTAGAAGTCTTGCCTTCCCTGGAGGAAAACCTAAGTTTGATTCCTGGCTGATAACACCCGGTATAGAGGCACTGCCCATTTGTCACTGGAGGCCACAGTGTTGCAGTGATGTTCAGGAGGTGTCAGCAGAACCCTAGGCTCTAGAAAGATCAGGTGCTTTACTTCGGGAAGTCAGACAGTGAAAACCAATGGATCACAGTGTCTGATCCCATCCTGCATGGGGTCACCAGGAACCAGAGGCTGACTTAACTTTCGCTCAGAAGCACAACAACCCCCACTAGAAGAAATGCCTGCCAAATAAGGAGATTTTGTTTTGTTCATTATTATGTTCCCAGCACTTGATACAGGATCCCTGGCGGTGCAGTGGGTTAAGGGCTGGGAGGAGACCCACATTGTTGGGTGGTTCAAGCCCATGAGCCACTCCATGGGAGAAAGATGAGCCTGTCTGCTCCCATAGAGATTTATCATCTCAGAAATCTCATGGAGTAGTTCCATTCTGTTATGTAGCGTGGCTGTGAGTCAGAACCTACTTGATGGCAATGAGTTTTGGGGTTTTAGCATTTTCTCACTCTCTGCTAAGTGGTGGCTATATCAATGAATAAATGAATGAATGTCTTTTTATAGGAAAGAGGCCCAGAAAGAGGATTGAAAATATCTATTGGATTGACTGAGATTAGTGAAAAGGGGGCCAGTGTTAAGGTTAGTGGTCGGAAGTCAGAGTGCAGCTAGCAGCGAAGGTAGCTATATGCAGGAAGTGAGTGTACCTTTCACTCTATTCACTTTTATGAGGCTAGAAAGGATGTTTCTGGAGTAGGGGTGGGAGAAAGAAGGGGCTTTCTATTCCTGTAAAGAGTTCTAGTCTCAGAGACTGAGTTAGTTAATTGTGCCAGCCTGGCCGATAATCACATGTGGTGCTGGTTGAAAGGCGGAGGGATAAATGGGTGGTGAAGCCTCGCCTTTCTAGTTCTCGGGTCTCTTGTTTTGTGATGGTTGCATCGCGTGCAGCTGCCTTAGCAGTTCCCTGCTTCAGCTTGCAAGATGGATTTCCTACAAGACATCCCCAAGGAGAAGCCGCATGGATCTATCCCGATGCAGCCCTGGGTGCTGGAGCAGCCATGTGGAGACCCCTGCCAGTGCTGAGATGCTTACATGTTCACTGACTCAGCTTTCCTCCTGCAGTCGGCATTATTGCCTCTGTTTTGTGAGGTGAAGGACTTTGTGGACTGGTGTTGGGTATGGGTTAATGTTGGACTTGTGGGCTTGGGCAGCATTGGGTTGGGATGTTTTCGTGATGCACATTTTCTTTGCATAAAACTCTCTCTTATACATGAGTTGCTGTGGATTTGTTTCTCCAAAGTACCTAGACTAATACAGAGACTCACAGGGACAGTTGTACCCAGTCCTGTTGGATCACTATGAGTTGACTCAGTGCATGTGAGTTTGGATTTTGATTTGTTGGGGTAATGGAAAAGAAGGCATTCATAGAGAGGGTATAATTAAGTAAAAGGGGCCAAATGACAAACGATGGTGTAAGAATTGGTAGGGAAAGAAAGGATCAAGAGGTTGGTCTTGAAACAGTAGTAGGAACTTTTTCTCCTCCACACGCTGCAAGAGTGTCTACCACATCCTGACACTGAGAATGGTATCAGGTTCGAGTCTTGCTAAGTGAATGTTTACTGAATTAATAAATCCATAAGATAGGAAAACGAAGGATGACTATGTATGTGGGTATAGATACTTTGAGACTTAAAGTTTAAGTGGACGCATTTAAAGGCGTCCATATACATTGACCTCTGGTTTCTCACTAGAGTAGGAACAAGAGGGGCTGTTGAGAGTAAGGAGTGAAGGGGCGGTGGTGACGAGTAGAGGAGGAGGCGGAGGAGGATTGTCGATGACTGGACAGTTTCTGAGAAGACGCCATGTGATAGGAGAGGAAGTTGACCAGACACAGAGAATTGATGGGCAGTGCTAATAGGCTCTTCCAAGCACTGGCTCTTCTTCCATCAGGCACAACTAGGCATTGTGCTGAAGGTCCACAAAACTATTAGGGGCTCATGAAAATGTTAATTTCTTTTAAGTTCATAAGAAAAATATGAATATAATCCATGCACAAGGGGATTGCGGGTGCTGGTGAAACTGTAGTTCCAATGACCAGCCAGGTTGGGAAAAGGGAGTGAAAGAATCATTATGAGGGCAATGGAGTGTGGTCAAGGAGCCAGAGGTCTCCAGAGGAGACCGGAGATCAGACATTATGGAGGAGAGGTCGTGACAGGGCTGGAGAAGAGGAGATTTTGATCACTGTAGCTTGGACTACAGAGAGAAAGCAGCTCTGAGTGGAAACAAGGTTCAGGGAGTGGCCTCAGAGAAAGTAACCAGAGTTCAAAGAAGGTGATGATCAATGGATCTGGGAAAGTCAAACAGTTGGGAGGCAAGAGTCGCTGGCAGTTGTCCATGAAGCCCCAAGCCCATCATCCTGGTGTCAGTTCTAACTCACAGCAACCCTACAGGACAAACCAGAATGGCCCCACAGCATTTCCAGTGCTGCCATCTTTACGGAGGTAAGCCTGCACATTGTGCTCCCAAAAATGACGAGTAGAGGCTGAGGAGAATTGTAGATGACTGGATAGTTTCTGAGAAGACACTGCTTGATAGGAGAGTACCTTTTAGTTAGCAGTCAAGCACTTAACTATTATATTCCTCTAGGGTTCGTTTGGTTATCCATAAGGTATTTGAAGTCTCCCAGGATCATGCAGGACTTTGAGAAGAGTAAAAAAACCCGATCCAGGTGCCCAAGAGTACAGTGTCAGAGGTGGAGTGACCAGGAGGTCAGCATAATGAAGAAAGGTGCAAGTGACCTGGCTAAAGAGCTTGACCCTTAGTGGGGGTGGGAATTTTATTCAAGGTTAGACGGCAATTTGGTACTACCAGTCTTACCTCCTGACCCTTACGTCTGAGGTATGTGGGAAGAGAAGCCTTTAGAGGAAATCTATGGTCCAGGCATAGCCATGAGATGAAGGATTTGCACGGTGAAGAAGCTAAAGATGCTAAGGATTCAGGGAGATTTCTCTGACACACAATTGGCACTCCAACAGACATAGAGTGGGTATTAGGATGTGACAAGAGAAGTACGAAGGGAGAAGCATATCTGGAATCAGGCTTAGAGGGAGGAGTGTAGGGGAAACAAAAACAGAGGATTGGAGGGAAGCCAACATTTTTACTCATAAGGTAAGATGGACTAGAGTCTAGAGTCCGAAATCTCAGTGGCCTAAAGCTATAAGTTATTTCCAGCTTACTCTGCTCCATGTCATCTTCATTAAGGGATGCAGCCTGGGGTATGCTTTGTCTCTGTGCTTCTATAATAGCCAAGACTCTGTGTATGTATGTGCACACACACACACACACACATACACATACATGGATGCACACACATGCTGGCTGAATACTGGCTGAAGCAAATCACATGCCCACATCTAACATTAAAGAGACGTATATAATCTTAACACAAATTTAGAATGAAAACTAGAAATATTTGGTGAACAGAACAAAATCATCAGTACAGACAGTGACTACAGCTTTTAGAGCTGTAAGCCACAGAGTGAATGAACCAACAAGGTTTAGAGCAGAACTCTGTCACAGAGTCATGTTGGTGTGGAAACCAGCAATGTCCGTGGAGGTGGGTGGGGATGGGCAGATGAGACCTGATGGTACCTGAAGTCCACACCTGTTCTGTAGGCACGCTTTAGTCCTCAAGACCCTTTCGAAGGTTTGCCAATCAGATCAACATATACTCATACAAGAATGAATGGTGTGTCCACTTTACTCTTTGCTCTAAAAGGCTGGTCTTTATAATAGCTTTGTTTTCATAGCCAGAGTGTGGGGCTGGGAGGTGGGGAGAGAGAAAGAAAGAGAGAAATATTAAGTAAATAACTGTTTCAGCAAAATGCAAAGAACAGGGATGGGTTGTTCTTCTGGAAGTTTTAGCTGAAACTTTCATCTTTACTCTCTGAACTCCCATGTCTCCTTCATACCCACTGATGGTGCCCAAAGAGCAGCCAATGTCACATTTTCCCTGAGGGTTAAAACCCTATCATCAGTTTTTTTTTCCTCTGATAAGATTTATAGAAACAATTTTATGTTCTCAGATTGACCAGTGAGTGTTTCCTGCCCATTCTGAGTGCCAGCCTTGTTGTTAGGTGCCATTGTGTTAGTCCAGGTGGACTGGAGACACAAATTCATAGACACTCATGTGTATAAGAAAGAGCTTTCTATAAAAGAGCAATTGTATGTTGCGAAAATATCCCATCCCAGTCCAGATCAAGTCCATACGTCTGATATTAGCCCATATGTCTGATGCCTATCTATAAATTCTTCTTCAGACTCATGCAACACATGCAACGATGTGGAATGCAGGAAGATCCCAGACCAGTGGGTAGAAGGTCTTGTGGATCCAGTGGCAGTGAAAGCATCTCAGTGCTGACAGGGGTTTCCATGGGTGTCAACTCGCTCCAAGACGCTAGTGTAACTCCATATGTCTTGTCAGCAGGAATGTCTCCCAGGGCGGTGAGCGTGTGTCCTCCCTCTGGCAAGCTATTTATCTCCTTAGTGCCTAGGAAGAGGTCATCAAGCTGTGACCTGATTGACAGGCTAAACTCCACCCCTGCACTCTTAAGTCTCAAGTTGACACCAGATTATGTAACGACCACAACCATCAAGTTGCTTCCCACTCACAGCAATCCTATGTACAACAGACTGACACACTTCGTGATGCTGAGCCAGCCTCACAACCATTGCTGTGGCTGAGCTCATTATTACAGCATTCTGCCCACTCACCTCCTTGAGACGATCTTCTTTTTCACTGACCCTCTGCTCGACCACACATGGGTCTTGCCTAGTAACATGTCCAAAGTATGGGAGATGAAGTCTTGCCTGCCTTGCTTTTAAGGAACATGCTGCCTGTACTTCTTCCAAGACGGATTTGCTTTCCTTTCTGGAAGTCCATGGCATCTTTGCCAACACGCTAATTTGAATGCATCAATTCTCCTGCACTCTTCCTTAGTCACTGCCTAGGCGAGGTGATTAAGAAAGGCCATGGCTGAATACAGGACAGATGGACCCTCAGGTCCAGTGGTGAGAGTGGCCATACTGGGAGGGTGGAGAGAAGGTAGGGTAGAAAAGGGGAACCGATTACAAGGATCTACATATAGCCTTCTCTCTGGAGGTCGGTCAACAGAAAAGTGGGTGAAGGGAGACGCTGGATAGTGTAGGATATGACAAAATAATAATGACTTGTAAATTATCAAGGGTTCATAAGGGAGGGGGAACAAGAAGGGGGAGGGGAAAATGAGGAGCTGATACCAGTGGCTCAAATGGAAAGCAGATGTTTTGAGAATGATGATGGCAACAAATGTGCATATGTGCTTGACACATGGATTTATGTATGGATTGTGATAAGTGTTGTATGAGCCCCTCCCCAAAATGTTTTTTTTTTTAAAGAGGAAAGGCCATGGCTTCAGTCATGCTCACTTTAGTCCTCAAAGTGACGCTTTTGTTCTTTAATACTTTAAAGAGGTCTTGTATAGCAGATTGCCCAATACAATATGTCTTTTAGATGATTTCTTGACTACTGCTTCCATGGACATTGGTTATGTATCCCAGTATAATGAAACCCTTCCCTCTTTATCATGATGCTGTTTATTGGTCCAGTCATGAGGAGTTTTGTTTTCTTTCTAGTTCTGTAAAAGTAGAAATATTAAATCAAGAAATGCTAGTGTGACTGGGTCTTCAATGCGTATAAATGATTATGATCCGGATCAACAGTGTCTACCTTTCCCCTTGATATTAGCTGAGAGGAAGAGGCTGCTGAACTTAAACACCTAAAGTAATGTCCGAAGGGACAATGTTGGCTACCTCTCACATTCTTTTTTTTTCTCCTTTAAAGAAACTTGATTTTGTGCAGGGGTTCACCACTTAACTGAGGGTAAGGGGCTATCCCCTCAGCTATGGGGGTTGTCTAAGCTAGTGTGTCTCAGCCTTGGCGCTGTTGACATCTTGGATCGGATAATCCTTTGTTGACGTGGCTGTCCTGTGTGCTGTATGGTATTTAGCAGCAGTCCTGGACTCTACCTATTAGATTCCAGGAGCACCTGTTCCAGTTGTGAACATCAGAAAAAGTCTCCTAGGAGGCAAAATTACTCTCTGCTAAGATCAGTGGTCACTGTTATAAGATCAGTGGTAATTGTTATAAGATCAGTGGTAACTATTATAAGATCAGTGGTAACTGGTATAAGATCAGTGGTAACTGGTATAAGAATGGGCATGTCATAACATGGCTAAAGAGAGTGAAGAAAAAGTTGCTGTGGAGTTTCAGAAATTTGTTTTTCTCAAGAAATTAGGAGAGAAGTATGAAATAGGTCCTCTCTCAAAACATTCAGAAGGAACTGACACAAAGCATATTCTGATTTGGACTTCTAGCTTGCAGAACTACGAGAAAATAAATATCTGTTCTTTCGCACCACCCTATCTGTTCTCTAGCTGGCTAGAGACCCTAACAAACACACAATTGGCAACCCCAAATCATTTGCACTATTATTTCTCATCAGAGAATCATTAGCACTTTGAATTCTCAGTACTGGTTGTGAGAACAAACGATGTAGTGGTTAGCTTGAAGGAGAGATTTAATTCCAGTTTTATTAAGCTCTGGTGAATCTTTTTAAAAGAAAAGAAGAAGGAAAAAGAACAGAGATCCAAGAAGAGACAGCCCTTTCTCTTTCTCTGGACCTCCTTGCTGTGGATGGGCCTTGGACACGTTGCAGTCCTCTCTCCACCGGCCTGAAGATGACGCCACAGGAGGAAGGCAGAGTTTGTCAAGCGATTCTCAGAGGGGAGGGCAATTGCCCTGATGCACCCAGCCCGGAGCCCAGCCCACTGCTGGGCTGCTTTTGATGTGAAGCAACAAATATCCTCATTGTTGGAGCCAGGGTATTCTGTTCTGCTACCTCTGTCTGAAGCCATCCTAGCTGAAGTGCTAGGGAGAGAGTAGGACAGAGAGGCGTAGTCAGTCTGCCGGAATTGCACAAGCAGGGGCTTGATTCCTGTTTGCGGGACAAGAATCTTCTCAGTTAAAAGCAATACATTTCCCATCATGCAGGTTACAGGAGGTTAGGAAGTTTACTTGGCTCTTGGGAAGTTCAGAAGAAGACAACTGAGCCCCCACTGTCTGGAGGGGAGGGGTGAAGCAGCTATAAAGATAAGGACCTGATGTTGCTGGATCAAAAACAGATACAAGGACCTGAGAAATGTGGAGGGATCAAACTGGTGTTCAGGGCTCAGGCAAGTCAGAATTAGAAGATAAAACCGGCCCCTGTTCAGCCAATACAAGAACTAAAGCCAAACTATCTGGAGTCTTGTTGGAGGAGGTTTTTATCACTGACCGCACAATTTAAGCTCCAAATGGGGAGCTAAAAAAATGACTAAATACTGGTGCCTGGGTCTCGTCAGAGATTCTGATGTAATTGGGTTGGGATGGGCCTGTGCAACATCATCATTATTATTATTACTATTATTTCAGATTTTTATTTTGGGTGGATTCAAATGGCTTTGCTCCGAAACTCATACCCTTTCCATTCTATTTGGTTTATCCCAGTGACTTCTCTTCTTAAATAAGTGTGTGTGTGTGTGTGTGTGTGTGTGTGTGTGTGTGTGTGAGAGAGAGAGAGAGAATAGGTAACCCTCAGACCTGTTGCTGTTCTTAGATGTCATGAAGTCAGTTGCTGCCCATGATGACCCTATGTACAACAGAAGGAAACAATGGTAAAAAACCAAACAAACAAACTTCTTCCCATGGTATGCAGATATCTAGGGCTAGTCTTACTTGTTTGCTTTTCCATGCGAATGTTAGAGTTAGCATGTCTATTTTTTCTTAATCATATCATTAAATTGAATTGCATTTAAAGTGGACTGATTAGCCTAAGAGGAACGGAAATAACCTCCCCACTCATTCTGCTTCCGGGGTCCTTGGAGCAATTTAAGTTCCCAGGGGTTTTTGGTCCCCATTAGAATGAAAGAAAAGATTGTTTTCTGGCAGGTTGCTGCCGTTGTGGGTTGGTGTCCTGGTTTGCCTCTGGTACTGCTCAGCAAGAGAGAACCCGCACTGCCGTGGTGCCAACCACTGTGTCCATCCTTCTTGAGAGTCTTCCTCTTTGTCACTGCCCTTCTTCTTTACCAAGCAGGATGTCCTTCTCCGGGTCTCTTCTGATAACTTGTCCAAAAATGCATGAGAGTGCATGAACGGACACGAATGTCTCACCATCCTCACTTCGAAGCTTTGTTCTTCTTGCAGTCCACAGTACGTTCAATATTCTTTGCCAGCACCATAACTCAAATGCATCCATCCGTTCTCCTCCGGTCTTTCCCAGTCATTGTCCAAGTTTCTATTTTTTGTTTGTTTATTGAATGTATTTATTTTAATATACCTCATTAGAATGTACAGAAATGCTATTGAAATTGTTATATCTCTTTTTTTTTAAATCGTCTTATTAGGGGCTCATACAACTCTTATCACAATCCATACATGCATCAATTGTGTAAAGCACATTCGTACATTCATTGCCTTCATCATTCTCAAAACATTTGCTCTCCACCTAAGCCCCTGGCATCAGCTCTTCAATTGTCCAATTCTCACGTGCATATGAAGAGACTCTGTCTTAGGTCAAGTGGGCCTTGGTCCTCAAAGTAACACCTTTTCTCTTCAATGTTTTAAAGCCATCCACTGATCCTTCTGCCATAAGCCTTCAGCATCTTTCCCAAGGACCCAGGACTAACCCTGTCCTCCATATTGCTCCCAGCACCAAAACTGTCTTTCTATAAGTTCTAATGGGATTCTAGTAAATTCCCTTTCCTTTAGGTGAGCCCTGCCTCTCACCATTACCCACTGCCATCATCTTTGCACATGGGAGAACTGCAAGCCTTTCACGCCCAGCAAGGTCACCTGTGTCTGAGACTCTGGGTTCCCTGTGTCCTTCACCGGAGCTTTTCTTTGATCACTCACTTCTGATTGCTTGGCAGACTTGATGTTATGGGTTACATGTTTAGCGCACTGGTATTCAGGATCTACTATGTGTTAGGCTCTGAACCAAATTTGTTTTTAATAGGGCTTTGCACATTCTATTTCATGACCTCTATTTGACAGATAAGGAAAGTAGGGCAAAGAAAGGTTAAGTGCTTGCCCAAGACCAATAAGTGTTCCCATGTCAGCCTCAGCATGCTAACATGGCTTTCTCCAGAGGACAGTTTGGGGGATATATCAATGGCCACTGGGGATGACAGGACCAGAGCAATAGCCCTCAGCTGTGTTGGAGAGAGCCCGCCTGGAAACACGTTGTAGTGACCTTTCACCATCTACCGTGATACTGTCTGTAGACAGAGAGACAGGAGCTGGGTGACAGAATGTGTGTGGCAGGGAGGAAACATTTGGCTTCATGTCAATTCAACTGTAGTCACTTTCTCTTTTGTTGGCATTGCTGGGTGGTACAAACAGCTAATGTGCTCCGTTGCTAACTTAATGGTTGAAGGTTCAGTTCTATCTGGAGGTCTGGTGATCTATTGCTGAAAAAATAGCCGTCGAAAACCCTATGGCACATAGTTCTACTGTGACATATATGTGTCCCTGGATGCAATGGCACCCTATTAGTTTCTTCCTGTGTTTCAGTGCATCTATTGATTCCCCCCTAATTTAACTCCCGTTGAGGATGGATAATGTCCTATGTTTTCAATATTTTAGATACGTTTCTGATTTTATGAGGCTGTTTTGTCAAGGGTACTTTAAACTTTGCAGAGCAATCCATGCAGTAACTGGTGTGGTAGATATTTGTCAAGCTTTAGGGCTGCCTAAAAAGTGTGCCCCTTGAGCATCTCTGTGTGTCTTGAGAGTTTTCCATGTTATGACTCCTGATTCCCTAAACCCACTTTCTTAGCTTCCCTTAGCGAGGGCATGTGGATGTGACCCAAACTCTGCAAACCAACCGCCACAGGGTTACCTGCAAGCAAATACTGCACAGGAAGAGGAGCGACACAGAGTTTCTGATGACCAGGGTGCTGAGAGCCATCTAGCTATCGAAATGACTGTAACACCCCATGCCTAGCATCATGACATGGTTGGGAAGTCTGAGCCCAGTGGCCAGGGCAATGCCAACTCCGTGGCAATAGTTTGATCACTTAGGCAGCATTTTTGGCCAGGCGGCTTTTGAACCTGACTCTCCAGACTTTCTGAAAAACTCAGCAAGTGACCCAATATTTACAACAAATTCTTTTTCTGCGTAAAGTCACTTGAGTAAGTTCTGCTTGCAACTAAGCACTCCAACGGGGAAAAATGGGCTGTTGGCTTCCATTTGTCTTCTATTTTAATTTTTGATGCCTGTACTTCCTAATTTCCCAAATTAATATAATCGAACTATGAAAAACAAAATTATCCAAACCATTGGCCCCAATATTAAGGGTCACCAGATGCAAGTGTAAGTTTGAGTTAGTGTTGATGTGATGGCTTGGCTGTGAGTTTGTGTCTTTTGGGTTTGGAATGCAAGAGATTTATGTATTTATATCCATGGCAAGTCCGTTCAAAGCCTTAAACTTCTCCACATGATCCCATCATTTATCACACGCCGCAAACCTGATACATCCTAAACAGCAAAATGGAGCCCTGGTGGCATAGTGGCTATGCATTGGGCTGCGAATCTCAAAGTGAGCTGTTCTAAGTCGCCAGCAGCTCTGTGGGAGAAAGGGGAGGCTTTCTAGTCCCAGAAAGAGTTACCGTCTTGGAAACCCACAGAGGAAGTTCTACCCTGTCCTATAGGGTCACTGTGAGTTTTGAGTAACTAGAAAATGGGAAATTTGGCAGAGAGGGTCTTTTGGTGATGTGGCCTCTTCCTAGGATAGTTCCTTGAAGCCAAATGATTGGACTTAGGTCAACCCTATGTGTGACCAGTGCCAGCCTGGTGTGAAATGGAAAAGCCTGAGTTTGCTTCCAGTAGATAACCTTTGACCCCAGTCCATGGCTCTGTCTTTCTCTTTCTCCTAAAACTTCACTGCACATAAAGATACAGGCAGACGTGTCTCTTAATTTTTATGCATTTATTTGACATCTCTGGCTAATCAGTTAATGCTTCAGAGGCAAGGACCACAACTTTTGTTCCTTTTCTCCTAACACTGAGCGGCAAGCCCCGAACGTGGACTGGGGAGCCTTCTGAGCTCCATTGATCAGGGAAGGTCCTTGAGGGGGATCCATTGGAGCCGAATCTCAGGGAGGAGTCAGAGTTGGCTGGATATAAATCTTGGAAAGCATATTCCAGAAAAAAGGGACAGAGAGAGCGTGTGGGAAAGAGTTGAGTATATTGGAAATGAATACCCTAGTCTGGGGGTGAGTAGTGTCTTTGAGAAAGTGTGGGACAGGTGTGTGGGGAGGTGTGTGGGGGGAGGGGGCAGAGGTCAATTACAGCTGTAGAAGTCACTGTCAGACAAATTACTTTTATATTAACTACTGAAAGCCACTGGATGGCTTTAAGCTGCGGGGCGAGATGGCTTGTTTTCCGTTTAGAACAAGCACACGTGGACTCCTCAGTGAGGCAGAGTAGGAGGGCGAGGGTGGAGGGGACTGTGTGGAAGCTGGGAGACCGTGGCAGGAACTCTGATGAAGGCGTTGGTGGCTTAGTGGAGGAGAGGAGTGAGAGGACATGAGAAGACGTGGCCAGTTAGCGAATTGGTTGGGCGTTAGGATGAGGGTCAGGAGGAATCAGGGATGACTTGGGCAGGGTGATGCGAGGAATCATTCTGGGAAGCAAAGCTGAGCTCAGTGTTGGACACGTTAGGTATGAGTTGCTAGTCACTTTAGCGGAGATGACAAACCACAGCTGGCAATGTAAGCTGGAGCTCGGGAGTGATCTTCCTGGTAGATTTCACCTTGGTGAGTCACCAGCTGGTAGATGGTCTAACAGTCATGAGGCTAGGAAGGATCAAAGAGGGAAAAGCTGGAAAATATGGTCTTGTGAGAGACACAATGCCGGAGATCGCATCATAGAATTGTACGAGCCAAAGACTTATGAATTGGGGATATCATTTTTCAACAACATCAATTGTGATTACACACTTGGACCTCATTGGCTGGAATACAGACGAATCAAATCAATCACATCCATGGAAAGAGACACTGGGGGAGGTCACTATCACGAGTCAGAACAAGACCAGGGCCCGACTGCAGGACAGACCATCAATAGTGCAGATGCAAGTTCAAGTGGAAGCAGAAGAAAATGAAAACAATTCCACAAAGTCAGACAGGTCGAGGGGTGACATCCAGGACATCATACCCGAAGAAAGCACAAAGTCATTGAAAAGACTGGAATGGAAATAAAAAGACCACCATGGATGTCAGAAGAAAGTCTGAAACTTGCTCTTGAATGTAGAATAGCTAACACGACGGGAAGAAATGATGAAATAGAAGAGCTTCACGAAAGATTCGAAAAGGCAGCTTGAGAAGACACAGTATAGTAATGAAACATGCCAAGCCCTTGCGTTTGAGACCCAAAAGGCAAGCACGTGCTTGGCATCTCACAAGCTCAAAGAAGTTGGCTTCCTTCTGTTGCACACAGGGTGGCCGTGAGTCAGCACCAACTAGATGGCGTGACAGGACAGTTTGGAGGCACAAGCTCGATTGGAATACAGACAGAAAGAGGGGAGGGGGGGCGGTTAGTTGGCAGGGGTGCACAGATTTCAAGAAATTTTGCTGAAAGTTTGGATTATAGGTGTTTTTAATATCTTATTTTCATCTATTGTGTGCGTGATAATAAAAAAAGCCATGTGCATGGAAGATCACTCCTCCTCCTCAGAAGGAGGAGCCGCAGCCTCTCCAACCCCAGGCTTGCCTCCCTCTCTGGTTCCAAGACTGCTGTTAAGTGGCTGCCCAGGTGATGGTGCAGGATAAGCATCGGACTGCTAACCCCCAGTGTTGGAGGTTCAAATTCCCCAGCTGCTCTAGGGGAGGAACATGAGGCTGTCAAGATTAACAGTCTCAAAACCCAAACTGGCGTGGGCTATGAGTCAGAAACGACTGGGCCACGGTGAGTGGGTTTGGTTTGGGTACAATGTACAGAAACTTGGAGTCTGGTGCCAGGCGTTAGCTGGCTCCGCAATTCATAAGTTACCGTGCCCCAAGCGAGACATGGCCAGAATCATTCAAGTTCCATACCTGTCCACTCAGTTTTACTCACAGGTCAATCTCATAAGCTTCAGACAATGATCCTGGAGGATCATGGGGAAGAGAATAGGGCTTCAGAGTAATCAGACAGGTGTGGGGTAAAGGCGTAGGTTCTTTTTCCCGTTTGAGTAACTTTGTGCAAGTCTCTTAAGAGCTCTATCCCTTAGCATCTTCATCTGGGAAACGGGGCTGATATGATAACATGATCCTGTGACACTAATGTTATATATAAGGCTTGGGCTCATGCCTGGCATAGTATAAGCAGCAACTGTGGTGGGCACTATGACCCTCCACGAGAACTAGGATGCTACAAACCAACCGGACAGTCGTTCATCTGACTGGGATGCCACATGGTCTCTCTCCCCGCACAGGGTGTGTGCTGGTCCACTGACCAGTCTTTCCAGTCGTCCCCCACCCAAGGATGAACCTGACGCCGCGTAGCTCACGCGCCTTTCCACCTCAGCCTCTCGCCACGGACCACACGTACCACCCCCGCCCCTCCAGCCAGCAGGATCGAGTGTCTGGGCCGCCGCGCCCGCGGGTTCCGCGCACTGATTGGTTGCGCCTGGCGGCGGGCAGCCCGCAGGCACACACACCCTCCCCGTTCACCCAATGGAAGTGCGCGCGTCACCGACCGGGCGGGCCAGGACGGCCCGCCGCCCCTCAATAAGCCACATTGTTGCACAAAACTTCAGCACAAGAGTCACCAGGCCACCTTGAGCACCCCAGTGTCGCCGATCCACGGGCTGGAGCATCCTGTGGGCGTCTGGGAGCCGGAGGGAACGGATCATCCTAGTCGAGCCGGCTGCGATTCTGCCCAAGTTGCGATTTACTAATCTTGTGGCCGAAGTTGGCTCCGTGACCGTGGGGTAGCCGGACACGTCTGCTGCAGTCATACTGAAGGCAGTTGTGACCTGAGGTCGCCTACCCACCCGGAGCACTCTCTTAGCCAGCCCGCCTTTGTGCGCTGCCCGGATTCCCGGCTCCCTGTGAGGCTGCCCGTGCCGGTACAAATCAGTCCCACCCTCCCCGCTGCGCGCACGTTCGCTCTCCGGTTTCCCAACTCGGCGCCTCTGCCCACCGCAGGATGATCGCTTCGCATCTGCTCGCCTACTTCTTCACAGAGCTCAATCATGATCAAGTGCAAAAAGTAAGTGAACGCGGGCAGGGATGGCGGATTTGCCTCCTACAAAGTTGTCACTCCCCCGCCCCCCGGGCGTCTCGTAGGGGTCCCTGGCAGCTGGACACTTCAGTACCCAGCGGGGACCCGTTCCATACCCACTTAGAGGCTGGCGCCACGGCCACGCAAAAGTTTAAGTGTCTGGGTAAGTGCTCGGCGCTAGAAGCCACGTACGCTCTGGCCGGAGAGTGCGCGCACGAGAGAGCGAGCGAGGAGCCGGGGCTCTAGCACCGCGCGCTCCCCGTCTTCCTG
>NW_022111368.1:29599975-29633916 GCF_000313985.2 Echinops telfairi
GCCCCTTTTTGTGTTTCTGGAGGGGCAGGTCGCCCAGCACGTAGTCTGTGACTGCAGGGCACACGTGGGATCCCCGCCCCCCCTTCTGAAGCAGAGTTCCGGGGAGAGCACGTGGGAAGAAGAGGCTGGAGTGGCGGCTCTATAGACACTTAGGGGCTGCCTGGGGCCTCCGGCACTTAGTTGGAAACCTGCAGTTCCCCTGGGTGTTCTTCCGCCCTGCCGTGGAGGGATTGGGGAGACGCTGGCCTGGGAGCAGTGGAGAAAGGGGAGAGGCGCTCCGGGCCCCCTCCCCTGCCCTGGAATTGAGGGCCTGCTGTGGGTATCCACCTCTACCCGCACCCTCCTAATCTGCTTGGGGATCGCTCCGCCTCCCCTGCCTCTCCGGTACCCGCCTCCAAGTGGGCATGGTCTTTAGATGTGGGTTTCTAGTTCGCTCCTAAAAGTTACTTGGAGACGACCACACTCACTTTCTCGAATTCCTTGAGTTTTGATTTCCTAAAGCAAGCTTCTTCCTGCTCCAAGGCCGGACCTATGCGTCCGTTTTCCTCTTAGGGGTACCACTAGCCCAACCTTGCGTCTCAACCTCGTCATTTACATAAGAAAGAGCCCTTGGGCCCTGCCCTAGGCTTCCCCAGAGCCGCCTGTACGGTGGTGGGGGTGGAGCCTGCCCGGCGGCCCTGGCCGGTCTCTGGGACTGAGATTCCGAAATGTGGGCGGAATGGGTGCAAGAGAGGGGCTCTCCTGTGTGGCAATGACCGAACGTTGCTCAATTACATACTTGAAGTTTCAGCATCTGGTGAGAGAACGCATTTTGGGGAAAATGTCTAAACATCATTCAGCGAAGTAAATTCCTCGTACATTCTCTCTGGAAGTCCTGAGAGCCAGAGAGGCTGGTGGGTTAACTTTTTGATGTTTCTAACTGCAGGGCAGAGAACTCCACAATACAGCTCAATTGACTCAGCCTTGGAGGAGGGAACAGAGGAAGGCTGGTTTAGTTGGAGGTTTGCTTTGTTTGTACAAGGGTTTTACTCTAACTCATTCCTGAGCCACGACACTGCTCTGGATTTTATTTCGGTGTATTTAAAAGTCTGTCTTCGAGCCAGCAGGATCTCTGGGCTTCTCTGAGTTATGAGTTAACTCTTGGGGAAGACTGTTATCTCTTGGCAATTCCGAAAATAAACGTGGGGACACATTTCATTAATCCATGGGAAGATTTATCAGATCGATATCGTTCCCGAACATCGTAATGCAGTGAAAAGCTTACTACCTCTGAATCCAGTGCAAAGGAACTTAGGACAGGCACAGTGGAGTAGTAGGACCCACGTGGCGTCGTATAAAGGGAATCTCTTTAGTCCTACAGTGGAAAGAGAATTAGCCAGGGTATCTGAAAACGTGTTACAATTTCTGCATTATAGCTTATTAACCACTGGCCCTGAGCACGTGATTTTGTCCCTTTGGACGTCTAATTTATCTTGGTCAGTTGATGACAGCAGCCTTGTCCACTTTTTAGAGCAGTGACGGTCAAGCACACTGACTGAAAACACCTTTCATGGGAGTACTCAAGGCGCCTGGTGGGTGGTGGCTGATGTGTGGGCCGGCTAACCATAGCCAGCAGCTCTGCAGGGGAAAGAGGCTTTCCACTCCTGTAAAGTTGAGCTTTGGAAACCCACAGGGGCAGGTCTACTCTGCCCTATAGTGGACGTGTGAGTGCACATGGACTTGATGGCAATGAATATCCCCCCCCCCCCCCCCCCCCCATAGGTGTCTTCTCAATTCACTGCTGCCCGTGTCCCGGGGAGGGTTGGCTGTCTTTCCTCTATTTTCCTGATGGGGGCAGAATTGAGTCAGAACTTTTGCTCACCTGGCATCAGAAGCTGGGGCATCAATTTTTCAAGTTGTTCGCTGGAAGGGACAATTGAAGGAAGGGTGAAACACTTGGCATTTAATTTTAGTCTCTTCTGAAAGCCCCTTGTGCTGACAGTATCTTCCATGCTCTGGGCTGTAGTCCGAGGGGATGGGAGGCTTAACCTCATTAGGCTCGCTTGTCTACCGTGCTTTGTGGCATTAGGACGAGAGTAAGGCCTTCTCCCTTACTTTTGCCTATTGACACTTTGGAATGCAAGCAGCACCTCCTAGGTCCCAGACTTCTCTGACTGGTTCAGGCGGTTAACCTGCACATTCATCAGTGCCTTGTGAGACAGGCTGGAGGGTCTGCTGCCACAAGGTCATATTCGCGACCTAGTGTGCCAACTCAGAGCGACACTGCAGGAGACGATAGAACTGCCCCTGTGAGTTTCTGAGACCATAACTCTTTACAGGAATAGCCAGCCCCACCTTTCTCCTGAGGAGAGACTCGTGGTTTTGAACTGATGATTTTGTATTTAGCAGCCTAACATGTAACCACTTTCTCCCCACCTTCTCCCTATCCTGCTATCACTACTCCCGTTTCTGTTCCTGAGGGGGTTTATCTGACCTGTATTCCCTGTGCTGTGAGCTCTTATCTGTACTTGTGTACATGCTCTGGTCTAGCCCGAGGTGAAAGGCAGAATTGGGGAGGATGGGGGGTGAGGAAGCCTCAAGAAACCAGAGGAATATTGTGTTATACTGTCCCGGTTGACTCATCCCTTCCTTGTGGCCCTTCTGTGAGAGGATGTCCCTTTGTCTACAGATGGGTTTTGGGTCTCTGCTCCGACCCCTCTCATTCTCAACGATATTTTGTGTGCGTGAGCAAACAATGCCATAGAAAGGGAAAACTAGGGAATTAAAACCAACAGTGAGAAGGATGCAGAGATCCTGGGTGTTGGAGCAACAGCAATCTAGCTGACAGGAATGACTGAGAGGCTGAAGAAGGACAAATGTGATAGTGGGACAGGAGGAAGGTGAAAGGACACAGAGGAAAGCAAAGCTATGGATCGAGGTACAAAGATTACATTAATATATGTAAATATATTAATTCGTAATATCATTTATTAATTCATAAAAGTAGAGGTATTGGCCTGTGTACTTATATTTCTATGTTAATTGAGGTAGTGGCAATGTATATGGTAATTGTAGTGGATGGACTGCGGGCCTCTGCTCAAGCCCTCCCTCACTGCAAGAACACTTTGTTCTAATAATTTGGCATTCTGTAATGCTCACCCTCCCAGCACGATCGCTGAAGACAAAATGGGTGCACAAGCACATGTGCTGAAGAAAGCTGATGGTGCCCAGCCATCAAAAGATATAGCGTCTGGCGTTTTGAAACAACAAGGCCACCTGGAAGCAGCACACGTCCTGTGTGGTGATGAGGTGTCAACGGAATCAGGTAACAGGGATCAAAAGACTAACTTTCCTTTCTGATGACCACACTTTTATCAACTGGTCCCCAGCTTATTCAAGAGAACTCCAGTTGGCTTTTCTTGTTTCTAGTTCAATCCCCCCTCCCCTATTACCTCAGCCTCAAAGACTTCAATCACCATTCTTCTAAGGGTGATGTCCTTTCATATGATAATCTTCTGCCCTGGCTTTTGTGACCCTGTACTCTCTTCCTGACTTTTCTTCACTCCTTCCAGCTCAGATGCCACTTGCTCCTCCCTGCTCCTGTGTGCCCACATTATTGAGCTCGGACCTCTCACAGTGTGTTTCTTTCTGCCATACATGTGCTGCTACTAACCCTAAAGTTGGCAGCCCAGATCCGCACCCACTGGTGCTATGGAAGAGAAGCCAGGCCATCTGCTGCAGGAAAGATTACAGCCAAGTAAACTCTATGGAGCAGTTGAACGCTTTCATACAGGTTGGTGCCAGGAGTCAGGTGGACTCAACAGCAATAGGTGTTTGTTTTGTCTTTCCATTCGTTAAGGTTGGTAGTGGTCAGTTCGGGTTCTTTTCTCAGGGCAGGGAGCATCCTACCTATTTGCCTTTGTAGTCAGTTTCTAGCCATTCAATGGGTGCAAGGATGCAAGAGAGACCTCCTAGGAGGAAAAAGCAGTGAGGGCTGCTGGGAGTAGAGGAAGATGGGAGGAGGCTAGTCGTGGGCTTGGAGGAAGGGTTAGCTAGACCTCAGAGCTATTCCTTCATCCAGTGTTGCCTGAGGTTGATACTGATCCTGCCAGAGAACCTGCTAGCTTCCAGCAAGCTCACTGTTTTATGTTTTATCTCTGGAAACGCAGCGGCCAAGGGACTTTTGCCTCTTTGGAATGAGAACCAGGACCACCCATTGAGGAATTACCCATTTTAGCCATTAACCACGCTGCTTTCACATACATACCGAAAAAACAAAGCAGCCTCAGGACACATCGGGTCTTGGTGGCCTTTGCCGCTTCAGACAGAGCGATCTTGAATGTGCTCCTCCAAGGTCCCAGGAGTCCTGCCCACTCACTCTTTTGTCACTTTTGCTCACCACCCCCTGCTTTGCATGGCCAGCCTTCTATTTCAGGGAGTGCTAAGAGACACTTTTCCTTTAGCTGTGGAGGGATCAAAATTCCCACTGAGCTTACTCAGCCAAAGCTAACATTTTATTTTGTACATCGCTTTTCAAGGTTGAACTTTTCCAGCACCCTGAGGGGCTTGGGGGTCAACTAGGGGTCCTTTTCCCAGCGGGTAATAAGAGCAACACAAGCCACGCAGTTTTCTTGAGGAAAACCTTGGCCGATGGAACAAGGGAATCTGGTTTAAGAGCGGACTCAGGAGCCCCAGAAAGCTGGCATCCTTTGTGCCAACTTTTGAGACCAGCTCTTGATAAGAGACTCCTCATTATCATTGTTGAGTTTTGCAGTCAGCGAGCGTGGTTTGTTTTCCAACACTGTGTGTTTTCCGCCCTGGCCTTGTCAAAGCAGTGGGGGTCGCAGTGGGTCAGACCGAAGCCCAGAGTACACAGGCTGTATCTCCACAGCCCACGTCACGTGGTTCTGGTCACTTCTAATTTTTCCAACCTTGGCGTGGTGGATGGTTTGTGCCAGGTAATTCTTGTGAGGGGGCTGTGCTAACCTGTAAGAGAGAGCAGCAATTTCCAGGGGCAAAGCCCATGTTTTTTAATGATCTTTTAACATTAGCTTTCAGCCAGGGACAGTTTTATTTCCCAGTGACTTTGACCCATGTCTGGAATAGATTTTGGTGGTAGCAAAGTGAAGGTGGGGGTGGCTAACGAGAATATAGGCAGGAGAGGCCAGGGATGCTACTCCACATCCCACAATAAAAGAGCAGTCCAGCCCCAAGCCTCAGCAGAGCCCAGGGTGAGAGACCCTGCTGTAGAAGAACTTCACTTCTCCCTTCGCCTCTCCCTCCCACTCTCCCGGTAATCAGAGGCCTCGCGCATGGCATCTCTTTAATAGCGCCACAGGGACAGGACCCCAGGGCTCCTCACCTCCCCAGAGGGTGCCACATTATGGTGGGAAATGACTTTTTATAAAAGGTGGCGACAGCCACCAGAGCCATCAGCAGATATCCATAGTCCCTGGATGAAAGGGAGGTTTCCGGTTGCTTCTCTACAACCAGATGCATGGACAGTGCAGATTTTCCTGGAAGCCAGAGGCAAAGACTTCTGTTCCGTTGTCCTCCCCTGTCTGGGGAAGGGTTCCGTGGAGGCTGATTCGCAGCCAGGCTTCTGAACAAAGCAGGCCTGTGAGCTGGCTCAACACGAGCCCAGGAGCTGCCAATAGCCAGGAGAGAAGAGAGGGGCTGGGTACAACCACTGAGGGGAGTGGGCAGCTATCCTTTGAGCGCAGATGCCCTGGACCAGGCTCCGTGGGTTTAAATCCAGGCTCACCACTGAAAGACTGGTGTGAGCGGGGACCCGTTATGTCAACCCTGCAGCCCTCAGGTTCTCCTCTGGCAGGATGGGAAGAGGGTTTGGCGGCACCCCAATAGGGTTGTTGTTAGGATTAAAGAGAGAGCTAATTATGTGTGAAGTTCCTAGAGACGTACATTGAACATAACCCAGATCCATCGATTTCAACTCACAGGGAGTGACTATGTAGCGTTTTTAAGGCTATAAATCCTTACTTGAGCAGACAGCCTCCTTTTTGTCTCTGGAGCTGCAGCTGGTGGGTTTGAACAGCTGACCTTTTGGTTAGCAGTTTAATGTGTATCTGACGTCACCAAGACACAGCACACAGTCAGTGCTTTATGTGTTAAATAAGATCATATAAATATCTAAGAATATGTCTATATACATATCAGCAGGATATCTAAGATACATATATGAAGATATTTTAGATTATCTTAGGATATGTCTTTATATATATATTCCAGCAGGGTATTTAAGACTAAAAATCTTCTGGTACCAATATATATAATAAATAGAATATAGACAATATAATATGTATATGTTATATATTATCTCTTGGTTATGCTATAGTATATATAGCATAATGGCATAAATCATGTTATGCATACCTACATAAATGCCCATAGATATTCTGCTGCAATATCCAGCCAGCCAGGGACAAAGAGAAGCCCTGCTTTGACCTGGACAATTCCCAAGGGCTTCTTTCAGAGCGTGCCTGTTCAGGCCCATTTGTGCCTTCTGCTTGTTGTTGGGTACGATCAGAGATAGAGATGGAGGAGGGTGAGGAATTCCTGAACTCGGGAAAGAGGGATGCATTCTCTCTAGCCCCTCCAGCTGTTCAAACCTTTTCTTTCCTGGACATAGGACGCCCATCTGTGAGGCCTTTCTTTTGTCCTCTGGTCCTCCGGGAGGTAGCATCTCCGTTTCGGCCCTCTAGGCCATTTTACTCATGGGTGCTCCCTCTGGTTAAAACAGCCTTCATTGACAAGTGTACCAGAATATAGTCCCGACTCTTTTTCTGCATGTTTTGGAGAAATCATAACACCCCTCACCCCAAATCTCCCGATGCCAATGCCTTCTCTGTAGGCAGGAGGGCAAAGGCTGGGGTTATAATGAGAGGCAGCCTGACTTCAGGGAATTGGGTTTTGTTTGCTAATGAGATGCTTGTTCACCTCTTTTTCCATCCTCCCCAGACTCTGGGGGAACCTTTTTTTGCTGTAGAATCATAGTGGCACACACACCATCTTCAATTGGGGTCCCGTCTGTCTATGGCGTTTCCCAGGAAGGGAACTGGAGCTTCTGAGCAGATTGGAAGCTTCTGCTGTCTCCATGCTCTTTGGGCCCATCGGGTACTGGTTCCTCAGCCATCTTTGGCCTGCGCAGAGAGCTCTTTGTCCCTCATATACGAGTCCTAGGCTGGCGAGTGGTCCCTTCTGTTGACACTGGGGGGGCCTAACACCCTTGAAAAGCCCAAGGGGATCTTCTGAGTGAAACTCACACTTTCCACACTCCCCCAACCTTGGAGGACCCCTGTTTATTCAAACCAAGTTGTGAGTGTTGGCCTTGTTCCACGGGGACAGCTGGCAGAGAAGCTGGTTTTCCCTGCAGTGCTGCCCCATTTTGGGGGTGGTCATGCTTTTTGCACTTTTGTTCACGGACCGATAAGTTTTACAGTGACATGCTTTCCCTGGAGGCATCTTGGTAGCATCCACATTCACTGGGAGGGTGTTTGGCCTCTGATCAGAGCCTGGCCTGGGGCCTCTCCAGTTCCACCCGCCTAGCCTTCCAGCCAGCCCCTTCATCCTCAGCTTGGTTTCTGTCCCCAAGCGGTGGTCCGTGTTTCTAAAGGCCGGCTTCCCAACCTCTTCCTTCTGGCATTTTCATATCATCCGATGAGTGAAGTCAAGCTGGATAGACTACCTGACGGCTTTTGTTAGCGAGGGCGTTCAGGGAGGCTCCTTTTTCTGTTTCGCGGGACTTCCTTTTTCTGCTTCCTCCCAAATTTTCTTATGTCTCAACCCCTTCAGGAAACCTTCCAGCTGTACCCCTCACCTTTCCCCTCTCCCCTCCCCAAAGAGTTGAAGATCACAAGCACGCACAGTGTGCTGTGTGGTGCTGGGGGCTCTGTCTATACATTCCACAGCAGCAGCCAGGTCATGGTCAAGTAGCCCAGCAGGGCAGGCACTGTTCTCAGCTATGAGAATGTAGTATCTATTATCTGTATCAGATGCTGAGGGTGAGGCTGAGGAACGGCAGTCACTCGCTCCAAGGCACACAGTAGAGACTACCAGAATTCCGTCATCTCTGGCCCCAGAGTCACCTGCCCTTAACCCCCATGCCAGGTTTCTTGCAAACTTGGCCCTGGCCCACTGTATTTCACTTTCAGGGGGTTTTGAATCAGGTCCCAGCTAGGAAGGGATGTGAGGGATCATCGAGCGCCCACCCCTTGCGCATACAGATGAGGCGGTGAGGGACTGTGTGCTAAGGGATCAGTCCAAACTTGCATAGGCCAAGCCCCAGTGCTAGTTCCCAGTTTCCATGCTGTACTCTTTTAGGGACACCCAGGCTGCCTTGTGTGAGCACCTGCCTTCAGGTTTGGGTTGTCCAAATCCGAAGGGAGGCTCTGCTTGATATGCTGTACATAGGACGACCCCGCGACTTACTGTCCAAACGGAGTACTTCTGAGAGTGGGAGAGGAAGCGATTGGTCGTTATGGTGGCCCCCTATGTGCATTACAGTAGAACTGTGTCCCAAAGTGTTTTTAGTGGCTGAGTTTTTCAGAAGTAGATTTCCAGGCACCCCTGGGATGGGCTTGAACTTCTGACTCTTTGGTCAGCAGCCAAGAGTCTTAACTGTTTACACCAATCAATTCAATGGCAACTGGTTTTATTAATAGCTATGCAAACTGGGCTGTATGGTCATCCTGGCTTTGATGGGCATGCCTGTGCAGGATGGGTTTGCTGTGGCTGTGGGGTGTGTGGGGGTGGTGGGGCATGTCAAACAGAAGCTCTGGGGCTGGTCGTGGTCCAGAGGGGCTAGATCTACAAGGATTTGACCCAGCATGTGACAGCAGCAGACAGGAATGAGGCCAGAAGCTGAGGGGCAGACGGTGGACCCTGGTATGAGGCTGTCTGGGGGAAGGCAGAGCCTGACCCCATGGGTGCCTTAAGTACAAGATGTCCAGACACCCAGGCGGGTGGGAGGAGATGATGATGATGCGGTTGCCAGAATCCCATAAAGGGAGGACACAGGCCTAAAGAGTAAGGACACATGGGGGCACCTAAACACCCCGAGCAATCCTTGGCTGTGGATTCCGTTCTGATGCATAGCGGCCCCTGTGGGACAGAGTAGAACTGCTCCATAGGGGTTCTTTATGGTGGCAGCTTGCCATAGCTTTCTCTTGTAGAGCGGCTAGTGGGTTTGAACCATAGACCCTTGGGTTAGGAGTTGAACCACCCAGAGATCCCTGTGGCACACCTGGCTAGTCCAGAGTAGCCCACACTTCCCTTTTCTCCGAGTGACACTCCCCGCCATCCTCTGTGGAACGCCAGAGCCCCTTGTAAGTCCTCTCGAAGATGCAGGATCCATATTTCTTGAGCACCCACTATGTCTGGCATGTCAGGGTAGCTGCAGGTGTTACCAATACGTAGACAGGCACACATGGTGGGGGCCTGCAGTCCTCTGGGCCTTGTGTTGACAAGAGATTAAAAAAAAAAATGCCCCAAGTGTGTTGGTATCACAGAAGGAATTTGAGGGAAGGCCTTTGGGGTGAGGCTATTTGTGCTGGCCCCGAAGTGTGGGTGGAGGTTTGATAGGTCGTGGAAGAATATCCTAGGCAAAAAATTCATGGGAAAAAATGGGATGAAAAGGTAATGTCTTTTTTCCCCCCACCAACGTTCTCTTCCAATCTACCCTCCGTTCTGCGGGAAACTGAGGTTTTCTGCTCCTGTCAAGAATGTGCGTCCAATGGTGTCCAAGTGGGTCTCGGCCGCGGCCCCAGCCCCAGCCACTTGCTTCCCCACGGAGGGAAGGAATGCAGTCCCGTCCACATCCCGGAGAGGGACGCGGAGAGGTACCGCCGGATCGGTACCGCAGGATCGCAAAGATGACATAGGTCTACGCCCCTTCCCCTTTTCCTCTGAAAGAAAGGAGAGATGAGGAAAAGAAAGAAACAAAGAAGGCCAGATAACCCAGGAGGATTTAGCAGGCAAAACCGAGGAAGGCCTAGAAATGCTGACATTAACGGGGTTGGCCTCCTTTGCCACCACAGAAGGCTGTCAGTGGCTCAGAAGAGAGGGCATGATCAAAGAGGTGCATTCACCAGACCTCTGCGCTTCATCGCACGAGAATGGAAGTGTTGAAGAATGATTTTTGCCCCCTGATCTTGGTCAAGAGTGGACTTTATATTTTGTATTTAATATGCATCAAACCAGAATCTCAGTTCTCCTTCCTTAACAAGTAAGCAAATCTCATTTATGAATTACAGAGTTCCTTTACTCTGCCTCAAAAGAAGAAAGGATAAATATTAAGTTTCTTTCTTTTTTTTTTTTGGCAATCGACTACATTTTGTTTGTTCCTTTTCCTGTGAGAGCTGTATTTGTTTGCTTCTCTGAGTACTCATAAGGACTTTTTGAAAAGCATTAAAGTAATTTGGATGTAAGTTTTCCAAATAAAGCATTATTTATGCCCTTTTGTATTTGAAAAAAAGAATAAGACTTAGAACCTCAGAAACCCATAAGGCCAATTCTCCTGTGTTAGAGGATTGCTGTGGGCTTGAGTCATATACATGATTCTAACCTTTTCTTTAAATCCTTTTATTGGGGGCTCGTACAACTCTTCTCACAATCCATCCATCCATCTGTTGTGTCAAGCACATGTGTACATTTGTTGCCCTCATCATTCTCAAAACATTTGCTTTCTACTTGAGCCCTTGGTATCAGCTCCTCATTTTCCCCCTCCCCGCACCCCTCCCACATGAACTCTTGATAATTTATCAATTATTATTATTTTGTCATGTCTTACACTGTCCGACGTCTCTCTTCACCCACTTTTCTGTTGGCCGTCCCCCAGGGAGGGGGTTATATGTAGATCTTGTAATCGGTTCCCCCTTTCTACCCTACCTTCTCTCCTGGGTTTCTAACCCTTTCAAGACAATGTCTCCTCAGAATGTTACGGATGTGTAAGATTTAAGTGATTATCGATCCATATTTTACTACAGTGAACAAAGCCGCCCAGTCTGCCCTTACTCTTATGTTTGTAATTGCTTGTGGACATAGTTGCCTGACTGAGCCTTGACAGGCAAGGACTGGGGCCGCTGTGTTGTGTGTCCTCGTTGCCTTGCTCTGGTGCACGGTGGATGCATGGCCAGTATCCCCCCACCTGTATCTCAGGAACATATCATGCTTTGATCTCTCATGGTCGGAACAGGATGTCTGGACAGGAGGGCCCCTGCACAGGTGTCCCAAATGCACACCTTATTAGGCCCCTGACAGTAGCTGCTGCTGACTGAGCTCCTCCTGGTTGTTCCTGGATGCAGCTGAGAGGGAGAACTGGAAGAACAGGAAACCCTGTGACTCAGGATGGTGCAACCTCATCCTGTAGGAGGGCCCTTAGGCCTCCCTGGTTAGCCCACAAGTGACTTGGGAGCCAGTGCCTCAAAGCTGGATCTCCCCTTGATGATATGGCAGGCACAATGAGGGTCGCCCCCTCCCTCCCTGAACCACCGGCAAAGAGTTATAGCAGGCCTGTTCACATTGGGGAGCTGGCTGCTAGCACACAGGGGACTTAAGGAATTGTTGAACTGCTTTGTGTCTCTTCTCCAACTCATCCTTAAATTAAAAAAAAAAAAATTAGAAGACACCTGCCCTTGTTTTGGCAACTGGACAGGATAAACTTGCTGCTCTTTGTACTGCCTTGACCTTCCAGCTGGAGTTTTTGAGGACTGGCCAGCCTTCCTGGGATGGACGCCCCTGTGCCCCAGGTTCACACACTTGACTGGCCACTGGATGTCGTGAGTCCTGCCGGGAATGTGGCCAGTGGTTTGGAGAAGCTTCTCAAGCAAGGCCTTGGTTTCCTTGTGAAAGATTATAGTAAAGCTGGGGCAAAGGAATCATGTAAAAATATGACATCTTTTGGAAACCGACGTGTAAGCATGTGTCAGCATTTTGACTCACAGGAAGGCTCTGTGAGTCCAGTTCTGACTCAGCCCTCTTGTTTTCATTTCCTTTTGTCCCGGCGGACCATGTGCAACAGGTAGATTCAGCAGTCCTTGGGTGGGGCAGGTGGCTAAGTGCTCCATCAACTAGCTGAAAGGTTGACAGTTTGCCACCATCCTGGATCATCTCCTACAAAGGGCTGTCTCTAACCTGAGCTCCCAGATGGTCAAAAACAACGAATGACAAATCTGGTAGTATAGAATGGCTCATCTCATCTCGTAAGCCAATGAATAGTGACTGGTTGGAAGCCACTGCTGGGGTCCTCCATGGTCTCAGTGGGAAACCAATCAGACAGACTATTTCTGTCCAGAGCAGTGGTTCTCAAGCTTCCTCATGTCGCGACCCTTTCATGCAGTTCCTCAGTGATGGTGACCCCCAACCATCAAATTATTTTCGTTGCTACTTCATCACTGTACTTTTGCTATTGCTATGAATCAGGTGTTTTTAAGAAACGATGTGCAAATGCGCTTTACACAATTGATGTGTGTATGGATTGGGATAACAGTTGTATGAGCCCCTAATAAAATGTTAAAAAAAAAAAGAGGTGACCCCTGTGAAAGGGTCATTTGACCCCAAAAGGGGTCGAGACCCACAGGTTGAGAACCTCTGGTCTAGAGGATTAGTGGTTCATTTTGGATACAGTTTATTACGTAACCTGCTACAAGCCTATGAGAGGCTTACGAGGGAAAGGTAGAAGAAAAGAAACTTCCAATTTCAACTCTGAACATATTAAGATTTCATCATTTAACTCTTGCACTTCTGATTGGTTCCAAAACCCTTGAGCACCCTGTAGCACGGGCCTGCTCTGCACCTAGGGGTGGCTGTGCATTGGAATTGACTCAAGGGCAATTGAGTGGGAGGGGGGGGAGGAGATTAGGGGCCTAGAATATTCTCCACACTTTTTTCCTCTGACATTTAAAAAATTGATGTATGTACATACAGGAAATTGAATACCACCCCACCCAGGCCTCATCGGCTTGTGGCATTTTATGTAACAAACTATCAAAACAGATCATTGCTTTCTGGTACAGACACTCCCCAGTCACTGCCCCCAGCCCCACAAACATCATTGAGTGTAACCTTTATCCTGATTCTGAACTGCAGACAGCATTGTGGTCTGTTTATGTACTTAATATGAATCAACTTGGATAGTGTGTCCCGTTTTGCGTCTGACTTCTTTCCTCCAACCTTGTGAGGTCTGTCCATGTTGCTGCATGTCGTTGCAGATAGCACATTTTTATTGCTGAATAATACCACTCTATTGTGGTGTGAAAGGAACCTTGGGTTCCTTTAAAATTTTATTAGGACCTCTTACAGATATTATTGCAATCCATGGTTCCATTAGACTAAGCATAATTGTACAAATGCTGTCATCATCATTGAGTTTGTCTGGGTAGACTAAAGAAACAAAATTCATAGACACTCATATTTTATAAGACAGAGTTTTATATAAAGGGTAAGTGTACATTAAGAAAGCATCCCAACCCAGTGCTGTCCAAGCCCATAAATCCGACATTAGCCCATATGTCCGACATCAATCTATAAAGTCCTCCTCCATCTCACAAAACACATGCAATGACGCCGAATGCAGGAGGAAAGCTGAATCAGTGAACATGTAAGCATCTCAGTGCTGGCAGGGGTCTGTCTCCACGTGGCTTCTCCAGCACCCAGGGCTGCATCGGGGTAGGTCCATGCGGCTTCTCCTCAGGGATCTCTCACAGGAAGTGAGGCTGGCTAGCTGAGGCAGAGAACTAGCTAAGGCAGCCACACGCTGGTCTGACCATCAGAGAATAAAGAGACAAGAAAGGCGATGCTCACCGAGCTATTTATCTCTCCTCCCTTCAATTAATCCCACATGTGTTCATTGGCCAGGTTGGCACAATAAACCTTAACTATCATAATCATTTTCAATACATTTTATTTCTTTTTGAACTCTTTGATATCAGCTCCCCTTTGCCCCTCCCCTCCCCCACGGACCTTTAATATATTATTATTATTATTATTATTGCCACATCTTGGACCATCCAATGTATCCATTCACCTACAATTCTGTTATGCATTCCCCTCAGGTGGCGTTATTCCGTCATCATTGCTATGAGTTCTCCCTACTAGTCCCCTTCTTAGGCCCTCAGGGAATCGTTGCTTCCATTATTGTTTCTGAGGGGTTTATCAATCTTGGATTTCATGCATCGAAAGATCTTGATTGTACAAGTGTACATAAGCATGTCTAGAAAGATTAGTGAGACAAAACTAAGGCCATAAGAGTGGGGGGAGGAAACATTAAAGAATGAGAGGATCGTTCGGTGCTTCATCAGTGCTCTACCCTGAATACATCATCCCTTCCATGCGGCCCTTCTAGGGGGGACTGTCCAATTATCTCACAGGTGGGTTTTGGGTCTCCACTTTTTCCGTGCTCCTTCACATCAATTGGATTGCTTGATTTTGAACTTCTGATATCTGTTCCCATTGACACCTCATGATCACACAGGCTGTGCTTCTTCCATGTGGGCTTTGTCGTTTTCCTGCTAGATGGCTGCTTATTTCACTTCAAGCCTTTAAGACCTCAGGCGCTATATCTTTTAATAGCCGGGTACCATCTGCTTTCTTCACCAAGGACTTTGTTTTGATTGAGGTTGAATTAATGAAACAATGAGAAGAATTAGAAGCCTTTACTTCACAAGAGTGCACTCTTTCTCACAAATTTTGAGAAAACCAGGCTGGAGGCCTGGCCTAATACATAGGTGACCTGATGGTTTCTTTAAGACAAGAACAAACAGTGTTAAGAAAGTTGAAATCCAATTGGGCTGCTTAAGGGCTTCTGAAGAGCTAAAAGGTAGGAATTGGCAGTATGTCCTCAGTACTACCTGGACAGGGCTGTGGACATGAAGTCAGAAACCTCTGAAGTGTGGAGAAAGGAAACCCAGCCACCACGTCCTTGGCTTGGATTTCTATATGCTTGTGGAGCTACTTTTTGGATCTGATCTGCTCGCTTGAATTCACCCCTGTACTATGCAGGCATGCCCTACACAAAGGACTGCTGAGCATTTGCTCATTCATGTCTCACCTATTTTTTTTAAAACATTTTATTAGGGGCTCATACAACTGTTATCGCAATCCATACACACATCAATTGTGTAAAGCGCATTTGGACATCATTCGCAAAACATTGTCTCTCCACTTAAACCTCCGACATTAGGTCCTCATTTTTCCCCTCCCTCCCCGCTCCCCCCCCTCCCTCATGAGCCCTTGATAGTTTATAAATTGGTATTTTGTCATATCTTGCCCTGTCCGACATCTCCCTTCACCCACTTTTCGGTTGTCTGTCCCCCAGGGAGGAGGTCACATATAGTTCCTTGTAATCGGTTCCCTGTCTCACCTATTTTTTTTTTTCCAGCTTACTGGAAGGATCTGAGGATTAGGCTCAGCTCTTAGTAGAAACTTTTCGAGAACAAGAGTCATGGAATGGGTAGGGATGATTACCCAAAACATAGACTCAGGCCCCAAACCAAATTCATGGCCATCGAGTCAATTCCAACTCAAAAATTTGACTAAGGAGAGACAACTGGCAGTGAGGGTAGAGCTCTGAGCTTCCTGAAATGCCGGCAAACATGGACAGCACTCCTTGAAGCCCCCCTAGTGCTCTCATTGGCCTGTCACAGAGAGCGGTGGGTCTGGGCAGCCAAACTTTCCCCTGACACTCACCCTTCCAGGGAACGGACTGGCTACCCAAAAGCCAGTGAACAGGATTGCAACCCCACACAATGGGTGATCCCTACGGTCCTTCTCTCCTTGATTAGAAGTGGAAAGATTACACGAGACCAATAACAAAAACAGTTCAGTAGGAAGCTGATAGGACATAATGCACATGGGTGGCTGTCTGGTGCACCTGACCTGTCCTCTCTCCTGTAGAGAGGCAGGTCTTCTGAACATTTCACTCGAGCCTTTTGCCAAGGTTCACCCTGTCCTACAGGGTCACTATGAGTCGGCATGACAGTGGGTTTTTGTTTGTTTATTTGTTTTGCTTTGAGACAGAAGCAGTCTAATGAGGACACATTTCCCCCTGAGATCCTGTAGGGGATAGCCCCAGGATCCCAGCAGTGGTGACCAGCAATTCAGTTGACACTGAACTGTGAGATGAAATGGGGCATTCTGGACTTTTCAGGGGGCCCATTCATTGTTTGTTTTCTCACATCTGGGACTCTTGGGCTCTTGTGTCGATTGCGTGGCTTTAAGGCTGTTCCATGACAGACCTCGGCTTCTTGGTCTTTCCGGGTCTCGCCTGCAGACCTCCCTTCCCTGTACCTGCCCATGACCATCTCTGCCCACGCAGGCCACCTCAGTGCCCCACGGAAATGGAGGCTCTCTGAAGGGATCTCTGTTCCTGCCATCCATTACATTGCTGCAATGACAGATCCCTCCTCTTCTCGTGCTGGTCGGTCGGGAGGAGAAGGTGGACATTTAAGGGGATTGTCTTATTTCATGAAAAAGTACGAGGTTAATTTCGCTTTCTGGTTTCCCCTGCCCCCAACCTCAATTCTGTAAAGGAAGCAGGCGTGTCCGTGATATGTATGGGAAAGAAAAAAACCTGACCAAAATTGCCCAATGAGGAAGTTCTAATCTCTAGATTGTAAAAGTCATTTTATCTAAAACTGCTATCTCTTTTTCTAGCACACCCTCACCTTAGAGCAGGTAGGTCTTTCCCACGGCTCAGCTGGGTTTTGCTCCAGGCTGCCTCTGTTTCCCCAGCCTGCAATATACTCTTCTCCTGAACTATACCTTTTCCTGCTAGAGATTTGAAGAGAAACGGCCCCACGGTGGTAGGTACTACACCCACAACAGAAAGGGAAGGAACTATTTGAGAAAACAGTGTTTGCTCTGCTAGCCTCGAGGGTGACTGAGTCAGGGTAGAAATATCCTGGAATTCTCCAAAGGTGACCTTAACGGAGGAGTGTCTAGAAGCAAACAGAAAAAGGGTGGAACTTTAGCACTGAGACCAACGCAGGGTTATTTCCCAGGGATGCCCTTGGCCTAATATCTTCATCAACTACTGGTTTTCATAGACTCTAGGTTGGCCACCAGGGGGTCAGGCGATATTCAGCAGTGCTGACCAGAACCTGGCCTGATGGTCTTGCACCCCTGCCACGGCCAAGAAGTGAATGTGAACCAGCTCAAGCACAGGGGAAGACACCTGAACCCCCGGCCCTAGAGGGGTCAATCCAGCTCCTTTGGGGTGGAGCTGGCGAATTCTTACTGTATTTCAAGCTCCTCACATAATTTTGATATGCAGCCAAGTCTGAGAACTCTGAATTTTAAGGAGCAGAATGGAGTTTATTGAAGTCATCAGAGAGCAGATCGGTCTCAAATTAAGGACTAGCTTTCTAATCACTAGTTCCAGGAACTGGAACTAGAGAAAATGTAGCGAGTCGGTCGTGAACAGGCACATTCAAGCCTAGGCCAGAGGACCAGCCAGTACGGTCAAAGAGGACCCTGGAAAGTTCTCTACCCTTCTTGGGATTTGAGCTGGTTACCTCCAAAGCCATGGATTGTTAAGATCCTGTGAATATTTTTTAGCCACAGTTCCACTTTCCTCTCATCATTTCACTCAAACTCACTGCCATTAAGTTTATGTCAACTCAGTAACTGTGTGTGTGTGCGCACACACACCACTGAGTCCATTCTGACTCACAGTGACCCTATAGGACAGGGTAAAACTGTCCCTGAGGGTTTCTGAGACTGCACCTTTTCAAGGTGTAGAAAGCCTCATTTTTCTTCTAAGGAGTCCCTGATGGTTTCAAACTGCTGACCTTGTGATTAGCCCAATTCGGAATCCATAATGCGACTAGGGCTTCTGTGCACACTTGGTGATTCCTAAATGACTCTTCCATGACTTTAGGCCAACACTCCCTCTTTTGAAACACATGGTGGGGAAAATCTGCAGGATTCTGAATCAGGCATCCCTTCCCTTCCAGTCCAGCTAAATGGTCTTTGAATGAGACTGCTTCTCGTTTCTGACTTCCTGTGCCCCTTGGCCATGGCTTGCCATAACACGCCTGTGCCTGCCGAGGCTGGATGGACCCCACCTGAGAAGGGCGCCATTAGATGGTTAACCCTTCCTTCTCAAGTGGCCTTAATATAGTCCAGGTGGATATAGTATCTTACTTTGATGCTGTCCACTCCTGAATTTTAGGAGCCCAAGAGCGCAAAGGTGAAAAGGGAGGAATAGGGCCAAGGTTCAATACCAGCATTGTCCACAGATGCCAGGCTTGCATTTTTCACTCTGGGTGTTCGAATGTGATGGGGAGGAAACCAAGGCTGGGGGCCACCCAGGAAGCCAGACAGGAGGCAGAGTTGGCCCACATGAAGAGGCCCCAGAACAAGGATGGGTGGTCGTTCTGAAGACGTGGCTTTTGAGCGAGAATGGCCTCGGTTTGAATCGAATTCTGCCCCTCAAGTGTGTGACTGATAAAAAAAAAAAGTTTTACAAAACGATCGAGGAGATCAAGCAATAAAGTACAGAGGCTGGGGTCTGGCAGGAAAGAGATGCTTAATGTTGATGGTAGCTATCATTGTCATCTTGTCATTGATTGTATTTGTCCCCGAGCACTTGATGATAATCTACTAGTCAATAGACTGCATGACTTCAGTACAGGGTGACCATTTAGCTTGTTAGTTGTTTTTCTTTCTTTTTTTTTTAAGGGCTTAATACCTACGGAGAAAGGAGGAGAAGTACCAACTGGACTTCCGACAGGTCTTGTAGAGTTTAAGAGAATTGAAGAGAAATGAAGATTGGCTTCTGTAGATCTGTGATCCCTTGTGTGTGTGTGTGTGTGTGTGTGAGAGATCTCACCCCCTACTCATCTATACAGGGTCTCCCCTGCTCCTTTGGCAACTCTCACCCCCATCTGAGGAGTGGGGTGGCAGGATGGCTTCCCCCCCACTCTTTTTCTTCCCTTGGGAAACTAGTTGGGAATTTCATATGGGACATTGCATGACAATATCCAGAGACATGTCTGTTACCCCCACTGACCTCTGGCTGCCTAGCTCCACGGGTCACACTCACTGTGCTCTGACCTTAATGTCTGCACCGGGTTTTGGCTGGAGTAGAAGATGACCTTGTAGTAGGTCTTTGCCAGCCTGAATGTACTGCAATGCCTGCGGCAGGGTTACTCAATCTTCAGAGTAAGTGCTACCTATGAGGGTCCTTCAAAAAGTTCATGGGATATTGTCATTGGCCTTTCTATTCCGTTTCCCATGAACCTTTTGGAATCCCTTCATAAGTGTTACCCACAGAGGGTCTATTGGACTGTCATTGGGCATGGCCTGACATTTCCCTCGGTTCGGGGTGGCCTTGGGCTTGGTGCATAAGCATTGAGATGTCTGACACGAGGTGCTGTTCCTGGGCCGACTGAGTCCAGAGGATCTGGAGTGGGAGGCCTCTGGGGTAGTTTAAGCTGCTTTGGGTTTCAGGGATTGTTGGAGACTGCTGGAGAGATGGACTCTCATTTCACCTCTAAGAAAGAGGCTTGTTTGGCATTGAGCTGAAACTGGATCCTGTTATCTCCTGGCCGGCTGCAGACGTCACTGTAGGTGAAGAAGCCAGGCCTCCTTGGGTGCACCCTGGCTCTCTGGCCCCATAGGACGCTAAGGGCAGTGACCCTGCTCCATCCCAGTGGGGACTGGCAGCCTTACATCCCTGAAGGTGGAGACAGGGCTTGAAGGACAGTGGACTCAAGACAGTGAGGTGCCAGGAGTCTGAAATCAAACAGAAAGGGCTGTTGGTTGTTTCAGATTTTAGACTGATAGGCTTTGATTATCTGAAAGAGTGGCCTTTTTTATCAAGAGCCCCGTGTGTTGCAAATAGTTAACCTGCTCAGCTGCTAACTGAAGAACTGGGAGTTTGAGCACTTCCCCTCCCCCGACATACACAGCCACACACACACACACACACACACACACACACACACACATGCACGTTAGAAGAAAGAGCTGGTGAGCGCTGCTGTGGGAAAACTAACCAGCCGTGGAGCCCTCGCTCTGACACATGTCAGGTCACCAGTAGCTGGCAGCCACTGGGCAGCAGCTGGGAGTTAGCATTTAGTAAGCACGGATATTTGGTGAGCTCCTCCTTTTAGCAAATGACCAACCTCACCTGGCGGCTGGTCTCCCTCGGGCTCACCGACACCTGCTGTCATCGCGGCCATTGCTACTCGCAGTGCGCCTCTGTAGGGCGCTCCCGAGGCTTTGAAACCTGTGATGGGAGCAGACCAAGGGCAGGCAGATGGAGTGAGACCGCTGTCGACCTGGTCAGCCGTCCAACGCTAACCAGACCGAGCCTCCAGGCCCCGAGCCATCCCGTGCGCCCGAGGAGGATAGGGAGACCGGGCCATGTAGTGGTGCAGCTCTCTAGTAGAGGGGCTCTCGTGCTCTCTACTCACGGGTTTGAAGCAGCAGCAGAGTAGGGCCTGGCTGTGGGTGCAAAATGGTTGGAAGAGGGCAGAGTAGAATTGGGGGTTCTATGAGTGAAGGGCTGCTTGATCTGGGGGTGAGGGTTGATGGCATGGGCAGGACTAACCGTGGAAGGTGTGGGGACCAAGAGGTGAGTCCGGAAGCCCAGCTCCCGGGTCTGGCTCCAGCCGGACCAGAGACCCAGCCTGCTGGGAAGAACTCTCTTTTTTCTGACTGCTTTTCTCTCCGTCGCCTTCATTCTCTAGCACCTGTTTTCTCAAGCGAAAGACCCAAGAAGCCCAATTGTCACGTTCCTTATTAGTTTGTTAAAGAGGAACGGCTGTCGTCAGTGTCTGTTAGGTGGTCTGTAAGCACCTTCGTATTAAACAGATTTAATTCCCTCGCAGGACGTTGCGGTGTGTCACCGTACAGACCTCTCTCTCTCGTCCTTTGCTCAACCTCCCGCCTCTACTTCTGTGTCCTTCTGCTTCAGGTCGACCAGTACCTCTACCACATGCGGCTTTCTGATGAGACCCTTCAGGAGATCTCGGAACGGTTCCGAAAGGAGATGGAGAAAGGGCTTGGGGCCACCACCCACCCCACCGCTTCGGTGAAAATGCTGCCCACCTTTGTGAGGTCGACGCCCGATGGGACAGGTACCACACCTGAGGGGGTGGCGCTGGGTGCTCCATCCCTGGGAGGTGGTTGGGTCACTTTGCTCTGGGACATGAAGAACTGTGTGCCAGTGAAGGCTCATTGGGGTCAAAATACAGGCATCAACTGTGAATGTCTGCTTATGAATGTAAGCACACAGGGAACTGAATGGAAGGATGGGGGACCACCGGAAGGGGAAGCTGGCAGTCTAAGGACCTGCTCTGCTAGGCTGGGTTCTCTAGAAAGGCAAAACTAGCGATGCTTTCATGTGTACATAGAGACGAGGCTCTCACTGTGCTGGAGAGGTAAGTCCAGGCTGGTTCGAATCAGTGGGCCAGATGTTAGGCTAGACATTAACATAACCTTGGGAAAACGGAAAGAGCCCTCTATGTAGATGGGGACTAAAAGGTTCTGAAGCCTTCCAGTACAGGGCCTGTCAAACTCCGTGCAATTCCTGTTTCATGCCACACCACCCAGCAATTAATTTAATCAACTTAAAGAGTGATGGTAGAGATTAAGGTTGGAACGGGCCTTGAGCGTAAGCTTAACACAGCTGGTCTTTCTTCAGTAGGCATTGGGGAGTCATGTGAGCGCAACTCCGGTGGGTGAAATGTGCCATGGACTCTCTTGGGTAGCATGCCTCAGCGGCAGCATCTGGAGAGTGAAGAGAGGGGCCAGTGTAGCCTGGAACGAGGCCCCTGGTGGGTGTGGTAGGGAAAGAGGACAAAGGCGGTGCTGAGGTGTGGAGATCAGCTGGCTGGAACTGGAGACATCCCCCTGAGAAGGCGATGGAGCTAAGTTGTATCTGATCTTTCACATAGCATTGTTTCATGGAATCTCACAACAACCCTTCATTTTTTAGATGAGGCGCCTGTTGGAGAGGGGGGGGGGGGGGGTGAGGGTGTGGGACAGGTACTTACATCTAAAAGATGGAGAATTAGCCCAAGGAGCAGCTGTCAGCGTGGTGGAAGGACAAGCAAACACAGTCCCAGGCCATGAGAAGGGAGAGGGCTCCCAGAAGCTGGTGGCTTCTGTAGAAAGGCCATGGGGTTGGGGTTGGAGTGGGGCAGCGGGCAGGGGGTTGACACCATTTGTCACAATAATCTCCTTTAGAAGAACTCATAGCAGACTAGTCTTAAAGGGTTGGGGATTGATGATCCCCCAAATGTCCATCTTTTCCATGATGCTATTGGACTCCAGTTTTGTCCTGCCCCTCTCTGGAATATGACCCCTCAGTTTCTGGGTTCTAAGAATTGTGGCAACACCCCACAGAGCCTCAAGTTTGAGGAAATGTCTCATGTGGTGGTAGGTGCTGTTCAGTCCCAAGTCTGAAGGTCAGGCAGGGGTACAGAGGACACCTTCCACTCCTGGCGTTTGCGGTGATGAGATCAGGCCACCTGCCTCTCAGAGGGCTCATTTTATATTCAGCAGGATGACATTGCAAGGAATCCTGCTCACAGTCACTCACAGGTAAATCTTATCAGTATCTTTCTCCACCTTCTCATGTGACCCTTGCAGGGAAAGGACATTTGGTGAGAGTTACATTGAGTATCAATAGTGCAATCAGATTAACATATATCATCTTTTAAATGATATCAAAAATACAATAATCTGTTCTTTCCCTTGGACTGTATGTTATTTGTGCACACATGATCTGGGGCAGTGGTTCTCAACCTTCCTAATGCCGTGACCTTTTAATACAGTTCCTCATGTTGTGGTGACCCCCCCAACCATAAAATTATTTTTGTTGCTACTTCATAACTGTAATTTTGCTACTGTTATGAATTGGGGGACTCCTGTGAAAAAGGGTTGTTCCATCCCCCCAAAGGGGTCAAGACCCACAGGTTGAGAACCGCTGATCTGGGCCTTTGGCAGGATGTTTCCAGTAGGCCTTGACCTCCTACTAATTTTAATCTGCCAGCCTTCTCCCTAAACAACTCCAGAAGCAGCTTTCCTCCTCTCAGCTGTAGCACATCATTCCTTATATCTATTACGAGTAACAGTAACAAAACTAACCCAAATTCACTGCCAACAAGTCGACGCTGACTCATAGTGACCCTGTAGGACAGGGTCATTTTGGGTGAGTTTCTGAAATGGTAACTCTTTATGGGGGTAGAAAGGCCCATCTCTCTCTTGAGCACTGGCTGGTGGTTTCGAACTGCTGACCTTCAGCAGCCCAAGGCATAGCCACTATTCCACCAGCTCCTAAAGCAACCAAGATAACCATGCAATAAAAACGTGGCCCGATTCACACCCTCAACTGAAGTCTGATCTCAATCTCATTCTATTCCTGTTCATTAGCAGATAATGCCCTCTAAAATGGGACGGTAACCACAGCCATAGGAAGTCCAGAATTATAAGGCATTATGGCTGGAAGGGCCGTATTAATTGAGTACAATTCAGCCTCCTCCACCGTTTCGACAATAGCTGCGGTCTTGCGGTTTATCTGAGGACTACTAGAAATAGGGAGAACCAGTTTGTTGACAGACTGCATGACTTCTAGAACAAATGCACCATTATTGAAGCCTTGAGACAGGGTGGGCTCAGATGGGAAGGTGGGCTCGCCTCGCTCTGGATTGTTCTGAGCGCATCTCTCAGTCCTCCAAGGAGCCCCTTAAGGTGAAGGACCTCCAGGTTCTTGAGTTATCCTGATTGGTGCCTACACTCCCTCTGACTGGTAGCCATGCCCCTTTCTATTGTTTCTACGAGACTTCCTGATAACATTTCTAGCTCTTTAAGGTCAGAGGCTTTGCTTTTAGGCTGCTCAGCCCTAGCACTAATCAGGTACCCTAAATATTTACTGGATACACAACATGACCCAAGGACTGGTCTGAGGGCTTACAAGTATTAAATCGTTTACTTTTCACAACACCCTGGAAAGCAGGCAAACATTTCATCCACATTTTTTGGCCGAGGAATCTGAGGCTTGGGTGGCCAAATACATTGCCCAAGGTCAACCAGCTGATGAGAGGTGGACTCAGGAGTCAAACAGGATAAGCCAACGTTCAAGGCACAAGACAACACCTGATCCATTACTTGTGTGCTCCCGAGTCTATATACTCAGCACTGAGGCACCCAGCACATGCTCATCGACATTTTTTTGTAACTGGGTGTACTGTTGGTGGTATTAGGTGGCATCTAGTTGGTTCTGACTCCTGGGGACCCCATGTATGACAGAACGAAACACCGCCCTGTCTTGGGCTGTCCTCTCAATTGCTATGTTGACCCATTGTTGCAGCTACTGTGTCAATCTTTCTTTTTTATAAATCATTTTATTGGGGGCTCGTACAACTCTTATCACAATCCATCCCTCCATTGTGTCAAGCCCATGTGCACATTTGTTGCCATCATCATTCCCAAAACCTTTTCTTTCTACTTGAGCCCTTGGTATCAGCTCCTCATTTTTCACCCTCCCTCACGAACTGTTGACCATTTATAAATTATTATTATTTTTCCATGTCTTACACTGTCCGATGTCTCCCTTCATCCACTCTTCTGCTGTCCATCCCCCAGGGAGGGGGTTATGGGTAGATCACTGTTGTGTCGATCTTCCTTGTTGAGAGTTTTCAAATGGTTTGCTACCCTCCTACTTATCTAACGTGGTGCTCTTCTCCAGGGACGTGACCTTCCTGATAACAGGTCCAGAGCATGTGAGACGGGAGTCTTGCTGTCTTTGCTTCTGGGGCTGGGTTTCCACATATGAATGGCAGGCAGTTGAATTTATTCATTGAGGAAGACTTCAGTATGAGATCTGTGTGTTTCATACTCCTGGCTTTCTTAAGGATTGGTGGCACTGGGACATCGCCCTGCCCTTCGAGGTCTGCCTGGGTCACTGCACTGTGATCCTGGGAGACTATCTTCCCACCCCTGCCTCAGGTTGGAGCAAGCTGGTGCACTTCTGCTCTCCAGCAGTGTTGGGTTGTTTTGGACTGAGGGTGGCGAGCCAGCAGCCAACGCCCGTCTGCCGGACCTCCTTTCTGCGTAGACACTGGAGAAGCGTGGTCAGCTGTGGGAACCTAGAGAGCCCCTTCACAGCCTCACATTCGACAGTGTAGGTCAGGGGTGTCAAACTGGCGGCCTCTGTGGGCTGCAGAGGTAATTTTTTGTGGCCCACGATGCTCTGAAATAAAATGAAAATAGAAAAAAATTGTTATGAAGAAAATAGTGCTTACGGGAGATGGAGGCAATACCATACACACTCGTTAACCCTTTTGAAAGATTTCAGATGGAGGTGCAGAACAGAGATGGAATTTAGCTGGGAATGTGAACTTGAGAAAGATTTTATTGAGGCAGGGAAAGAATTCCCAGGAGGGGAAGGGAGAGCAGGGAAAGGGACAGGAGCATCTTGAGCCCCCGGGCGGGTGGTGAGACCCACCGAATTAGGTCAGGGAAGTCGCGCCTGGCAGTGAGGCAGTGGGACTTATATAGGGTATGAGCTTAAAGGCATATGAGTTGGTAAAGGGAAAAGAGGTTCCTTGTGCTCTGGTTGCAAGTCTCGGGCCAGGTGACGTCCTGTCAGTAAATCATGTTGTTTCTAGGACACAATGCTAGGGAGAGGGGGGCTGTGTTCTGTCCGGGGAGGTGAGCTTGGTGAAGCGCTGAAGTTCAGGTGCTTTGGAGTTCAGCCAGGTCATTTGTCTTGTTGAGAAGCTGGTACAAGGGGCTGCCCGGTCCGGACCTGGCCCAAGCACCTTAACCTATTAAAGACGAGTAAAATCACAAAATCAAAGTTGCTCATTTTAACTGAGTTTGACACCCCTGGTGTCGGTGAAAGGATTGCTGGGTGTCAAAAGGTTTTGTACCTTAAGTAAAGCGAGCTCAGCCTGGTGCACTGGAGGAAACTGCTTCTGTCCTCCTGCTGCCACACCTGCGGGAGGGCCAGCTCCTCTTCACTGCTCTCCCCAAAGGAGTTGGCCTTTGTGAAACTAGGATTTGATCTTGAACCATGGTATAATATGATCCTTAGCCCGCTGACCTCCTTCTGCACCCAACTTGAATTTCCTCTAGGCTCAAATATTTCTTGCTTATTCGATTACAGAAATTTCTTCTTTGGCTTTGAAAATAATGTTGGGGGCCTTTTCTTTCTTACTCTTTATATTTATCTTTATATTATTATTCTTTTCTTTCTGTTTCATTTTGGTTTTTATTGTTTTTGTTAGGGTTTTCAGTTTATGGACCCATAGAGACAATAACTGATGCAATGGTTTATTGGGCACAGAGGGCAGGGGCAGGGGAATTGGGGAACAACAATGAATGGGGGAGGGGGGAGGGAGTATTAGAACTGATTTTGATGATATATATATATATATGTACAACTCTTAAAAAAGTGATTTAACTATGGAAGCGTGTATGATATATGAATATTATATCAAGAAAACTACTGAAAAAGAGAAGCAACCAAACTTGACCTATGGTTGCCATGGGGGAAGGAGGAAGAGTTTTTCCTTAGGGGGGCCTTTGAGTTTATGTTACTGGTGGTGGTATCATTTGGAAAAGTATATCAATAATGGTTGTACAACATGAAGAATATAATCAATGGCACTGAATTATACATATAGGAGTTGTTGAATTGGAGAATGTTTTGCTGTGTATATTTTTGCCACAATTGAAAAATAATTACATGAATAACTGAGTATAAGGAAGAATAAAATGTTCAAAAATGGTGGTGGTGAGTGTACAACTCTTCTTGATGTGATTGAACTATTTAATTGTATGATATGCAGATGAAATGCCAGGAAAACTGTTAAGATAAAGTAGAATTAGGGTCTCCTCTAGCAGTCCTGCTCAGTGTTGTACCTGTAGTGTGCAGGCCTGCATACACACCGCGAAAACACCTTTGAAACACCATAAAGGGGAACAAAACACCCTTCATGTCCACTATCTAGACATTAGTCCATTCATATTTGCATGAAGAGTCTTAAGAAACACATTATGAGACATGAGATAGAATATCTGGAATAGGATCTAATTTTAAAAATTGTTCCAAAAACTCACTGCCATCGAGGCGATGCTGACTCGCAGTGACCCTATAAGGCAGGGTAGAACTGGCCCTGTGGGTTTCCGAGACTGTCACTCTATAGGGGTCGAAAGGCTTGTCTTTCTCCTGAGGAGTGCCTGTTAGTTTTGAACTGCTGACCTTGTAGTGAGCATCCCAATGTGTCCAAAAACCATTGGACGTATTGATAAATATTCATCATTGTGTATGCATATATTCCCACGTATAAAGTCTCAAGGGCATAGTCAAACTATTCATCAGGGTTCTCCTGTGACATGAGGTTGACAAGCTCTAATAAAGGTGTATGTATATGGATATATTTTTTGACAGATCAGTTCAACCATTCCACTTTCAAGTTCATACCCTGAAGAAACTCTCTGAGTCCCAGAAGACGTGTCCAGTGTTGCTTTTTAATGCAGCACATTAGGAACCATGTATGGCATATTCATCTGGTGGGATATTAGCTAATACTTCACGTAGACATCTATGTATGTTCCTATGTAATCATCTAAACAATGAATGAAAAAAGTCATAGAAGGTCATGAACTTTACAGTAGTTACATGCAAAATATAAACAGCAACTCCAAGGAAGTGCTATGCTGTACATTATTTGTGGACTGCATAGGAGCCCATTGCCACGAGGTGTCATGGTATTAGGATGTCAGTGGGAAAATACATACTCTGTCAGTTCTTGGAGAGGGGACAGAAACACAGGAAGTTCGTTGAGTATGTTCAATCCCATGGCATTGGAGACTGGTTTGTCAGTGGAGGTGATGGACTGTGGTGTGTAAGTGATGCGTTCTGGAGGATTGGAGATTTGAACTCACCCAGGGCACCTTGGGAGAAAAGGCTGGCAGTTGACTTCCCAAACTCCAACACGGAAAACATTGTGGAGTGGTTTTCACTCTGGCATCTGTGGGGTCGCCGTGAGTTGGAGTCTTTTAGATGGCAGCCCGTGGTCAGTGAGCAAAAGCCAAATCGTCCCCTACCTTTGAGACTCAGTCTCAGAAATCCACCTTCTCAACACACATAAGGTCCCAGGGCATGGTGGATGATGATGACACCGACATTTAGAAGCTGTCTGCTTTGAAGTTTTCAGGTCCTGTGCTAAGTAGGAGCCTTGGTGACTCAGTGGGTTCTGCATTGGACTGCTAATGACAAGGTCAACAGTTTGAAACCACCAGCGACTCCTTGGGAGAAAGATGAGGTTTTCTACTCCCTTAAGAATTTACAGTTTTGGAAACCCAAAGGGGCAGTTCTACCCTGTCCTGGAGTGTAGAACTGAGCTTGGATTTGGGGGTGCTAAGTACTTTATTCATGCCATCTCACTAATTCTCATAGTAGTCTGACAGCAGGCTCTGTGATTTCGATTTTTTAGAAAAAGAAATTCTTTTAGAGAGGAGAAGTAACTTGCTTATTGTAACAGCCAGCAAGTGGTTGTGTTGGGATATGAACTCAGGCAGCCATCTGCCTGAGCCTGGGCCCTTAACCACATTTTTATCCTTTAACAATGCTCCCCCCCTCCCTCTTCCTTGGCTGGTACCATGTATTATTCTATTAGGGACTTGGGCCTGGCTAGTCAGTTCCTTCAGCAGAGCTCCATCCGGGGCTTGGTCCTGTGTGGGCAGCAGTGTGTTAAGGTGCCTGAGCCCATCCATGAACATTTTCTTGTGGAGATAAAACTTATACAGATGAAACAATTAAAGACTGATGCTGGGTCATAAAACACAAGCACACGCACGGTATGATAAAGGCAGACTGGGCTGGAGTTAGGTAAGGTTGCAAGAAGCCTGGCAAAACCTTGAAACAAACCCTTATCTTGGTTGCTAAGCATTATATCAACAGGTAGACAGCAGGAAGTATATAAACAGCCAGTGCACTAGCAAATTCATAAGTGAATTAATGGGTAAAACGAAAGTTTACAATGTAAACTCTAGATTGTTTTGTTAAATAACCCCTGTAGAGTAGTGGGCATTATATTAAATGTTTATACAGGCCAGGTGTTGTGCCAAACACCTAACACATTTACTGATTGGTAGAGTCCAGACAGGCACGTGCACGCACGTGTGTGTGTGTGTGTGTGTGTGTGTGTGTGTGTGGTCTCCATATCCTAGTGGGACTTGGAAGGTTATTGTTATCATCTTTTTACAGGCGGTGAAATCTGGTATCAGCTTCTAGTACTTTATCCAAAGTTACACAGCTAGAACACGTGGGAGTTGGGATTTGAACTCAATTCTACCCGCCTGAAAATCCTGATCTGCTCAACTTGTACTCTGTATTGAAACAGAGGCATGATTTAATCTTAAAACAATGTTTTTGAAACCATTGCATTGGGATGTTATTGACATATCATACGATTCAGCCGTTCAATCGTATCGAGAAGATTTTGGTACAACCGAGTTTAGAACATTGTCTTCTTTTCTGTACCCCTTGTTATTAGCTCCCCATTTCCCTCCTGCCCCTGCTCAAGCTCAGCTTGCCCGTCACTGCCTGAGGAGCATCAATCCAGTGGTGGTCTCCATAGATCACCCGTCCTGGACGGCATAGCCTGAAACACCTACGGAAACAAAAAACCAAAGCAACACAAAAGCTAACTACAATAACAACTAAGATAGAGAAGGACCCCAATGGAAAAGAAAGTAGAGAATATTAAAACTAGCACGACTTTAAAATGGGCCGAAGGGAGAGATCAAATGGTAGGGTGATGCTTTAATCTAGAAGAGTCATTTGTCTCCTGTCGGCCTAATATAACGCTCCCTTGGACTGGCACATGTCTGGGGCTTAAGAAACGTTTCCCAAGGGCATGAACCAGGATGATGCTCTCTGACAGCCCTCTGGGAGCTGGGGGAGCACTTCCCAGAAGGTGGATTCGGCTTTTTACTCTTGAAAATGGATTATTCCCGTCAATTTGACCCCCACAGAGGAAACAGTTGAAAGTAGAAAAAAAGGGCGCCTTAACTAACCCTCCCCCCTCCCATCACTGGCAGACCCTCCTCGCCATCAAGGATTCCCAGATCTGGATCAGAACCACCTGGAGAAATGTAGGTGCTTCTGGAGCTTAGGGTTCTGAGAGGCCCGCTTAGCCCCCTCCAATGCTGGGCGGAGGCCAGACGGTCGCTTTAAACAAGAGACTGCCATCGCTGAACATCGTAAGAAAGGGGCGGGGTGGTTGGGTGCCCTCAAGTGTCCCAGTGAGCTCATGTGACAGCGGAGACCTGATCCATCGGGTGTCTTGGCTATCATCGGAATATGGGCAGGGAAAAAGAGGCCGGACCTCAACAAGATGGCTCGACGCAGTGGCTGTCGGATGGGCTGTCGGAGCAGGCTGCCAGGTGTTTGCTTGGGCCGAGGGCGACATGGGTGGGTTTGATCTGGCTAACAGCTGAATGCTTAACCAGGGCTCCTCACAATGTCACACCACGCCCGCTGCCACTGAGTGGATGCTGACTCCTCGTCACCCCATGCTTGGTTTCCGAGGCTATAAACCTTCAACGGGAGCAGACGGCTCTATCGTGGTCCCTCAGAGCTCCTGCTGGATCGAACCACAGTGTCTCCAGGACTCCTTCGCAGCAAAGACACTACTGTTCAGAAGTAAAACTCAAACAGACATTCACAGGTCACTCTGAGCATGACTGGCACAGAGTCCAGCTGCGAATGTGAGGACCAGATGGCTATCTATTTTGATTACTGGCAGGTAGCTAGTGATTGAAAATAGACTTTGTGGGAATATTCCGGCTCTTGTCCCACAACCCTCTTAAACACGGTCACCGAGTAACACATGATGTTAACAGAGCTGGAGTCATGGGCTCCTTAGCTAAATGACAGCTCATGTTTAAGTGGTTAGTCAAATGCCACTTAAGTCCCCAGCCTTTCCCGTGGTTGGTGAGCTCCCGTAGAAACGGAAACTCTGTTATCTCCCTGACCTTATGCAATGGATAAGAGCTGTTCTAAGTGGGCAGATGAGGGCTGGGATGGGAAATGAGTCAGAAAGTCCGCTCCGCCAGAGGGCATGACTTGAAACTTAACAACTGCTTGCTGACTGGCTAGACCAGAGGAGGTACACTGGTACAGATAGGAACTGAAAATACAGGGAATCCAGGACGGATGAGCCCTATAGGACCAGTGGTATGAGTGGCAAAACAGGGAGGGTAAAGGGAGAATGGGTAGGAAAGAGGGAACCGATTACATGGAACTGTGTGTGACCTCCTCCCTGGGGGACAGACAACCAAAAAGTGGATGAAGGGAGACGTCGGACAGGGCAAGATATGACAAAATGCCCATTTATAAACTATCAAGGGCTCATGCGGGAGAGGGGAGCGGGGAGGGAGGGGAAAAATGAGAACCTAATGTCGGGGGTTTCAACGGAGAGAAAATGTTTTGAGAAACGATGTACAAATGCGCTTTACACAATTGATGTGTGTATGGATTGGAATAACAGTTGTATGAGCCCCTAATAAAATGTTAAAAAAGAAAAAAAAATTGAAAAACAAACAAACAAACAAACAAAAAAAAAAAACCAACTGCTTGCTCCGTGCCCGCTACCAGTCCCTCTGGGCCATGAGTCAGTGCCACTCTTTTGGGTGCCTTTTTTCCCCTTTCTAAAGACGCTTACTTTAAAAAAAATAATAATTGAGATTACTTACTGTGATTTTGTGACCGCCAAATAGGCTAATGGCAATTGGGTGGGGAGGATACAGATTATATCCCCGTTCGCTCATTGTCCCATTTAAACAGATGTGCACATTCAGTGAGGGGCTGATGCTGTGGGGTGCCATGGTCGGTTCTGACCCACAGCCAGCCTGTGCACGACAGAAGGAAACCGTATCCGTCCTGCGCCAACCTCCCAGTTGTTCTTAGCTCTGAGGCCATCTGGTTCGGGTCCTCCCTCATTTGCACTGCCCTTGTTTAGTGACAGGGCCACTCTCATTTCTCCACGGGAACCCACACGTCGACGGCTGTCTGTAGCAAGGGGTTCCTGCTGAAATGCTTGCTGAGCGATACAAAGCTGTGATGGTGGGAGATCGGTCCCCAGCGGGTTCGGAGTACTTTTCGGGCAACCTCTAAATCCCCAATCTTGCTTGGTCTTTAATGAAAAGTTTTAAGTTGTACATTGGGTGAGAGGCTTGCGTTCCAGGCCATCGACTGATCCCCAATCTTTAAAAAAGGAAAAAAAAATTTAAAAATACATGCAGAAAAGTAAAGTTGTTATTTTGAAGTCAGTTCCAATTCATGGTGACCTCACCTGCGTCACAACAGAACTGCTCCCCAGGGGTTTCGTGATTCTTCCCTTTAAGAAGCAGCTTGCCAGGTAAATGAACCACGAGGGGGCTTTAGGAAGTTTGTGGGAAAATTCCACTACTTTTCCTTCCAAATTTCCATGGATTTTTGAAGCCCTCTCAGGCCTTTTAGAGCAGTGTGTGAGTCTGGGTACTTTAGAGAAACAAATCCACAGAAACTCATATGTATAAGAGAGAGTTTTATGTAAAGGGTAAGTGTGCATCAAGAAAACATCCCAACCCATGCTGCCCAAGCCCACAAGTCCAACATTAACCCGTATGTCCAACACCAATCCACAAAGTCCTCCTCCATCTCACCAAACAGATGCAATGATGCCAACTGCAGGAGGAAAGCCGAGTCAGTGAATGTGTAAGCATCTCAGCGCTGGCAGGGGTCTCCACGCGGCTGCTCCAGCACCCAGGGCTGCATCGGGGCAGGTCCATGTGGCTTCTCCTTGGGGATGTCTTGCAGGAAGTGAGCCTTGGAAGCTGAAGCAGGGAATTGGCTAAGGCAGTTCCACCCTGGTCTGACCATCACAAAGCAAGAGACCCAAGGACTAGAAAGGTGAGGCTCACCGAGCCATTTATCCCTTTACCCTTCAATTAACCCCACATGTGTTTATCGGCCAGGTTGGCACAATAAACTAACTATTTCATGTAGTTTCAAATTTACAGAAAAAAAATGAGCAGAAAGTACTAAAGGTCCCCTCTGCCCGCCAACATAACATTTTGAATTGGATTGTTGTGCACTTGATGCTGATGCAATGGATGAGCTAATATTAATGCGTTATTTATTCACTAAGTCCATAGTGTACATTAGGGCCCACTCTTTGTGCCAAACAGTTCTATACAAATAAAAACACCAACAAGCCCAACCCTTTGCCATTGAGTGGAGCTTGGCTGATGGCGGCTCCCCTTGTGTTACTGCCTCAGAGGCTTACCTTGGTGGCTCTCCTTATTGAAGCCATCGACTAGGGCTGGCGCTCACCGACAGTGCACTGGCTGGCTTGTACCACCAACTTGAGGTCAGTAAGCTGGTGCAAACTGCTCCTTGCCCCCCATGGACCTTTACCAGCCTATGGGTTTTGGCAACATACACATCACATACGCATCATTACAGCATCATGCAGAATAGCTTCTTTGCCCCAGAGTGCCCTGGGCTTCACTTTCTGATTATGCCTGTCTCCTTGACCTCATGGATACTAAAAAAATTCATTTTTTTTTCATTTATTAGAAATAGGGTGATCTCAGTGTGGGAATTGCTCCCGATCTGATCCCACCACACTGAGGCAAAACATTAAGGGGGTGCAACAGAGCAGCAAGGGAACGGAGCAGCGAGGTCACCAGGGAATGCTGAAGGTGGACTTTGGGGCCAGGGAGTGGTGCCCCAACAGACTGGACTGGAAAACACTCCTAAAGGCCAACAAACAGTCCTTGAACTAGCTACAAACTTTTCTTTCTTGTTGTGTTTTGTTTTGTTGTTTGTCATTGGTTTGTTGTTGTGGTGGTTTTGTTGTATATTGTTTCTGGGTTTTGCTCTGTCTTGTTTTTGTGCATGTTATTATCTCCGCAGGTCTGTCTAAATAAGATAG
>NW_022111368.1:29634803-29660035 GCF_000313985.2 Echinops telfairi
CCCCACTATCATGATCCCAATTCTACCTTACAAATCTGGCTAGACCAGAGGATGTACACTGGTACAGATAGGAACTGGAAACACAGGGTATCTAGGACGGATGATCCCTTCAGGACCAGTGGTGTGAGTGACGATACTGGGAGGGAGGAGGGAGACTGGGTTGGAAAGGGGGAACCGATTACAAGGATCTACATGTGACCTCCTCCCTGGGGAACGGACAACAGAAAAGTGGGTAAAGGGAGACATAGACAGGGCAAGATATTACAAAATAACAATTTATAAATTATCAAGGGTTCATGAGGGAGGGGGGAGTGGGGAGGGAAGGGAAAAAATGAGGAGCTGATGCCAGGGCCTTAAGTGGAGAGCAAATGTTTTGCGAATGATGAGGGCAATGAGTGTACAGATGTGCTTTACACAATTGATGTATGTATGGATTGTGATAAGAGTTGTATGAGCCCCTAATAAAATGATTTTAAAAATTAGGGTGATCTATTAAACAAAATTAGCCATTGAAATTCCTGTAGAACTCAGCTCTTTACTTTGAAGCACATGGGGTTGCCGTGAGTCAGAATCAACGTGATGGTAACTGGGTGGTTGTCAGTGACCCTTCTCTTGCCTTATTTTGGAGAGGGATCCTTTTAATGAGGAGCACCCACAACAGGGAGAGATTAAGGCGTGTCCTATAAAGTGAGAACAGATCTGGTCAAATTACTCTGACATGGCACCTGTTTGTGGCTATCGACAAGAAGCCTGCGTCAACAAGGTCTGATGGAGAGAAGGGCAGGCCGTCTCTTGCCAATTGATGTGTGTCTGCCTCTAGACTCGCCTCCCCACCCCCGACCCCAAAGGGAAGGTTGAATCTGAGAGGACATGGCCACCCGCCCAGGGGCCGGGCTGTAATTGTTGATAAAGCTTAGGGAATCTTTGCTTTCTTTCCCCCCACTTTATGATTTATTTGCTTCCATCTCAGAATCCTATGCCAGTTTATCTTGGGCTTCCAGGAGCCAGAGCAACCAGACTGTGGGTGTGGTACAGCAGGACACCCAGGGCTTTGGAGACAGGTGGACTGGGGTGCCAGCCCCAACTTTCACTCTGCTTCTGAGCACAGCATCCCCTCCTTTGCTGCCCAGGCCAGCACCTCTGGGTTTTCTGCTCTTGGCATTGCAGGTGAAGAATTCTGTATTTGAGGATGTACAGCTTTCCTGTGAGTCTCCTCACTGCTTTGTGCTGTAGAGAAATGCTGCTAAGGGAGCTTGACTTGGATTTGAATCTTTTAAAAAAAATCATTTTATTGGGGGCTGGTACAGCTCTTATCACCATCCATCCATCCATCCATGCATTGTGTCCAGCATATTTGTATGTATGTTGCCATCATCATTTTCTTTCTTTCTTTTTTTTTTTAACATTTTATTAGGGGCTCCTACAACTGTTATCCCAATCCATACACACATCAATTGTGTAAAGCGCATTTATACATCGTTTCTCAAAACATTTTCTCTCCACTTAAACCCCCAACATTAGGTCCTCATTTTTCCCCTCTCTCCCTGCTCCCCCCTCCCTCATGAGCTCTTGATATGACAAAATAAATGGGTATTTTGTCATATCTTGCCCTGTCCGACGTCTCCCTTCACCCACTTTTCGGTTGTCTGTCCCCCAGGGAGGAGGTCACACACAGTTCCTTGTAATCAGTTCCCTCTTTCCTACCCATTCTCCCTTTACCCTCCCTGTTTTGCCACTCACACCATCATTTTCAAAACATTTTCTTTCTACTTGAGCCCTTGGTATCAGCTCCTCATGTTCCCTCCTCCCCCACCCTCCCAGATTTGAATCTTGATTTAAGTGACCAGAGTCTTTCTTAGGAATCCTGGGGGCACAGCAGTTATGGTTAGGCTCCTAATGGCGATGCCGGCAGGTAGAAACCACCAACCGGCCGCTCTGTGGGAGGGTTATGAGGCTTCTCCAGGAAGGAACCACAGTCTCAGAGATTCACAGGGCAGGACTGCCCTGTCGTGTCCCTGGGAATTTGGAGTTTTTCTCAGCTATACAATTAGGATTTAAGGCCAAACAAGGTGGTCAAAGATGAATGAGAAAACCTTGGTCAATAAAATGCCCATCACTTAACAGATGTTCAGTCATCACCTGCCTCCCTCTTTTAATTGTTTTATTACCACAATAATCCAGATGGGAGTGAGAGAGTCCAAACTCCATCCAGGAGACAAAAGAGATGAAGACCGGGTACTGATCATCATTTTAATAAAAGAAAGAAATCTATGTAAGACATTAGGAGATAAGTGCAGTGTTTTATGTTTACTGCTTAACCATTTCTTTAAAACGGTGGCAAATATATAGTGTGTGTTTTTTTAAACAAACCTATGGTGAAATGTTTCCTTTATTTTTGCAAGTAGAACTGGCCACGTGTAGGAGGGCGTGGTGAGGGTTCGAACAACTTGTGCACGGATATGACTTTATATTGCGTAAGCTTCTTATGGACATGACGTAAAACACAGAAGTCATAAATACAGCTTCAGGGCAAACAGATTAAAAACAAAATTAAAGACAGTCCTCCAACTGGGGAATGGCATTTATCTGAGGGGACTTCTTCAGCAAGCTTGTGGAAAAATAGAATTTAAAGATCATGGAAATTTTGAAGCCCCCTTGAATAGCCAAGTTATTTTTCTTAGTATACAAAGAGCTCTTTGAAATTGCAAAGATAATATCTCTTGATGGAAAAACTATGAAGAGATAATTGACTGAAAAATAGAGGCCAGTTTTCTAAAGTACCCGACCTTCCCTTCTGAGGTCAGGGATGGTTCCCCACAGCCCATACAGGAGGCTCAGGTTGGATTCCTGGTCAATGTACCTCATGTGCAGCCAGCACCACCCGTCTGTCAGCAGAGGCTTGTGTCGGCTGTGTGGCTGCACAGGCGCCATCAGGACTTCTACATGAAAACTAACTAAGCTGAAAGGCCTGCAGATCTATTTCTGAACATCAGCCAAGGAAAGCTGTCAGGACCACAATGGTCTGATCCCCAGCCTGCCACGGCAGTGCCACGAGACCTGGCCGGACTTCATTCTGTTGCCGGGAGCTGCATCCGTGGCACTGAAAATCAAGAGCAACTGTCACCTTGCACAATAGAAAGAGGTATTGCTTTGAGCCCCCCCAAGGTTGGCAAAGAGTACTTGTTAGATAGCCGGTCACCGGGATGCCATACCACCTGGTGGCTTCCGTGGGGATTGGTGAGAGTCTCTAGGAAGATGCTTTGGTAACCTCTTTCAGATTAAACTCACACATCTCCTCAACTTGTTGTCATTGGAATCCTTTTCTTGAAAGGCTTCAAATGAAGTCTCCCTTTTATGGCATTCATATACTTACAGATCTGCTAGAAAGTTTTCAGAGAGGTACAGAGAAGAAGAGAGAGACTTTTGTTTCTTCTTATATCCACTTTTGTACTTTTCTTCAAGTTACTTGTAATTTGTTTCTTTAAAAAACAACAGTTAAAGAGACAGAAATCATGTTATTATAGCCACTTTTATATCCATTGTTATTGTTATTATGAGGATATACCCCCCCAAAATTGGAATTTTTTTTCAAAGCTATGTATTTAAATTTTTTTTTTTTTCACAAAACAGCCATATCACCTTCAAAGTACTCTCCATCACACTTAATACATTTGTCAGATCTGTGATTCTGCTCTTGGAAACATCTTTCAAACTTATCTGTTTGGATGGCGACAGCACCACCCTCTTCTACATAGTCAAATCACTGTCCTTTCATGTCCCTCTTCATGCTTGGAAACAAAAAAGAAGTTGCACAGAGTGGGGTCAGGTGAGTAAGGTGTGTGGGGCAAGAGGGCATGCTGTTTTTTGCCAAAAACTGGAATAAGGAGATGGTGTGTGAGTTAGTTAATTGTGCTAGCCTGGCCGATAATCACATGTGGTGCTGGTTGAAAGGCGGAGGGATAAATGGGTGGTGAAGCCTCGCCTTTCTAGTTCTCGGGTCTCTTGTTTTGTGATGGTTGCATCGGGTGCAGCTGCCTTAGCAGTTCCCTGCTTCAGCTGGCAAGATGGATTTCCTACAAGACATCCCCAAGGAGAAGCCGCATGGATCTATCCCGATGCAACCCTGGGTGCTGGAGTGGCCGTGTAGAGACCCCTGCCAGTGCTGAGATGCTTACACGTTCACTGACTCAGCTTTCCTCCTGCAGTCGGCAATATTGCCTCTGTTTTGTGAGGTGAAGGACTTTGTGGACTGGTGTTGGGTATGGTTTAATGTTGGACTTGTGGGCTTGGGCAGCATTGGGTTGGGATGTTTTCGTGATGCACATTTTCTTTGCATAAAACTCTCTCTTATACATGAGTTGCTGTGGATTTGTTTCTCCAAAGTACCCAGACTAATACAGTGTGTGAGCAGGTTCATTGTTGTGGTGGCAAAAACAGTTCCCCTCCTGCCACAAATCAGGCCTTTTTGGTTGCACAGTTATGCAATCTTTTCAGAACCTGTAAATAGAAAGCTTGGTCAACAGTCTGACCTGGTGAAACAAACTCCAAATACACTATCCCCCTCACATCCAAAAAACAAATGAGCATGTTTTTTTGGGGGGGGGGGGGTTGTACCCCCTTGTATATTTATTGCTTAGCAATGAGATAAATGTTACCTCTTACAGTTTCCTATACAGGGGGGCTCCAAAAATATGTGGAAATTTTCTCTTAATCCCATTGTTCATTGAACTTTTTGAAGTCTTTGTATCAGTTTCATAGTCAGCACTCAAACATTTGCTTTACAAAAGAACACTCAGCAATCAAGTCTAATGCAAGATGGTTTCTCAATCATTGCCTCAATTGCTAACTCTAATTGCGTAACAGAATGGTCTCTGTAATTGCTTAACAGAATGGTCTCGCTAGACCACAGGTCCTTCTGCCCATGGCTTTGTATTTCCTTAAGAAACCTGGCATAGTCATGATGATTTCATAGCTCACCCCGTCTGACTGTCCCAGGCTCGCAGTTGATTCCTCCTTTGGATTCCCCACCACACTTTCACACAGAGGCTAACCATGATGGAGATTTTGAGCCCAGAGTAGAAGTAGGTATATCTGGAGGGGCTGAGACAACTTAGGAGAGGGAATTGCACAAAAGGAAATCAATAATAACAACAACAAAGACATGAATGGCTTAAAAAGTTCTAGCTGCCATTGGTTGATGGCTTACTGTGTGCACATTGGATGCGTTTGAACTGTGGTGTTGAAGAGGCACAGACTAATAAGTCTTAGAAGAAACACAAGCAGAATGCTCATTAAAAGTGAGGATGGAATCCCATGGGGCCTCCCTCCAAGGTTCTGGCCGGTGGAAGGAATTTGGTCCTTCGCTAGGCTGCTGGTGGCCATGCCGGCTTAGGGAGGAGGCGTGCAGAGGAATGTCTGGCCCACAGAAACCTTGCCAAGAAATCAAGGGATGGCATTCCTCCCTGGGAATGGAATTATTAACATTTCTTTATTTGTGGTTCCCTTTGATCACTCAGCATATGCTGCGGGATCATGTCCTGTTGGAGTTGTGCCCTGTGCAGGGCATCCAGCTTCTGGGCTGGACCTACGTGGAAGCCAACCTGAGGGACACCCGAGGCAGCCTTTGCCACTGAACCCCCCACCCCGCACCCCGGGCAGTGGATTCAACGGCTTGCACACAGTCTGAGTTTCCGAGTGCTGATGCGGGCAGGTCCCCTCGTCTTTTCTCCCCGTCGCTCACGACAACCCCCACATCGCTTTTCCTGGAACCGGGCGTCAGTTCCACTACCAGGGAAGACTCGGAACCAGAGTGCCTGGAAAAGGCACTGGAGGCCCCGACAGGGCAGAGATCACCTCACACAGGCCTGGCCTGAGTCAGCCGGTGATTGCATCTTCTTTTGGAAGCCTTCACGTGACCGGGACGGAATGGAAAATGCTCCTGACTCCCCCAGGAGGAATGCTGACCTCCCTGGAGCTGACCCTGATGGAGTTTCCTGGCTAGGTTTCTGCGGTCTCCCGAGGAGCCTGGGCCCTGCAGTGTGGGCATTGAGCAGTTTGCTGAGAGTCTGCATGACAAGTACCGAGCATGCCCTAAGTTCTGGGCACTTGGCCAGGTGCTTGACGTGTGGTATTCAGTTTTTTCCCTCACAGCTTTTTCCTGTGGTATGCGAGATCTATGTCTGCTGGATGCTGTCTCCCATTTGCCTTCTGTGGGGGGTGGTCCCTGTGAGCTGCGAGGTGACCGGGCCCCAGAGTACCCCTCATTGGTCCAGAGCATCCCCCTGCCCCTCCACATGCACTCCGCTTTGCGTTAGGAGCCGTCTCGTCCCACTGGGAAAGACTGGGGTGAGTGAGCCCCCCTGGAGATAACCTTGTATTCGGAGGGAAGGTGTGCAGCAGGGTGGCGGAAGGTGGGGGGAGATAGTGTCTGTCAAAGAGGCTGCTGTGGTCCCATCTCCCCAGCTCTTGGCTGGCCTTCGAGCCCCCTCCCCTGGCCCTGTTTCCCAGCCTCTTCGGCCTTTCATCCTGTGCTGCTCAGTGGCACGCTGGGCTGCGTTTTTGTGGGTGTTTCCTGTCTGCATGGCTGGTTTCCATGAAGATCTGGACCCATTTGTGTCTGGGGCCCTTGTGTTTGGAGTCTCACTCCTCCTCCTTCCCCGTCGGCTCCGTGGCAGGGTTGAGCCGCCTCTGACACACAGTGGCGTTCGCCTGGCTCATAGCCCTGCACTTCAGAGTGGTTTGGGGGAGGGGGCACCGCTTGGCTTATTTGCTAGTCCTCTTCATTTATCACCAGTTGGACCCCATCCAACCCCATCATAGGACCCACTCACTCTGCTGGAGGCCATCCTGTCCTTGCAGGCAAGCTTTTTGTATTGGGATCACCATTTGGCAGTAGGCCCAGGGCCCATAGGCCGGGAGCAGTGTGCTGGGTGTTCTGAGGGTAGGAAGCACAGAACTGACTCTTGCCAGGGGTGAATAAAATATCACTGGAGAGACCATCAGGGTGACATTGACTGTAGGTTGACCTCCGTTATAAAGTACCCTAAGCTTAGCATAAAAAAAAATACATCCGTGTAAGTGTAGAACTGACCCCTCTGTATGGGGGAAGTCTTGTTCTCTGTGCAGTGACGTGTGACGAGTGTCCTGTCGTTCTGAAGCTGCTACCCGCCCTTCCTTTCTCTGCAGAACATGGAGAGTTCCTGGCCCTGGACCTCGGAGGGACCAACTTTCGGGTGCTCAGGGTGCGGGTGATGGACAATGGCCTCCGGAGGGTCGAGATGGAGAACCAGATCTACGCCATCCCTGAGGACATCATGCGGGGCAGTGGCACCCAGGTACCAGCTTTCTCTTGGGCGGCCACTGGGGCTCTGGACACCCCTTGGCAGGTGTTGGTCTCGAGGGAAAAGTTTTGGCTCTGACTCTGGCACCTCTGCTGGGTGAGCCCCCCACCCCCACCCCACCCCTGGAGCCTGGGTGAAGCTCTATTCAGCCAGGGATGTGGGTGGGCCTCAGAGCAAGGGCCATGGCGTGAGGCCCTGAGGACCTGGCTGGGTTGCATGAGGACATTTTGATTTTGTCATCACTTTTGAGTTCTGCTTCATGTGCAGAAAAGCCAGCTGCCGGGAGACTGGCCCACTCTCACAGACACCTGCAGTTGTTCATGGTGCTCTTGAACATGGAGTCTGCAGGATACACAATTGTGCTTTGAACTTCTATGGGTGACTCTCCCACCTGCTCCTGGGCCACTCTGCAGCCCTCTTTGGCTCACTGTGTTACCACTGTATTGCATTGACTCGGGGCCTGCCTCTTGCCTTTCTGTTGACTTGCTTGCTCTCTGCCTGGCTGTGTGCCACAGGACTTTTGCTTCCAGCACCAGAGAGCCTTTTGAGAAGGCCTAAAACCCAGCTCTGGGATATCTGTGCCTCCTGGCATTACCCTGGACACCATGTACTTCCACAGTGGCCCCAAAGCCTAAGGTCAACAAGAATCATGCTTAGGCATCCCCCCATCTCGGTGGCTTGTGGAGCCGTGTTGTGGACATAGGACATGCTCAATAAAAGGAGTGAATGGGGAAGACACATGAAATCTAAGTAAGAACCCTCTCAACAATAGCCCGAAAAGAATGAGCAACGATGGAATGATCATGAAGATCACCTTGAGGCAGATGCGGCATTGGGGTCTGTTTCCTGCTGGGAATCGCCACACACACACACACACACACACACACACACACACACACACACACACAGTTAAAGAAGATGATGCTGAGCCTTCAGTAGATACCAAAAGGAACAAGTATTTGGCAGACACCAGGCAAAGAGCTTTATATGATTTTGTCACTTCACACTCACACTAGTTCTATGAACTTGGGTGCTACCCTCGTCTCTACTTTATAGCTGTAGAGCGGACTTAGAAAGACTGAGCTGCTTAACTATAGGCACAGGCCTGGGACAGGCCAGAGACTGAGACAGGTGCAGAGCTGGATTGATAGGCCCGACACCTGTGCTTATACAACTCTAGGGCACTCTGTCCACTTGGCAGTCTGAGCGTGGCCTTCCCTGGGGTTATACAATATGGTGGTCGTGGGTCCACTGGGCTAGGGATCCTGTAGATACTATTCTGGCGGTGGGGTAGGTCTGTCAGGGGCACTCTCAGGTCTCCTAGGGAGCCCTGTTAACATAGGAGTAGTCATTCCCTTAGCACCCAGTCCATTGCTGAGTGGTAGCCACAGGTCTAGCCACTATTCCTTATTGTTGGGTGTCTAAGGAGACTGGTCCCCTCTCTCACCTGCTTTATAACAAACTTCCCCTGAGGGCGTCCTTGAGGCAGGCACCCCCTACACTGGACGTGTAGAGCACAAAGGTGCAGAAGAGAAAGATCCTACCAGCCAGCTGCTCACCATCCACGGATCAGCGGTCATTGAAAGCATTCTGAGGATTTCTCGCTACTTGGCCTCTGGCTACAGGAATGCTAGTGGCACAGCAGTTTGTTTCTCCGCTGCTAACTGAGAGGTTGGATTGAAACCCACTAGCTGCTCTGCAAGAGAAAGTTATAGCAGACAGCTTCCAGAAAGATCCACAGCCTTGGAAAGGGTTGTGTATTTCACTCTGTAACCCCAAAACACATGTGGTAAATCCGAACCTGTATGCCTATGTTCTACCTGTGTCGAACTACCACCAGTCCATGGTAGTTTGTCATACGGTGGTGGCTTGTGTGTTGCTCCCATGCTGGAAGCGAAGCCACCAGTATTCCACAGACCAGCAGCGTCGCCCATGGTGGACAGGTTCCAGCGGAGCTTTCGAACGAAGACAGACTAGGAAGAAAGACTTGGTGATCTACTTCTAAAGAAATCGGCAGTGAAATCTGAGTAGCAGTGGAACGTTGTCTGAATCGTCTAGAAGCTATGATGCTGACAAAGAATGCTGACTATACCGCGGACAACTCTGTCTTAGAAGACATATGGCCAGACTGCCTGTGAGGTCCATTGGGCACGTTATTTCTCAACAGGGCACGGTTCTTGGTGAAGCGCATCAGGGTCAGTCAAGTAAAAGGCCAGTGTAAAAGAGGAAGCCCTCCCTGAGATGCACTGACACGATGACTGTGGCAATGGGCTCAAGCAGAGCAGTGATTGCGATGATGGCCCAGGACCAGGCGGTATTTTGTCCTGTTGAAGGAAAGATTGTTCTGAGTCAGAACTGCCTGAGCAGCACTTCACAACAGCAGGGCCTGTGATTCGAAGCCCGTTTGGGCATAGATTGTCTTTGTGCGGTTACTGGGATAAGGTGAGGGTAGAGTGTGTTTTATGTAAATCTCTTTTGAGATATAAAAGAGATCAAACAGGCAAGTGAAAGAAGCAGCGATGGGGTTCAGTAGGGGCCACACGGAGCAATCATGCAAGGATCCAGGAAGCAGAAGCTAGAGAGACAGAGCTGGAGGAGAGAGCCTGCCCTTCCCGCCGCGGTTTGAATTCTGGCCTTCTAAACTGAGAAAGTGAATTTCTGTTTGTTCAAGCTACCCATTGGTGGTATTTCTGCTATCGCAGCACGAGGGAAAGAAATAAAGAAATCTGTGGGGCAGTTCTAGTCTGTCCCACAGGGTGGGAATCAGCTCGACGGCAGTGTGTGTGTGCTGCTCTGGGAGAATTGGATCTGGGACCCCTAGTCCACTGTTCTTTCTGCACACCAGGCTACCTCCTGTGAAAGGAATTTCAGACCATGAGTGAAACACGTGGGGAGATATTTTTAGGCCCTTCATTTGGCCTTGAGGATGTATGTCCCTGAGGGTAAACCTGCTTTTCGAGTTTTAATGTTGGGGTTGAGGCAAGGAGAGCAGGCTCCTGAGACTATGGACGTTAGCTCTCCTGAGAGTATCACGTGCTGCCAGTGGAAAGTCAGGAAGGACATGGGATGGAGATTCTTGCATCACCTTCCTCAGCCTGTAGCTTGTTCCTCATTGGAGAAGCACAAGGTGCTGGGGTGCTGAAGAGGCTGGGCCCTGCAGTCAGGCAATGGACTTGTGATTCCAGGCAAGTTACTGTGCCTGGAAGAGATGGCTAGCTCTTCCTTCAGGAGGGCTAACCACGCTTGTTTTACAGGGTTTCGTCTGTGCATTTAATGGCTTCACACTCTGCTCACAGTTCCTATGGCCAGCAAGGGTACCGTTCCCACGATGGAGTCTTTTCTTTTTTTTAAAATCATTTTATTAGGGGCTCATACAACTCTTATCACAATCCACACACACATCAATTGTGTAAAGCGCATTTATACATTCATTGCCCTCATCATTCTCAAAACATTTCCTCTCCACTTAAGCCCCAGGCATCAGGTCCTCATTTTCCCCCTCCCTCCCCCCTCCCTCATGAGCCCTTGATAGTTTATAAATTATTATTTTGTCATATCTTGCCCTGTCCAACATCTCCATTTACCCACTTTTTGGTTGTCCGTCCCCCAGGGAGGAGGTCACATATAGTTCCTTGTAATCGGTTCCCTCTTTCCTACCCACTCTCCCTCTACCCTCCCAGTATCGCCACTCACACCACTGGTCCTGCAGGGCTCATCCACCCTGGATTCCCTGTATTTCCAGTTCCTATCTGTACCAGTGTACATCCTCTGGTCTAGCCAGACTTGCAAGGTAGAATTCGTGCCTTGATAGTGGGAGCGGGGAGGAAACATTTAGCAACTAGAGGAAAGTTGTATTTTTCATCGTTGCTACATCGCACCCTGACTGGCTCATCTCCTCCCCGAGCCCACGATGGAGTCTTGACATCCAATTAACTCAAAGCAAACCCCAGAGAGCAGGTACCACGCTGGCCTGTGACTGTGGAAAACACTTGGTAACGTGGACTCTATGCTTAACCTTTCCGGTGGCCAGGGGACCTGGTGCTGGGTGAATGTTTAAGACTGATGTGCATCTTTGCTCCATCTCCAAAGCCTGTTGTGTATCCCTGAACAACATGAAGGGCCCCTGGTACCCTGTAGATCTTGCTGTCACCCTCCTCAGAGCTTTGAAGGTCTTGGGAGACCTGCCAACCATGAGTCAGACCTCTGCCAATCAAGACAGATTCAAAGAGGCCAATGAATCTATTTCAAACATCCAAGCATCATGTAAAGTTTAGCTGGAAAAACTTACCTTTCAAACCACAGAGTTAGAGGCTATAAAGGAAATTGACTTCTTCATATAACACAGACAAAATGTTACACATGCGTACGTGTGGGCAGGCACACACATGCATCCACATACAATCTGTGAGACTTACCTGGAAGCAACTATAAAATCCCAAACCCAACTTGCTGTTGTTGGGTTACTTCTGACTCTTAGTCTCCGTATATTACAGGGTAGAACTGCCCCCTTGAGTCCTATATCTTCACATCTTTGTGGGAGTAGACAGCCTCGTCTTCCTCTCATGGAGTGGGTGGTGGGTTCAAACTGCTGACCTTGTAGCTAGCAGTTCAGTGCATAGCCCTCCAGAGTTGCTTTTGGAAGCAACTCTAGAGCTACTGAAGTATCAAGGAGCAGGAGAGTGAATGCGCTATCAAAGGGGAACATAAGAAAAGTCAGAGAAAGCGGGGGCTCTGTTTCACCCTAAGGAAGGGGACTGGGAGGAAATGCACTGCAGCTATTTGAGGGATCCTTTCTCCTCACTTCCCTTCCCCCACCCCAACAACTGCATTCCTTTCCAATTTTTGCGTAATTCAAACCAAAACCAAATCACCCACCTCCAAACCTGCATTGTTCTTGAAGAACTGTGAAGCCAGGGCAGTGTGATTTCCTGGGTAGGCTCTGCCTTCTAGTGCTTTGCTACGTGTCTCACTTCCACTGTGAATTACAGCGGATTACAAATCTTAACAGCACCTACTTAAGCTTTTAACACTGTTCTATGTGGGAAGGGGACTGAGCAGATTCTCAGACCATCGGGAAGAGGAAGGCTTCATAATGTCATACAGCGATGCTCTTGGAGCCTTTGTAAGGCGGGAAGGTGTTAGCTTGTTTTGCCCAGCATAACACTTCTCTTGTTTCTCAGCGAATAGTGAGAAAATGAGATACCAGTCCAATTTGAGAGACGTCCTCTGTTGCGTCTTTCCATAGGTTCAGGTTCTTCTAACCACAGGAGCTTGTGCAGTGGTACCTGCTTGACACGGTAGCCACTGGCCACCTGTGGTCGTTGGGCACCAGGAATGGGGGTAAGGTGACTGAGGAAACAAACTTTGAAATGGGAAAAACTCTAATTCGCTCGAGTGCCACGTGTATGTAGCTGGCTGCTGTTGGTCCCTTCTGGCTCTTGGTGAGGCCCCATGTGCAGAGGAGACCAGTGCTGCCCGGGTTTTCAAGGCTGGGGTCTTTGACAAGCAGACGGCTTCCTGGACTTGTGTCTAGAGATGCCTCCCTGTGGGTCCCAGCTGCCAATCTTTCAGCTTTGCACCACTCAGGGACTTGATTGCTCTGTTGGGCAGTATAGTATTTATTTATTGTTGCTGTTTATTTATTTATTTCAACAGGTTTATTAACATGCAATTAGCATACCCTACAACTCACTCATTGACACATATTAAAAAGTGGTGCGATCATCACTGTAATCTATGGTAGAACATTTCCATTCTTGAACTCATTATTATTTGCTCCCTTTTCTCCCTCAACTTTTTGTGCCATAACCCTAACCATCCATTCTTTCAGATGGCATCTCTAGCTCCAGCTATCCTGATTTCATAGGAAAAAAAATCCCCCCCACCAAAAAGCAATAGAAAATCCCAACAACAGCAGGCAAAGAAAAAAGAGAAAAACCTCAATAAAAAGAAAGCAAAAAAGAACAGCTAGAACAAATTTAAAATGGTTAAAATGAATAAGGCGTTAAATTTTGCCCTAACTACATGAATCTACTTGAATCCACATGAATCTACTTTTTATTGCATTCTGCATGAATCTACATGAATCTACTTTTTACTGCATTTTACATGAATCTACTTTTTACTGCATTTTACATGAATCTACTTGAATCCACATGAATCTACTTTTTACTGCATTCTGCCTGCTTGGCCTCAAGGCTGTTCACTTCCTGGCCACTGGTCGGAGGGGATTCTCGGAGGCCTAGTCCTTTTCACTTCCCTCCTGCTTGTCCTCCTTGTGTCCGGAGCACAGGTGCACAGGGATGGGGGAGGGGAAAGCATTTGTTTTCTGTCGGATGGCCACTGCCATCCCCGATGATTGGCTGTATCTGCGCACAGCGTTTACAACTTCCTTCTGGTTAAAAACGACTTAAACAGAAGATCCTCATTTTGCTGACGTGCTGGGATTTTTTTTACCCTTATGGTAACGTGTCTCCTGATACACTTCCCCCAGAGACTGCTACTGAATGTCTGTCTAGAAATCACATTTACATATTAATCCATGCCCTCTGCTCAAGGGGACTGGCGGTGTGCAATGGGCCCTTCCTCTTAGAGAGCCTTGAGGTGGCCCAGCTGTGCTTTACTATCTCTTGAGAATGGTTGGCTTGGTGTGGAGGCTCAGCCTCAGCGGTGGCTAATTTTCCACTAATCAGGAGCAACCAAGCGGCAGGATGGGGGTCGGAAGCTCACTAAGAACTGACGACCTTCCACATCTGGGTCCCCCTGCATCCTTCCCATTGAGCAAATTCCACTTTTGCCTGGAAATGTAGATGCTTTTGTGGCTTGTGGACCACTTTGGCTGAGGATCACCAGGGGGCTGTTGGTCTGAATGCTGGGCCCCATGCCCCGAGGTTCTGATTTAGTGGGTCTGGGTTAGGGCCCCAGGATTTGCATTTCTAACAAGTTCTCCTGTGATAGTGATGTTACTGGTCTAAGACCACACTTCAGGAACCACTGTTCAGTGGACTCCTCCCTGCTTCTGCCTAGAGAAGAAGAGGAATGTTGTCCTCCCCCATCTCCCTTGGCTTTTAGCTTTTGCTTCATGACCAGCGTGACCCTTGTTCTGTTCATCCTCTTTCACCCCTGTTTGCTGTCTTACACCAGTTGTCCCTAGCCTGAGTCCATTTACAGTGATCTGCTCCTGGAGGATGAAGTTGCCCGGAAGGAGCCCAGGGAATTGTGGGCTTTGGGACTGATCACAAACCCTGGATTATTGTGAATGTGGCTTTTCCCCACAGTCCTCAGCCTCTTTAGGAGTTGCAGGTTCCACAGATCATGGTCATGGTTGTGAGGTTGCCCACAACACTTTTTATTCTTCAGACATTGACTGGGCTTACTGAATATTCCACTTTGGAGTTAACAAACAAAGACGCCTCCTTTGAATTGCTCCTGGGAGTTTATGGTTCTAGAATGGAATAAAATTATAAGGTAAATTTGAGATTATGGTTCTAGAATGGAATAAAATTATAAGGTAAATTTGCTTGCTTTTGCTAGGTTGGTTCATAGACTAGCAACAGAGAGACCCCCACCCCCGCCCTTGTCCCGCCACTTCCCCCATCTCAAGAGACAGGAGAGCTGAAATATTTCTTGGCAGTAAGTCCGTCTGCCCTTTCTGGTAAAATAATCAGCTGTCCACCCATGTCAAGGGGATTCTGACAGGGCCACTGAGGGATGTTCTGTTCCCGGGTCACAGGAGGACTTCCTGGTTGACTTCGGCCAGGGTTTCCTTGGTCTCACAGGGCTCTTTTGACCGTGGTTTCAAACAATGGTGTGCAATGAAAGACTGTGTAATGACCACTGCCTTGTGTTAAGCACGTTGTATGCATTGACTCTCTAAGGCCTTTCAGGGCAGGCATTGTTATGACTCATTTTCCAGATGAGCATAGGGGACCCAGAAGGATAAGGATCGCGCCCACCTTCAGTTAGCTCCTCTCTGAGCTCAGAGCCCAGGCCTCCCTTTCATGTCGGTGCCCCTCTGGCTTCCTGCTCACCTTCCTTGTGTTGTGCGCCCGCAGCTGTTCGACCACATTGCCGAGTGCCTGGCCAACTTCATGGGCCAGCTCCAGATCAAAGACAAGAAGCTCCCGCTGGGTTTTACCTTCTCCTTCCCCTGTCACCAGACGAAACTAGACGAGGTAAGATGGAGTCTTCCCTTTCATTCCTTTGTCCTTGGGGCTGGGAGGAAGGGAGAGACTGATGGGCTGTGCAGGCACGGTGTGAACAATGAGAGCTCTGTCTTGCTGAGTGACGAGGTGCTTGAGTGTGTGTGTGTGTGTGTGTGTGTGTGTGTGTGTGTGTGTGTAAGGGTGAAAGGATCAGAATATGAGGAAGTCTTCTAGTACTTTTCTCCCACTCCCCTCACCCCTTCCCCAGTTCACATTTTCTTTCTCTCCGGGAACACGGCTGAGACATTAGCAGGAACAGCCTCGCCTCAGTGTGTATACAGAGTATTACACTGAGGATCTTAGAGTGAACACTACCTGGGAACTTGGTGGCTTTTGGTTGGCTGACACTGATATGAAGATGTGAATGTCTGATTTTGATGACTTTATCACTTCCTCTTTCCCCTTTTGGGTAATAAATCACGAGGGGCTCATTTATTTAACCTCTATTTTCCTGGTCTCTGCAGGGCCCATGCTTCTCCAGTGAGTCAGAAAGCACTATGTAGATTCAGTCATGATTTAGTTTGGGTTAGCTCAGTAGCGGTGGGGGTGGAGGTGGAGGTCTTGCTAATGGTTTTTATGTCATGGGTGGAGCATGCAAGTTTTGGGTGGGAGAATTTATGTTCGTTCCTTGGTGTTTCTCCAGAGTTTCCTGGTCACCTGGACTAAGGGGTTCAAGTCCAGTGGTGTGGAAGGCCAAGACGTGGTGCGTCTGATCCGGAAGGCCATCCAGAGGAGAGGGGTGAGTAGGGCTGGCTGCACGCACAAGTCACAGTCATGGTGGGATCTTTCTCGGGGTCTGGGGACCCTTTCTCTTCTTCTGAAGCCTGAGAATCAGCATGAGAGGCTTGTGGTTTTTCCGAGGGAGAGACTTTCTTTTCTTCTTCCCCTGCCCCCCATCACCTTTGTGAGCAGAGGCTGTTGGGTTTTCAGATGAGCATCACGATTAAATCATCTTAGTCTAGGCGCCAGAAAATCTTGATTGTCTTTAACCTGAAAAAGGCTTGCATATCACCGTCAAGAACGTGGGGGTGAGGTTGACACCGGTGGGAAATGAGCCAGGGAAAAGGCAAGGTAAAGTAGTGATTGGGAGGGAGAGAGGAGAAGAAAAGAAAGAGCTTCTTCTAGTGCGGTGATGGCAAAAGCCAGCCCGCAGGGGCCTGTCATCATGGATGACCACGATGGACACAAGCAGAGAGTGAGCTGCATTGCCGTCGGACCGGCTCTGGCTCTGGACCCAGCGGTGAGGCATTGGGCTGCTAACCCCAAGGTTGGTGGTTCAAACTCACCGGCCACTTCTCAGGAGAAAGAAGAGGCTGCTCCTGTAAAGATTTACGGTCTCAGAAATCCTATAGGTGGGGGGGGGTCACACAGAGTGGAGACGTTAGCAGTGGAGTTGGTCTGGGTATCACCATGGGGCGTGCTGCCCTTTCTCCGCATCTTCCCATCTGTAACTTTCTGTGATGACCGAAGGTCAGAGCCCTCTGTATTATCTCCACAGGACTTCGATATCGACATTGTGGCGGTGGTGAATGACACAGTCGGGACCATGATGACCTGTGGTTATGATGACCAGAACTGCGAGATCGGTCTCATCGTGGGTGAGTGAACCCTGCGGCATGAACACGGGGCGTCGGCTGTAAGGGAGGCGGTGCTGGGGTCACGTTGTAGGAAGCTCCAGAATGCAGTAGTGAGAAGCCCCAGTCAACTAGGCAGTCTCAGAGAGCAGGGCCCTGGGGCAAGAGGAAGGCGCGGGTTGTGTGCAGGGGGCTGTGTGGACAGACACCAAGCGGCCCCTTACTCTGGCCAGGCACGGGCAGCAACGCCTGCTACATGGAGGAGATGCGCCACATTGACACGGTGGAGGGCGACGAGGGCCGCATGTGCATCAACATGGAGTGGGGGGCCTTTGGAGACGACGGCACGCTCAACGACATTCGCACTGAGTTTGACCAGGAGGTCGACATGGGCTCTCTGAACCCTGGGAAGCAGCTGTGAGTAGGGTCCCTTCAGTCTTGGGGTGGGCTTGGCGTCGGGGAGGAACCAGGGACGGGGCGAGGGCTAAGCAGTGGTTTCCGCGCTTTTCTGACAGCTCTAAAGGTTTGCCAAAGATACCTGGTTACAGGGAGGCAGAGTTCCTTTGGCACACTTTGATGAAATTGCCAAGACAGTTCTAAAGAGATAGCACAAGCAGGTATCTCAGGCTAGCACTGATAATTTGGCCGTGACTTGCAGAGCAGCCGTCTGGAAAGACTGTCGTCCAAATGTGTGCTCTTGCTCTTTCTTTCTGCCTTCTACTTAGGAATTGTCCCGAGAAGTAGTTACCGAGCCACATAAAAGAAGTCACGTTGAGCTGGGCCCATAGCTCCCACCCTGTCACTGGTCAGAGGTCAAGGGTTGGTTAGTTGACCTGTCAATAACTGGCTGAGACTTTGACTTAGACCGATGAGCTAGGCAGGACCCCAAGGAGTCAGAGAACCTCTTGTCTCAGCCACAGGTCAACCCTGTGCCAATTGGAAAAGTTGCCAAGGATCCTCCTTGACCTCTTTCCTTGGACACTCTGGCCCAGATAGTGTCCCGGGATATAACCATTGTATCCCTAGGGGGTGGACTGGTGTGGGGTTGGGGGTAGGGTGGTGGTGGTGGTGGTGACATTTTGCTCCCTTGAGTGCTACACACTGCAGTCTGACCAGACTTGAGTTTTAGTGACTTTCGACTCTTACGAAACAGGATTGCACTCTCCCAAGCAGGTGCCGAGGGAAGATCTCGAAACAGGGGTGGCTGCAGGCACTGAAGGCAATTGCAACATATTTTGAGCAACGCAACACTTCTTGAGCCTTCTGGTGGCCGGGATTATTTTAGGAAAGCTTTTAGCACAGTTCTCTGCTTTGACAGGACTCCAACCCTAGAAGCCAGGCCAGCACTTTCTTTACCGGAGAGTCTTTGCTTCCTCAAAGCCCAGCTTGTTGAAGTCGTTGGCTTCTCCTCATGGTTGTGACCTCTGTGTAACTTTCATCTGAACCTCCTGGTTGTGTCTGTCCTGGGTGGTGAGAGGCTGATGGGCCGAGATGTCACTCTGCACTTGCTCCACCTAATGAGGTACATCCAAGTAGCCAGATGGATGCCCTTTGAAGCGTCACAAGGCAAAATTGCCACCCCCACTTTGTCAACGCACTCGCTGACTTGTCTTTCGACAAAGCAGAGGTTGGGAGGACCTGCATCACATGGTCAATCACGGCAGCCTTGCAGTTAGAATAGACAACTGTTGGTCCTCGTGGTATGTTTTCAACTTAATATATTCGAAACGTTGTCTAAAAGTAAGTGTTTTTTAAAAAAGCTTTATGCTGTTGCCCTCCCTTCAGAGCCCAGCCTGTAGGACCAGCACTCTAGTTAGCTCGGAAGGAAGACGATCAGACAGCAGACAGGCTAGTTCCTTCCCATGTCCACTGTGCCCAGGCCGACAAGGCAGAAGTTGGAAGTAATTTGTCAGGTCTCTAGTTAGCTCCAATTCTGCTGTCCCCAGCTTGGGAGTCTTGAGCCAGTCATTTCCTCCATTGCCTCTCTTGTCGAAGGCCCTAGCTGATGTCCAGTGCACCTCCTCGCCTGCTCTGGGCCTCCTCCTTGCTGCAGCCCACTGCCCACTCTAGTACGTACTGGTAGGCCTGGGGGCCTCCTCTCTCTAGGACCCAGAGCCGCCCCCACATGCCAAGAAGTAGGTGGGCTTTGCCAAATAAAAGGGCAAGGGGGGCTTGGTTTTCCCTGTCTGTCACACACTTGTAGCCAGAGGGTCTCTTTCAACAAAGAGAACAGTGTCCCCTAGTGTTGGAGAAATACAGTACGTGACACCCTTCTCAGCTTGGCCTCCACCCCCTGCCTTTCTGTAACAGTCCCCTAGGAATTTCCACCCCGACTCCCTCCCAAGTTCCCGAGATTGTCCGACTTTTAGTGCTCCTGTTCAGCTGTCCCAACCTGCCTCGCTAACCTTGCCCCTCACCCCCTGCACGGGTTGTTTTCAGACCTTGACCTTCCATGCAGGGCCGGCAGCAGGAAGGAGCCCTGTGGGTTGAGGGTCACTGGACCTCTGCCTCCATTGCGTCAGACTGACTCCTTGGTCTCTTAAAATTACCCTGCCCCCCACCCCCGTCCTCTCCCTTGGTGCCTGTGGAGTCCACTCTCCTGACCCCTGCGGTAGAGTGCCACCGCCCCACCGGGTGTCCTGGCTCCAGATCCCCAGAGCTTTCTCCCACCCACTCCGTAGATTCTCCTACCTGCGGGGTAGGTTCATGCCACCAACTGTTTGGTTAGCAGCCGAGTCCTTGCTTTAACAAGAACGTCCAGCTGTCCCAGCACCTTCTGCATTCCCCGGACGTTTCCTTTAACTGTGGTGACGTTCTTCCCTGTGGCCCAAGGTCCGAGCAGCCTGCTGAGACCAACTCATGGTCCCCAGCTCCTCTAGCCCCAGTGGCTGTCCCTTCCCACATACCTCAGTCCTCCTCAGTGCTGCACCACACTCTAACCTGCGTTGGAGTGTCCCGTGGGGACATCTTGCTCCCGTGGTTGTGAGTTCTTTGACAGTGGGGTCTGTGTCCTGTCTTCCTGCAGATTTGAGAAGATGATCAGCGGAATGTACATGGGGGAGCTGGTGAGGCTGATCCTGGTGAAGATGACCAAGGAGGAGCTGCTCTTTGGGGGCAAGCTCAGCTCAGAGCTCCTCACCACAGGCCTCTTCGAGACCAAGGATGTCTCAGATATTGAAGGGTGAGCTTCATTGGCCTCTTCATTGGCCTCTTGGGAGGGTAGATGGGCGGTTGGGGGATAAGGAAAAGAAGGCACGTGTGCTTGGCCCTTTAAAGGTGAGCCACAAGGAGGCCTCCCCTAACATGAACCATGGTGGGCTTGCTGGCTTACTTACTTAGCTGCTGTCCCCTTGGTTCCTGTCTCATGGTGACCCCATGCACAGTGGGGCTGGACCAGGGTAATACACCCGGGTTTTTGTTTTGTTTTTTACACCAGGGTTTTATGGTCTGTAGATTGCTAGGCCTTTCTTGCTCGTCTGTCTTAGCTCGACTGCTGCCTGTTGGGCATCCTAGCCATGTGGAAGCCTCTAATGACAGACAGTGGTGCCTGTGCTTGGGGTGCACTGACTGGACATTGCACTGGGGACTGAAGTTGGGTCTCTGCATGAGACATGACCGTTTTGCCACTGAACTACCAGTTCTGTTGCATGTCCTTCCATGTCTGTTGCCATTTTGTGACTGCCCGACTCTGACTTTGTTTTAATGTGTGGGGCACCTTGATGATTCATTCGCACCTTTAGCACTCCCCCATCCCCTGAAGCTCTGGCATCTTCCATGTTGGCCATTCTCAAAAAGGATTCTATCCAGACCTCTGCTTCATAATGGAAAAATCGGTCTTCGGGGAGCTTGGCATTGTGTCTATTTCTAGATTCTCTTGAGAAGCACCGAGGCATGTATTTTTACCGACTGGCAGGGGTAGGAGTGAGGATGGACTGGTTTGTATTTTGGGGGATTCAGTTAACAGTATCCAAAGGCTGGAGTCTGACTTCCTGTAATGGAGATTTCCATTTGTAGGGTGGGGGTAAGAAGGGTGGGGGTGAGAAGGGATTTTGGTGCTAATGGAGTGGTCAAAAAGTTCAAATGACTTGGCTCTACATGGAAACTCTTGAAGAATGGGGCCTATTTGATTGACAAACCCAGAGGGGTGAGAGTCCTCTTATGACTGAAATAAATCACTCCCCTAAGAAGGGGGTCATCATTGCAGGCACATGGCATAGCGGTGCGTGCTCCAGCATGAAGTGTGGCTTCATGTAGTGAAGTTGGAGTAGGTAGCCAATCCCCCACATTGGCTCTGTCTTACCTGCTAAACCAGAGGCCAATACTAGGTAACCTTTGTGGCAAGGGAGCTAGAAGGTAGGCTCCCACTGCCTTTACACGGGGACTTAAGGTGGGCTTCATGACTCGGTTCACAGTCATGGGGGGTGGCAGAGGCATCCTTCCTCCAGCCATACCCTCAAACAAGCAAACAACGCACACACAACTTGGTGTGTAAGGGGCCACGCACAGGGCCTTGCCTTTACACAGTGGGTGAATAAGGGATGTGTTATTCTCATAGGAAAGATGGTCATAAAAGGACACATGGATGGGGACAGTGGAGCAGCATTCTTTGTGTGCACACAAGTTTGCATGTATGGATATATGTGTGCATATGTGTAGATATGTGTGCATGCTTGCATATAGGTATCTATGCTTGTATGCATGTATGCGTGCATGCATGAACGTGTGTGTAAGCGTATGTGCTGTCTCTGGGAAAGTAGCCTCCAGTTTATTCCCCACCTCCCTTGTTCTACTATCTACTCCCCACCCCCATATGCACACATGCACACAGAACATGTGTCTGCTCTCCGTGGAGGTGGGTGTGCTGGGGCTGAGGGGTGTCCTTGGCCAGGCACAGTGGGTACCACACAGTGCCCATGTGCTCTCTTTTTGGTCCCCCAGGGAGAAGGACGGTGTCCGGAAGGCCCACGAGATCCTTGTGCGGCTCGGGCTGCAGCCAACCCATGAGGACTGTGTGGCCACTCACCGGATCTGCCAGGTTGTGTCCACACGCTCGGCCAACCTGTGCGCGGCCACCCTGGCAGCCGTGCTGCGGCGCCTCAAGGAGAACAAGGGGGGAGAAGAGAGGCTTCGCTCCACCATTGGCGTCGACGGCTCGGTCTACAAGAAGCACCCCCAGTGAGTCTGTGTTCAGGGGACTGGGCAGGGGTGACTCGCCAGCACCTGGGATCTCTGCTGGGCTCTGGGAATGGGCCCACTCTGCTGCGGGGTTTAGGGGCAGAGATGCATCATAGAGTAGAAGAGTGACTCAGGTGGGCCAGCAGGAAGAGGGACCTGGTTTCTGAAGGCCACTGACAGCTCGGACTCGACGGGAGCTCCTCAGATCACTGAGGATGTTCTTGCTAGTCCTATGCAGGTAGTGTTTCTGCTTTTCCTCTGACTCTTTTGTGACCTTTGGGGGTCTCTTCAGGTGCCCTGTCCTCTTCCAGGGCTACCCCAGTGTAGTGGGTTGCCAGTGTCCTCCCATGACCTTGGCATTGAATCTATCCTGCCTTGCCTCTGAGTTTTGATCCTGGGGTCATGTATTCAGATTTCACTTGGCACCTGGAAGGAATCTTTCACTTCCTGTGAATACCAGGTCACTGCACCATCACTCACTTAATTATCTGGTGCCAAAGGCCTTGGCCCTGAGGTCCCCCAGCCTCCCAGCCAGTGCTTCAAAATCACAGCCACTCCCCTGTGAGTTTCTGAGACTGTAACTCTTTATGGGACTAGAAGGCCCCATCTTTCAAGAGTTCTTTTCGGCATGCAGGGAGAGGAACCCAGCTAGAGTGATTACAGAGTGCAGTCAGTGACATGCCCCCCCCCCCCTTTCACCCTACCCCCCCATTCCTGGGGATGTAGAGGTCAGCATCTACTCCTCCGGGTGCTCCTGGGGTGTGGGCTGAGACAATAGGCTCCTGCCCAACCACACACACCAGGCTACTCGCTAACTGTGGACTCTTGGCTTCCTATCTCGGTGGCTACAGTTTTGCCAAGCGTCTTCACAAGACAGTGAGACGCCTGGTGCCCGACTGCGATGTCCGCTTTCTCCGCTCGGAGGATGGCAGTGGCAAGGGGGCGGCCATGGTGACTGCAGTAGCCTACCGGTTGGCCGATCAACACCGAGCCCGACAGAAGACCCTGGAGTCTCTGAAGTTGAGCCAGGAGCAGCTGCTGGAGGTCAAGAGGAGGATGAAAGTGGAAATGGAGCAAGGCCTGAGAAAGGAGACTCACGCCAGTGCCCCCGTGAAGATGCTGCCCACCTATGTGTGTGCCACCCCCGATGGCACAGGTATGCGGCCCACCATGGTGGATCTGATGTGTCTTTAACTTCAGCACTGGACCTGAACAGGCTTCTTGGTCTGAATGACAAGGGAATCCCAGTGCCTCATAAGCTTGACTGAGATATTTTCCCTCTAAAAGGGAAACAGTCAGAACTTAGTGATTGCACACCCCGTGGTAAGAACTTCCATATGCATTTTACATACCGTATTTCATTTAATATGTTTCACTATGAATGTTGAGTTACTTGGCAGAAAAGTGAGACCCAGAGAACCTAAGAAACCTGCCCAAGGTCACAAAGCTAGCAAAGGAGGATCTGAGATAAAAGCCCAGGAAGTTCTCCAACCACTTCTTTGAATCACCACCGTGGTCTTGCTCAAGGACCAGTAAACTCTGGCCCCTGATCCAAATTCAGCTTATAGCCTGTTTTTGTAAATAAAGTTTTATTGACCCTTAGCCCTGCCTACCTGCCCATATATTGTCTGTGGCTACTCGCTGCAATCATGACAATACTGAATAGTTGTAACGGACACCATTGAACCCACAAAGCCTGAACTGTGTAGCCCTTTTACAGAAGAGGGTTGCCGATGCCTTGGCTAAGTGTACTAACATAAGAAAGCCTGGTCTTTTTCCAATTCTGAGAAACATAGTCACTGAAGGGGTTTCAGAACTGGGATGGAGTCCCCGCCCGCCCCATTCCAGCTGTCTGGCCCTGGGTGACGGAAAGACCTCCTTCTCAGCTGGCCAAAGGGTTGAGTAGAGTCTGTGATCAGGGCTCAAAGCAGACTCCTCCCCGAGAACTTCTTGCCCATTGATGCTTGTATCCTCAGTTGCCCAGGAAAGGCGAGTTTCCTCATTTCAAAGGCTTTCCCTTCAGGGTGCCTCAGAGTTGGGAGGGTGCTCCTGGCATTCCTGTAGCATTCCCTGGGTTAGGCGGAGCTCCCTTTTGGGGTCCCACCATCTGAACTCATTTGAGAATCCCTAAGGTGAGCGGCGCTGCAGGAGGTGGTTAGTTTTCTTTCCTCTGAGTTGGGAGTCACAGCCCGTCACCCTCAAGATGATCAAGGGGCTTCCGTGAAGGTGCTCCAGACCCTGGTACTATCTGCCAAGGTGTCGCGGTGAAGCCAACTCACCGTCTTTCTTCTTGGGTTGATTTTCCAGAGAAAGGTGACTTCCTGGCTTTGGACTTGGGGGGTACAAATTTCCGTGTCCTGTTGGTCCGTGTGCGGAACGGGAAGCGGCGCGGGGTGGAGATGCACAACAAGATCTACTCCATCCCGCAGGAGGTCATGCACGGCACAGGGGATGAGGTGAGGCAGGGGGCGAGGGAGGGTGTCCTTGTAGGCAGCCAACTGGGAGGACAGTCCTTCCTCTGCTTGCTTGGGTTCCACAGGGCGCTCAGTGGGCTATGGGCCCAGATGTGGCCTCCACGCAGGGTTTGTGTCTGAGCCTTGACTTTCTCTTGGGTGGAGGCCTTGAGGCTCATTACCTGGCCTTGTTGCAGGGCAATTCACCAGGGATCCCCCTCCCTCACTGCCCACCTTCCCTCCCGGCAGCTCTTCGACCACATCGTCCAGTGTATCGCTGACTTCCTGGAGTACATGGGCATGAAGGGCGTGTCCCTGCCTCTGGGCTTCACATTTTCCTTCCCCTGCCAGCAGAACAGACTGGATGAGGTAAGAGTGCCGGCCTGCCTTCCCCGGGGCTCCTCAGGGATGAGCTGTGTGGGCTCTGGACCAGGCCCAGAGGAGCAGAGAAGGGTGTGGAGCAGGGGGCGCAGTTTCAGTGAGAGC
>NW_022111368.1:29660168-29732025 GCF_000313985.2 Echinops telfairi
GAGGCCCATTGATGGGAAGGAGGAGGATGTCCGGGGCCGGTTGGGGTGGAGTAGGTGAGTTTGGCCAGGGAAGATGATGATACTAATCAAAACAGCTGTGACTAGCATCATCTCAGGCCTTTCAAGGTGCCAGGCATGGTTCTGGGCTTCCTGTGTGCCTTCTCGCATTTCTTGGCAGGCCCCTTTTTCCGATCAGGAAATCCGCTTCCTGGGTTGCCTGGTACCTTGCTCCAGATAACATAGCTGGGGGTTTGAATTCAGGTTTTCGAACACCCAAGCCGGTGCTCTGTTATGTTATCTTGCTCCTGAGCCCCCAGGTGGGGGTGTGGGTGGGTTCTCGGTGCCTTTCTTCCATCTCCTGTTGGTGATTGGTTGCTCCAGCTCTTCTCTCATGTGTGTTCATTCCCTTTGCACTTTTGGTGGGTGGAAGAAGTGGGTGACTGGAAGTCCCAGACTAGCTCTAGCCGTTCGGTAGCTGAGTGGAGTGAGAGCTGACCGGGTAATGCTAGGGCTTGACACTGGGTTCACAGCTGGCGCGTTTGATAGCGTTTGACACCCACGTCGTCTTCTGTGTGCACTTTTCCCTCTGCATCTCTCCCCCTTGGCTAGGAGTCTGTGTGCTTGCTAACTGTGTGCAGTGCCCTGGAGACACGGTAGCCAGGGTACAAAAGGCACACCTTCTGCTTCAAGATGCTAGCCAACTGGGCCAGTCAGACAGCCTCAGTAAGAATTGCTGTTGGCGCCAATGGGATGCCGACACCCTGAGGAGACCCAGAGCCCAACCCAACCCAACCAACACGCTGCCTGTCAATTGCTTCTGGCTCATAGTGGACCTATAGGACAGAGCAGAACTGCCCCAGAGTGTTTCCAATACTCTAAATCTTTACGGAAGCCATCTGCCCCATTTCCTCCTGGGGAGCAGTTGGTGGGTTCACACTGCTGACCTTTTGGCTCTCACCGAGCACTTTAGCCACTGGAGACATGCAGTGTGAGGTGTATCGGAGGACATGCTGTGGAGCCAGTTAGCAGAATGAGTTGAAGGGGGAGAAAGGGAGGGAGGCTGGGCCCGTGCGGGGTGTGGGGAGGGAGGTGTAGGTGGGAGCCCGTCCACAGGTGGCATTAGCTTGTCCAGAATGGAAGTATCATCCCAGTGGCCAGTGTTTCCTGCAGGGCTCACCCTGCCCTACTTGAGTTTTCAGCGCCTCCTCCGCTTCCCCACTCTTTCGGGGAGGTGAGTGCATCAGGTACAGGAGCAGAATTAACGTTTTGGAAAGTTCTGCCATGAAGCCCTCACGTGGAAGCCGGCACTTCCTGGAGCTCAATGGCCTGTGTTGGGGCACACTTTGGGAAGAGCCCATCAGGGAAGGGCTCCCTGAGGATGGTAGCCCCACCCCACCCCCTGCTGCCCGCACTAAGGCATCGTAAACACACGCAGAGGGCGTCTTCTCAAGCTCTGACTCACCCACAGGGGGCAGCTGTCTCTTGTTTTCGTCTTTCTTGTGGACTCACTTTGCCCAGGGTCTTCACGTCCCCTGGGGTCTTATGGGGAAATGCCTAGCACTGATTGATTGCCATCTGCGTAGGGTCTGGCGCCATCTCCCTTCAGCCAGGCCACTGGGCTGCCCTCTGCTTGTGTGCAGGTAGGAGAGTGTGCCCGTGGAAGGGTGCAGGGGAGGAAGGATGGTTTCTGGGGGACTTGAGGATCAAAGGCCGCAGCAGGTTCCTTACCCAGGACCTCTGTGCTTGTCCTGCGGCTGCTCCTTCCTGTTGCCTCCCTCTTACTCTCCTGACCGCCCATGCTCAGCTGGGCTCCCTGCTTCATGCTTGATCTTGAAGCCACACACCTTTCAAGGGCCTATGTAAGCCGAAGGTCCCACTGCCCGTGTTGGGACCTACAGGCTTCGTTAACCTTTTTGCTTTTAAGGTTTTGGGAAGTTTTCTGTTGTCTGAATGTATTCCCCCACCCCAGTGTCGACAAAAACCTTTTTTAAAAAAAGGCTTTCCAAACCTTCACAGTTGCATCAGCTTGGCAAAGGGAATTGTCAAACATGGATAAATAATTCATGTAACATTTAATGAAATGTTTCTCCTACCCAAGAAATCAGGAACAATAATTATTCAGTACATAATGAGCTGTTTATGCCTTGTATCAATTACTAGTTTGAGGGGAAGAAATGTCAATGACCTGGGGACATTCTGGACGTGTGATTCAAACACAGCTGAAAAAGAAGAGCGTCAAACAGAAACCCTCACTGGGGGTTGATTCTGATGCAGAGCGACCCAATAGCACTGGGTACAATTGTCCCTGTGGGCTTTTGACACTAATCCTTTGCAGGAGGAGAACGCCTCATCTTTTTCCCCTGGAGTGGCTGGTGGTTTTGAACTGCTGACCTTTCAGTTGGTAGCCCCTGCTGAAACCGAGACATCAACAGGGCTCCTCTGAACAAAGAACATAATCTTTATTATTCTAGAACAGCTCTTCTCAACCTATGGGTCGCGACCTCTTTGGGGGTCGATTGACCCTTTCACAGGAGTTGCCTAAGACCTCGGAAAACACTCCGCTCCTCTATCTGTCTCTAGGTAGGTCTGCCCACATGCAGATATGCCCACATACGTACCCGGCGTGAAGACTATTACCCATGCTACACCATGCTTCAAGACAAAATTTGATTTATTTGTCATTCGAAATAAATATTTCACACTATCTAATTACATATTGCTTTTGTGATTAACACTATGCTTTAATTTTGTTCAATTTGCAACAATGAAAATATATCTTGCATATCAGATATTTACGTTACAATTCATAACATTAGCAACGTTACAGTTATGAAGTAGCCACAAAAATAATTATGGTTGGAGGGCCTCCACAACATGAGGAACTGTATGAAAGGGCCGCGGCGTGAGAAAGGTTGAGAACCACTGCTCTAGAAGAACTTCCGAGCCATAGAGTAGCGCCCTAGAGGGGCAGCGATCCCGGCACCGCTTCAGTTTGTTATCCTGGCAATCCCCAGAGCCCTGACTTTTGCGAATGCCTTCAGTGCCACACGGATTGCTTCCTGCAGTTCTTGATCAGACCTTGCTTCTTGAAACGTGTGACCTTAAATCAGTTCTTTTTGGTACAGTGATGCTGTGTTTTCCTTCCATCTTTTCTTGTTGCTTCCTACGTTGTTCAGTATTGTGCCCACAGTATCTTTCAATATTGCAACTCAAGGCTTGAGTTGTTTTCTTCAGTTCTTTCAGCGTGAGCAACGCTGAGTGTGTTCTTTCTTTGGGGGATTTCTAGCTCAAGTGCTTCGCACATTTCAGTGTAATACTCTCTCTCCTTTGAAGTGTTCTGTTCGGTTCCTTGATGTCATCATTTCTCCCATTAGCCTTAGCCACTCTGTCCTGAGGAGCAAACTTCAAAATCCCTTCAGACATTCACATTCTTTCTCTGTGTACCACCCTGGTTCTCCCATTTTCAAATGGGGTTATTCCACAGGCATAGACGTTAGGGTCCCAGCACCTATTTGGGAAGGGGTATACAATTCAATTCATAACTCCTGGTTAACTGCTTGTGTCTGAATTGTAGGATTCCATGTCATTGTCCTTGAGTTTGTTCTGTTTGCCATGTTCCTGTTAGGACCGTGTTAGAAGTGGAGGATTGTAAAAATCAGGAGCAGGTCAAGCTGGAGAGAGGGTTGTCCTGGACCTTGTGGCTGGTGAGATCATCCTGCTGATGGGAAAGCCAGCAGGAGCTAATAAGCAGGATGCCCAGCCCGGTACCACAGAGCTGTGTTTATTAGCTGGTGGCCTTGGGCAAACTTCCTCAGCTCTTGGGGCCACTCCTTACTAAGAATCACCTGAACTTGTGTGCTCTCACAATCAGTAAGCTGTCAAGTGTCAAACAGAAGATTTTGACAGAGGTGTGAAGTTAATGCGTAGGGAAAACAAGGTGACAGAGAAGCCCTCATGTGTCTGGAGGCAGCTGTGTGAACTAGGACTTGGTGCAACTCGTACTTTAGTTTTCCAGATCTCCTGGATTCAACGAGGCACATATGTCCAGGCAGGTTTATGTGTACTTCCATACTCCTGGGATGAAAGGCAGAGCAAGGGGCTGGAGAAACCACACAAGTGGACACACAAACCAGCCAGTTTGTTTGTAAGTGCTGACCTCCCAGGAAAGGGACCTGGTAGCACCTGACCTTTGTATTCTGGTGAGCTATGGCAACAGAGAGGGCACCAGGGAACAAAGCCCCTGTGTTAGTCAGGATGGACTAGAGAAACAAATCCAGGGAGACTCATATGTGCGTAAGAGAGGGTTTTATATCAAAGAGTAATTGTATATTGAGAAACATCCCGGCCCAGTCCAGGGCAAGTCTACGAGTCCAATATTAGCCCATATGTCCAATACTAGTCCATAAATTTCTTTTTAGACTCACAGCCATGCAATAATGCCAAATGCAGGAAGATCACAGGCCAGTGGGTGGAAAGTCTTGTAGATCCAATGGTGGTGGAAGGATCTCAGCACTGGCTGGGTCTCCACGTGGCTCCTCCAGCTCCAAGGCTCCGGTTCCATCAGTGGGTCTTCGTGGGGCTTGTCAACAGGAATGTCTCGCGGGGAGTCAAGCAGAGATTCTGTCTGTCTGTGGCCTGCAGTAAGCTATTTTCACTAAGCACCAGCCCCAAACATCTCTGCCACGTTCACGGCCACTGTGCATCTGCTTCTGGAGGGCCCTGTGAGACCGCTGGGACCACATTAAAGATGAGGGGCCCGTGGAGGACTCTGAGCCACTTAGAGGGAGGGGTGGGGAAGGAGCACAGCTGTCTTTCTATGGGCAGGGGGCCTGCACAGCAGATACTGGAATCTGGAATGAGATGCCCACTGCCCCTTCTGGTGGAAATATGGGAGGGGCATGGGGGCAAAGCTGCTTTGCACGCTGAAGGAAGCCAACAAACGGGACGAAAATGTCAGGTGCCTTTAAGAGGGGCAGAATGAAGTCAGGTGAGGAGGATAGACAGTGTGGCTGAGGCTTTGAAGGGCCCTGGTAAGCAGTGCAGTCAGGGAAAGCCTCTGTGAGGCAGTGACAGTTGAGTGGAGATGTGAATGAAGGAGGTGGTGAGCCACACAGCCTGGGACGTGTGGTGGAGTTGTCACGTCTGGGTGAATGCTCTTTCCTTCCTCCCAGCTATGGGCCTTGGGTTGGTTCCTCTAGACCCTGTTACTGAAGAGGGGATGGTAGTGATGGGTGCTTTATAAGGCTGCTGTGAGGATTAGATGATGTCACACAGGTGATGTGGACAACACCTCGGTCTCTGGCGGTACAGAGAAGGTGCTCAAGAGACCAAACTAACAGCACCTTCAAAACAGGTCAGATTCATTGGGCAGTGTGTTAGTCCAGATAGACTGTAGAAACAAATTCATAGACACTCATATGCGTATAGGAAAGAGCTTTATATACAAGAGCAATTGAAGATTGAGAAAATATCCCAGCCCAGTCCAGATCAAGTCCATAAGTCCAAAATTAGCTCATATATCTGATACCAATCTATAAAGTCCTCTTCAGACTCATGAAACACATGCAATGATGCCAAATGCAGGAAGATCACAGGCCAGTGGGTTGGGGGTCTTGTGGATCCAGTGGCATTGTAAGCATCTCAGTGCTGGCAGGGGTCTCCATGGGGCTCCTCCAGCTCCCGGGGCCCTGGCTGCATCAGAGTAGCTTCATGTGGCTTCTTGTCAGAACTGTCTCACAGGGAGTGAGCGTGTGTCCGACCTCCAACGAGCTATTTATCTCCGTGGCACCTCCAAATGAAGTCAGCAAGCTGCGGTCTGATTGACAGGGTAAATTCCACCCCTTCACTCTTAAGCCTCAAATTGACAACAGATTATGTAACTACCACAGATGGGTAAGATCATTGGCTACTTCAGGGAATCTCTCTGACCCATAGAGATGGTAACATAAAAGCCTAAATGGGATTCTGGGAACAACTTAGGAACCTGTGCCTGGTACCCTTATCCCTAATTATGTGTTTTTTCTTTTTTTTTTCAGAGCATCCTCCTCAAATGGACTAAAGGCTTCAAGGCATCTGGCTGCGAAGGCGAGGATGTGGTCAACCTGCTGAAAGAAGCAATTCACCGGCGAGAGGTGGGAGAGACGTGGCCTGAGGCTGTGTGCCCCCACTGTCTTAAGTTGTCTGCGCATTCAGAATGGGGGGGAGCCACACGTGTTAATGGCAGAATTAATTTAGTCACTGACCAATGATTGGGTGTCCACTGTGTGTCATGCCACCAAGGGCTCAGTAATGACCACAGCAAATCTATGGTCCATGTGACAAGTATGTGCTGGAAGCAAGTATGTTCACCATCATGTGTCAGGTGCTATTAGGAACTGTGAAGAAAACTGAGGTTTGATGAGAAGGCTAGATAGTGAGGTTGGGCCTCTATTTTAAGTTGTGCAGTCAGGGAAGGCCTTGTGCAGAGGAGACACTACTGGGTAGAGACTTGAATGAGTTGAGAAAGTGAACCTTGCTGCATAGAGTCCTATAGATCTCCCTCGGAAGTATCTTGGATGAAGACACTGTGGCTCATTTGTGCACCGGGGGTCTGCTTCTCCCTCTCAGGAGTTTGACCTGGATGTGGTTGCGGTGGTGAATGACACAGTTGGAACGATGATGACCTGTGGCTATGAGGATCCTCACTGTGAAGTCGGCCTCATTGTTGGTAAGGACCACGCCTCCTGCATGGTACGGCTTGGACTTGGCCCAACTCACGGTCAAGGGCCCCATTCTCTAGCCTGCCACCCCTGCCCAAGGCTTCAGACACCAGGCTCAAGTTAGGGTCTCCGCAGGGTCATGTTCACTTTTGACCAGTTAACTATAAATTTGGGGGTTCTTGTGGACTCCCTCAGGTTTGATAATTTGCTAGAACCACTCACAGACTCAGCGGTCATAAACTATATGTTTATAGTTTTATTATAGCCAAATGAGACAAAGCAGAACCAGACCCAAAGGAAGACACGCGCAGAACAGAATGTGGGGATGGAAGGTTTCAAATGTGAAGCTTCTGTGTCCTCAGAGACATGTCATCTTCCTGGTGATGGTGTGTAGCAGTATTTCATGGGACATTACCAACCCAGGAAGCTCAACCCCTAGTTTTCATCGAAGCTTCAGTATGTAGGCATGACTAGTTGATTGATTTCCACCTAGTTGAACTCAATCTTTTCAATACTCCACTTCCCCTGGGTTAATAGCACACAGTCCACAGCCCCAATCCAAGGCTTTAGAGTTTACCTAAAGTCCCTGTAAGGGATAAACATGTCTTACTACATAGGACACGCAGCCATGGGTGGGTAGGAAGGTGGGCCTGACTTCTCTGTGATTGGCAGGCACGGGCAGCAATGCCTGCTACATGGAGGAGATGCGCAACGTGGAACTGGTGGAAGGAGAGGAAGGGCGGATGTGTGTCAACATGGAGTGGGGTGCCTTTGGGGACAATGGATGCCTAGACGACTTCCGCACCGAATTTGATGTGGCTGTGGACGAGCTTTCTCTCAACGCTGGCAAGCAGAGGTCGGTGGAGTTACCTGCATCCCAGAGCTGGGCAGTGGTGTGGGACTGGATGCTCTCTCGTAGGGATCCCCAGGATGCTGAGACAGATGTTAAGACGGGTCTTCCTGGACAAAGGAGTTGCTCGGTGCCATTGAGTTGACCACATGTGCGCAGAATAGAACTGTATTCAAGGCTACGACCTTTTGGAAGGAGATCACCAGGCCTGCTTTCCAAGGTGGCTAGTCGTTGAGTGCTTAAACCTACGTGCCACACGGGTCCTCCTGAAGAAGAAGGTTCAAAAGCATTGGTTTTCCACCTTCCTAATGCTGCGATCCTTTAATACAGTTCTTCATGTTGTGGTGACCCCAACCATCAAATTATTTTCGATGCTACTTCATAACTGTAATTTTGTTGCTGTTATGAATTGTAATGTAAATATCTGCTCTGCAGCATGTATTAGGAGACCCCTGTGAAAAGGTTGTTCGACTCCCAAAGAGGTCATGACCCACAGGGTGAGGACCGCTGTTCTAAGGGAACAAGGTCTCTTGTCAAGTACGTTTGGAAAATGCTGCGCTAAAGCCTTTTTTCCGGTTGTACTGTGTGGCTGGATCAGCCCATCCAATTGGGAAAACAAGTTGTCATTGTGCAAGGAGAATGTGCTATGGAGATAAGGAGAATGCGCTATGGAGATAAGGAGAATGTGCTATGGAGATATGGTCACTGGGTCTTAGATGCCACTGAGGGACAGAGTGCTGGTCAATGCAAGAGGCAGCTCCCACTGAAGGACTGGGAGAGCAAAGGGTGTGGGTATTCGAAGCTACATCTGGAGCCTTGTGGAAAAACGGAAAACGAGCCACCTGCTGCCATCAGAGTGAAGGAGCATTTGCTGGGGTGATGCAAACAGGGAGAGGCAGCAAACAGACACAGCCAGTCCCCTGTTCCTCCTCCAGCTACCCAGCATCTGGTGCCATCTGCCGCCAGCTCCAGCATGCAGAGTGCAGCCATGGGGATCTCAGCCGAGACAGGCGCTTAAGAGCCGACACACTTTTCCAGGAGGGAGGTGTTGTATGTAGTGTTTCTCAGCCAGATTGATCAGGAACCAAGGTTTTGGAGAACACACCAGGCAAGACGTATGCCTGGAGCCGAGGTCGCAGACGAAAGTGCCTCGAGGGGCCAGGCAGGCAACCTTCCTGGTGGAAGAGGGTCTGGGTAAGACAGGTGCGAGTGGCAGCCTTGAGGGCCCTGAGTGAAGCCAGAGGCCTGGACTTTCCTTAGGCCCTGACGCAGGGCCCAAAGGTCTGTAAGCATTGCTCAATCATGTTCTGTTCGAGTGACAGCCCCGGGCAGCTTTGTCATCCCTTATGACTTGAGTGGGGGCACTGTTGGTTCAGAGGTAGAATTCTCACCTCCCGTGTAGGAGGTGGTACCACTGGCCTGACATTGAAGGATTGTGTGTTGCTATGATGCTGAACAGGTTTGGGCAGAGCTTTCAGACTAAAACAAACTAGGACGAAAGTCCTGGTGATCTATTTTTGACAATGAGCCAATGAGAACTGGATCACAGTAGTCCATTCACACCAATCAATGGGGATGGGCCAGGATGGGGGTATCTTATTGTTCTATCATACATGGAGGTACCACATCAAGGGAGCCGACTCTATAGCGGTGAGCAAGTTCCTTGAGCGATAATGGTTGGGGCAAAGGGAAAGTGTGATGAATGACAAGGGAAGGGTCAAGACTCAGCCTCCCACCTTCTTCCTGAAGTATAGCAGGCGTGTTTGTCCTTTCCTGAGGAGCTGGGGATAAGCCCAGGAAAGGAAAGGAATCCAGAAGGTGGGACCAATGAGCCTTAGACACCGGGTTCAGTTACACTAAAGGTGGACACCTACAGCCCTGTCCCAGCAATGGAATAGCCTTTCCTCTTTGACCATGGGCAAATCTGTCCGTCTGTCCTCTTCTTTCTGATGTGTGTGTGGAGGGGGGAGTGAGCTGGTCTTTCCCGTCTCCACACATGCCACCACTTTCCTACTGTGACCACTGCCCATTACGCAGGTTCGAGAAAATGATCAGTGGCATGTACCTGGGTGAGATTGTGCGCAACATCCTCATCGATTTCACCAAGCGTGGACTGCTGTTCCGTGGACGCATCTCAGAGCGACTCAAGACAAGGGGGATCTTTGAAACCAAGTTCCTATCTCAGATTGAGAGGTGAGAGCTCACGGGCTGTGATGGGGTGGCAGTGGGTCCTCCTCTCTTCTCATGGAAGGACAAACTGAAGGAAGTGAGATCCGGCATGGCTGACATGAACGTCGTGTTGTGTAACATGTTCACTGTCTGTGGTGGTTAGAGGACCTTCTGAGGGACGGACAATTGAGCCGTCAGTGTGCCTACAGTGGTCGCTTGCATGTTGCCATGGTGCTGGAAGCCATGCTACCGTATTTCAATCTCAGAAGGATCAACCATGGTGAACAGGTTTCAGTAGAACTTCCAGAGTAAGACAGATTAGGAGGCAAGTAGACCTGTGGATCAGACCAGGACAGTGCCCGAGTGAGTGCCGAAAGACAAGCGCCCCCTGGGTTGGAAGCACTGCGCTGTAGCTCCAACAATGGACACACATACTGGTGCTTGTGAAGATGGTAATATTTTGTTCTCTTGTATGTGGAGTTGTGGGTGGGACTGCCACCAGCAAGACATTTTAAGAGCAAATATGTCACATCTTCTTGAAAAAAATGTCTTCTCCCAAGCTGTTGTGAGGCCGTGAAGAGTAGTATTGTTGGGCTGGAGGCCAATGTCAGAGGGAGAAAGGTGCCTGCCTCTGGGAGGTGGCGGAAATGCCCAGAGAAGGATCATGCATCGAAAGCACTTGTGCCTGGCGTGGGGGCTCCTGCGCACTGCTGGCTGTGGTCGGCAGTTGAACATCATTCAGCCCAGCCCCCTCGCCAGTCAATCAGAGCAGGGACTTTCAGAGCCCTTTAAAAATGCATGCCGTGCCGTTTCTCTCCGACACACCAAAGCCAGGGCCTAGGTGGTTGGCACCCGTAGCCCCAGGGCATGTGCTTCAGTGGGTAGAAAGAATGTGTTCCAGTCAGCATGTCCACTTGTGTGGAAGCAGCTCAAGCCAGGGCTCAACAACAGCCCGCCTTATAACTGGGTTTGTTTCCTTAAACAGGGCCACCTGGCCTGGGGGCGTGGACCAGATGCTTGTCTGAGAGCAGCAATGGGAGACTTGGCGCCTGACAACAGTCAAGTTCAGCCATGGTCCCTTTCTTTATGATTCCCAGAGCAGGGGCATTCGTAGAGAGCAGGTTTCCTTTGGTTTTGTGATAGGTAAACCAGAATGAGCAGGAAGCTGATTCTTGGGGTTGGTGTGGGCCTGGAAACCTCCCAGGAAGAGTGGTCTCTATGCCCCCCCCCTCCCCACCCCCACCCCCGCATGCAGATGGCCAGAGACCAGGACAGAGCCTGTCCTACAGAAGGAGCTGGGTGCTTGCAGTGGGGAACGGTGGGCTGTGCACCCCTCATGGCATTTGACTGACCCTGGTTGTCTCCCTCCCTCCTGCCAGTGATTGCCTCGCCCTGCTGCAGGTCCGGGCCATCCTGCAGCACCTGGGGCTGGAGAGCACCTGTGACGACAGCATCATCGTCAAGGAGGTGTGCGCTGTGGTGGCGCGGAGGGCGGCCCAACTCTGTGGGGCAGGCATGGCGGCCGTGGTGGACAAAATACGGGAGAACCGTGGTCTGGACACACTCAAAGTGACCGTGGGCGTGGATGGGACCCTCTACAAGCTACACCCTCAGTGAGTGCTTCTCCCCCACCCTGCTGCCTTGGGGGGCTCTCCTGGGTGGTCCCCTCCTCGCTGTCTCTGCTCTTCTGTGTCACAGAGCCTCAGGCACTCCAGAGAAGATACATCATGATAGTGTGTGGGGATGTGTGCGTGTGAGCAGTCCTGGAGGTAGCGTGGTTGAGCACAGAGGTTAAGCTCTCATCTGCTAAGCCAGAAGGGTGTTGGTTGGAACCTAGCAGCCGCTGCAGGAGGAAAGGCCCGGTGATCTGCTCCCATAAAGACTGCGGCCTAGGAAGCCCCCAGGGCAGTTCTGCCCTATAGGGTTTCCCTGAGTCAGATCGCTGTCAAGTTGATTTTACACACACACACACACACACACACACACACACACACACACACACCCCAGGTGGTCCCTAGTTTATGTTGTATTTGTCTTATTACAAACCAGAGGAACGGTCTTGCTGGCCATAGATCAGACTACACACTATGTGGTAGCACTTAATTTGCCGATTTAGCACTCTCAGATGTAGTGTTTCCAATTCTCCGAGACAAAAGACAGATTGGGTTGATGAAGATACAGGTGATAAAAGGCAATCATCATGAAAACTTTTAATAAAGAGGTCCCAGGGTCAGCCCACTTTGGGAAAGTGAGCTTCCCACCCGTTTGCTTGGACACAAGCCTATGTTGGTACCTGCCTTCACCAACTGGAAGAAAGCTAAAGAGGGTTTCGCTTTTATGAAATGGATGAAAAACCAAACTAGCATTCAGTAGTGCCCTGCGGTCGCCGCTAAAGAGGCAGCGTGAATCTGAGTGTGGGCCATTGTTTCTGTGAGCTCTGCATGCTAATGCGGTTTCAGGGTTTCTGTGTCATTTAGCATGATTTGGTCGGGGTTTTGGGGTGGGGGTTGGGGGTTGGGTGGGGGGTGTCCAGGAATGCTCAACATGTTTCCCCATATAAATTAAGGGTGCTATCTTACTTGCTTTATCCCATTTCAACTTATGAAAGGTTTCATAGTCGTGATTGAATTTGGGATAGTGGGACTCCTGTGTCCAGCTGGCATATGAACAGATTTGTCAGAAATCTCTCCTAAGTTGGGGGCTGCATACACACACACATATGCACGCATGGGTTTGCATGCCCTAGCATTAGGATCCTGCACTCCCGTCTGCCAGGGATGGACCGCTGTGTTGAATGAGCCCCTTGCTTTTCTATTTCCCACGTGTCTGTGTACAGATATAGACAGAGCCTGTTTAGTCACATTTATTTTTGAATTCGCCATAAATAGAGACCTCCGGCATCTCTTCCCCGTGACCCGCTTTCCTCCTAGCAGTTCGGTTTGGAGGGGAAGCATCCACAGGAAGGTGCAGGGTTTGTCCCGTTTCAGAGCAGACTGGTGGGCCTCTGAATGAGTGCTCTTTAGCTCCTCCGGTCCACTGTTCGTGTTTTGAGAAGAAAAGCATTTCCATTGAGCAATAATCCAGCTGCAAGTCGGCAATGCTAGGGGAACACACCTGACCGTCTTTACAGAGAGAGGAGTTGTTGTTAGGTGCCCCCCCCCCCCCCCCCGTCCCTGCCCTGTTCGAAGCGGACTCAAAGCAAAACACTGCCCAGCCCCTGGCCATCCTCACAATTGTCTCCGTTCCTGTTCTCCTGCCGAGTGAGGGGCATTTGGCTCGTTTCTCGATGTCGGCTGCTAGGCACGTCCAGGAAATGTTTGCTGGAGCGAGAGCGAGAGCTTCCCCACCACCGGGAGCAGGACTCAGCCGCTGCAGCTGCGATCTGAGTCTGCCTGTCGCCTTATCGGCCAGCAGCTATGCCCACTCCGCTAGGGTTATTTTCATGTGAGCACAGCAGGGTAGTTGAGATGGAATCGCCAGGACCGCCCCCCAAGCTGGAGATAGTGACGGCCTGGACCTTTACAGAGGTTTGCTGACCCCTGAGTTTGGAAGTGCTAAATTAAATCCTCTTTCCCCTCTCTCCAAGCCTTACTATCTCCATCCTCCCTCCCTCTCTCATTTGCATGTGCTTTTGAATCAATCCGCGTGAAGTCATGAAGTGCCCCACCCTCGCCCCACCTGGACTCCTTTGCAGCCGAAGGTTCATCAAATAAATAATTCTCTGGCCCCGCCTGGGAGTGGGTGGAGGGCGCGACTCCCTGCTGGACGTGTTAGCTCTCTGGGAGAGCTGATTGAAGGAGCGAGACAACAGTCTCCACAGAGATTGCCCGGGCATCAGCAGCTCTGTCGGCTCGGGATTAGCTGTGCTCGCGACACCAATCCTCCCAGAGGAGGAGTGGGCGCAGGGCTTGGCACCAGGTGCCTCTGCCCTCAGCTTCGTTGTGTTGGCACACACAAGAACTACCGTGAAAGCCGGCGGAGCTGGAACGCCACCGGGCGATGCCCTTGCTTTGACAGTGAAACCTGGGTCTTCCAAGCTGTTTGCCTCTCACCTGGTGCCGTCGAAGCACTCTTCTGCCCTCGACTTCCGTGGCCCATCTTTGAGCGTCCCCTGTGTTTTGAGAAGGGTCTGTCCCACACCGGCCCCAGCTTTGCAGGTTCTGCTGTCTAGCTTTCTCGGGTCCCCTGTCAGATGGGGGCATTGTGATGTGCCAACTGCAACCCCCCATCTGTCCCCTGCCCGTTAGTGGGGCTTCGGAGGAGCTGTGTGTGCACGACGGGCAGGCAGCCCATGGGAACTAGGAGTCTCTGGCCTGACCTTCCCTCCAAGATCATGAGCAGGTTGTGCTTGCAGGCTTCCATAGCTGGTTCCTTTTAAGACTGGATTTTTCAGAATCCCAGATTTTGAGAGCCCAGTCCTAGTTCCCTGATGTGGCAGCAGTGACACTGGGCTTGGGCACGCCTCCCGGAGGCCCAGCTGCCTGGGAGGTGACACGGAAGCAGGCTTCAACGCGTCGCCGTCGTGGGTTCCTACCTTTCCAGCGTCCCCGCGTCGTGGCTCATCCCAGAGAACACAAATCGATTTTGACTGAAGCGCCTTTTTTTTGTTTGTTTCTTTCTTCCTCTGTGTTTCCCCCTCACCTTTTCCAGCTTTGCGAAAATAATGCACGAGACGGTGCAGGACCTGGCGCCGCGGTGCGACGTGTCCTTCCTGGAGTCTGAGGATGGCAGTGGGAAGGGGGCGGCGCTCATCACCGCCGTGGCCTGTCGCATCCGCGAAGCGGGACAGCGATAGAGCCCCTGCAGCCGGAAGTGGCTCCCGCGGCTTCCCCACCTCCCCTCTTGTCATTTTAAATTATAAGGTGCCACCCCCGTGTGCCAGACACACTTGACCTTTCCTGGGCCGAGAGGACGCCGTCAGACTGGGTTTTGCCTCCTGCACAAAAGCCCGGACCCTCCTGAGAGAAATACCATGGGGCTTTTGTTCACACCCATCACAACCATTCCCACTGGTTCTCTGAAAACGCCTGTAAAATTCTAGCCTTCGGACCCAATCCTCTGTACCTAGAAAATCCTGCGGGATGCCGGAGACTGATGCAAAGACAAGCCTGCTTCACCTTGGAGCCTGAACTGGACATTTCCTGGGGGGGGTGACCTGCCCAAAGAGGGTCCCATGCCCTTTCTCCCACCAGAGGCTGGAGGTAGAGGGGTGGGGGTCCCCATGGAGCCAGATTTTCTACAGACAGAGCCTGGTACAGGGGCCACCTGTGGAGGGGTGTCTGGATATCCACCTGGAAGCCCCTTTTCAACTCCATCCCCAAGCATTTGCCCTTGTGCATTCCTGGAATGAAGGGGTAGAGCCCTGGTCTGGGAAAGCTGAACCAAAGCCAAGAGTTGGGGCTACTCTCTGAGAGGCAGGCTTCTATGAGCAGTGGACCTCTGGGGGAGAGGGGACTTTCTGGTTGCTGTGTGTGTGTTTCTTTCTTAAAATTCTTAGAAAACTGGACAACACTGTTTTGTTTTAATTTATGTTTGAAATGTATTTAGCCTTTGAAGTAGATCTGCACCTTCATCTGAACACTGTCTGTAATGGTCGGTTGTATGCAATGTATTTATATGTTAATTGCTGTGTATGTAGACGTGCAAGGGTCTTCCGTATCAAACTCATCTGTAAATCAGTGTGGCTCGAGGAGGGAAGATGAACATACTGGTTCCTAGAAATACCTCATCTGTCTGCAGGGAAGAGACGGGGACTCTCTTCAGGATTCCTGACGAGCAAAGAGGCCGGTTCCTAGCCCCCTCATGCCCCGTGGACTGGGATTTGGAAGGCAGGGACGGAGCGGTGGAGAATGACCCTTTGCAGAAGAACCACAGCACTTCCGGCTCTGGCTCAAGCCTATAGCATGCAATATCAACCAAAGGAAATGGAAGGCATTTCTGGCAGACCCAGTTCTTAGACTGTGTTTAGTCTTAGGGTGATCAGTAGTCTTTTCAAACTCTTGTCAAGTCTTGACAAGATAATGTAACCACCGACATATTCTTTTTAATTGTGTCTAATTACTCAATAGCAAACCAATTCAACCACCACCACCCCAAAACCTCAGGGCCAGCATGTTTGTGCCTTTCCAGCACATTTCCCTTGGGGGTTAGTTTTGCAAATGTTTGACAAGGAGTGTTAACTGGGTACCTGCTCCCTCGGCTGCACTGACATCGATCAGTCTGCTGCTCCATTTGAGTGTTTTTATGTGCAGTATTGGTGTCAAAAGGAGCCCCGAGGTGCAGTGGGCAAAGTGCTGGGCCTCACACTGTGAGGTTGGTGGTTCAAAACCCACCAGCCACACCACAGGAGAAAGATGAGGCTGTCTGCTCCAGCAAAGATTGACAGCCTGGGAAAGCCTACGGAGCCGTTCTACTCTGCCTCACAGGGTCTTGTGCGTCAGAATGCCCCCTGGGGTTTCATTTGGGTTATTGATGTCAAACTACTGGGTGAGATGGCAGAGCCACAAACATCTCCATAACCCTACTTTTCAAGAGCCCAGTTAATTCTGAATTTGAAAACCCACTCTGTCCACCCCCCCACTCCCCCACCCCCCTTTACATTGAGCAGAACCCCACACAATGAAAGAGCGTGGGCTCTATGGCACTATTCAATGGAATTCAAGGTCAAAGCTTCACATGACTCGCCGTGCTCAGTCTTTGTACGTGTATCAAACTTGTCCTGAGCAAAGGACCTAATGATAGCATTGTTCAAACGGGGACCTGTGATATGTGGGGAGTACAGCACTAGACTCACGTAGCTCTTCCTGGGCTGTCCGAAGGGAAGGGGGCAGGCTGCTCATTTGTTCCGGTCTCCTGTGCTGTCCCTCGGCCATCTCCCTCCTACACGAACTGACTCGGAATGTGGCTGCCTCTTACAACACAGAAGCCAAAGGGCCCCTTGAGATGTGTGTAGACATGGATTTTGTTTTAACTTTTAAACTTGAATGCTAGGCACCGATGAGATACACATTTCTAAAAGCTAGAGAGATGTGTGTGTGTGTGTGTGTATATGTGTTTGTGTGTGTTTCTTAAAGATGTGTGCTGAAAATGCAATTTTAATGCTTGTGGTCCTAGAAGTAGGTGACAGCCCTTTGCTGCTGCTGCTTTGCCTTGCGTGAATATGGTAAATCTCAATCTTTGATCAGGATGAGTTGACTAACAGGTCATCCCCGATCCTTCCGATCCTTGTGCATCCAGTCTAGTGGAGATGTTGCATTCAATGTACAAAATAAGTAACTAGTTGAATTAACTCTGTGAAGTTAACTATTAAGAATAAATTTGAACATTTAAAAAAATATACAAAGATTTTGAAATATATGACTCCTGAGCATTTTTTTTCCACTTAAAAAAAAATCATTTTATTGGGGGGCTCATACAACTCTTAGCACAATTCATACATCCATCCATATGTCAAGCACATTTGTAAAGGCTCCTGAGCATTTTTGAGAGTTGTCTTCTGGGTATATATTTGGGCATATCCACGTCAGCCTAATGGTTTTGAGACTGAGATGTATTAGTCCAGGTAGGTTGGAGAAAGAAATCCAGGGAGCCTCATGTGTATAAGAAAGAGCTTTATATACAAGAGCAATTGAAGATTGGGAAAACATCCCATCCCAGTCCAGATCAAGTCCATAAGTTTGATATTAGCTCATATGTCTGATACCAATCTATAAATTCCTCTTCAGATTCACAAAAGACATGCAATGATGTCAAATGCAGGAAGATCACAGGCTGGTGGGTAGGAAGTCTTGTGGATCCAGTGGTGTAAGCATCTCAGCTCTGACAGGGTCTCCACAAAGCTCTTTCAGATCCAGGGCTCTAGTATAGCTCCATGTGTCTTCTCAACCAGAATGTCTTGCAGGGAGTGTGTCTGTGTCCCGCCTCCAGTGAGCTATTTATCTCCTTAGTGGTTCTAAGTGATGTCATTAAGCTTTGACCTGATTGACAGGCTAAACTCCACCCCTTTACTCTTCAGTCTCAAATTGACAGCAGATTATATAACTACCACACAGACTGCCTTGCACTCTGAGAAGATAACTTCTAACCTTGGAAATTCTTAGTGATTGGAATGTCTTTAAATATGCTTCCAGACCTGAGAGTTCCTGTTAAGGAAGTACCTCTTGAGTGGGGCTGACCAGGTCAGAAAGACCTGAAAGCAATATCAGCAGTCCCCAGGAAGGGGGCATGACTCACTCCCTTGGCATGAGAGACATCAGTGCCCCTGGAGGGCAGTGAGTCCTTTTTGGGCCACATGGATTTTTTTCATTTGTGGCCTTGCTCTTCTAGAAATAATTTTAGGTACTTTCCATGAGTTCTTAGACCCATCCTAGCAAATGACTATACCCAAAGGAGCAGCGGAATCCATCAGGTCAGAAGGGAGGTGTCATGGGGACCCTCCACCACCACCACTAAGTATGTGACTGAGGCTGAGATCTTAGGCAGGCATGGCCATCTGGAGCACTGTCCCCTTTTAATTTGTGACATCTGATGGTGAGGATCCAAGGAAAACTATTAGCATGTGCAGCTGAGTTTGGAACGAAGTCAAGTAGGTCTGATATATAATTTAATTCCTTCCATTTAGTTGATCCCCAGAGAAGTGGACTACACTATTGGTGGGCATGCAGTCAAGCCTTGGTTTGGGCCCCAGATGTTTTCCTTCTTAGAAGCCCAGGAAGACCTGATGTAACCGGAAGGCTGCATTTCCAGAGCCGTAAGTTTGAGCCCAAGGCAAGAGCCAAGGTTTGCCTGCAGTCTACTGTTGGTGTAGCTTGGCTGCGGCCGGATCCCAGCCCTAGGTGATGTGCATACACGATTCACTCAGAAGACAAAGCCTTCCCACCAACTCCCTTAAAACACGCCAGTCCAGCTTGATCCTTTTCTGCCATCCCCTACAGACAAAACACAAAGCGGGGAGATACATTTCTCACGAATCGACATTGATGGGGCCCCTGCTTTGTGGTTAAAAGGGCAGCCTACCTGCTTTAAGGTGCCTGGCAGAAAGAAAATGCTAGTGTGAATCCCCTAACTTAGCTGAGAAACCACAATAGATCACTCACAAAAGAAGAAATAAATTGCAATGGTCACAGAACAAAAACAATGCGAATTTTAGTCTCACTAGTGATGAAAGAAAGGAAATTAAGATGACACCTTGTTTTTCTGGTGTCAAGCTCTGAGGTGTTGGGAGCATTCTCGTGCACAAACACGGCCACATCCCTAATGGAGCCGACAGCTAACATGCTCAGTAACCCAAAGGATGGGGGTTCAGCTCCACCCAGAGGTGCCTTGGGAGACAGGCCTGGCGATTTGCTTCCCCCACATCAGCCATTGGCATCCCTATAGCAGCACTACTGTGATGCACACGGGCTCACCATGAGTTGGCATTGACTTGTTGGCCGCTGGTTCCTGGTGTGACAGGGGAAAAGCCATTATGAATCAAAAACATTTTGTTTGTAGTTGTAAATTTGCCTCGCAATTTTCTAGGAATTTATGCCAAGGAAATCATCATCATTACATACAAAGCTTTAATTTTAAGGGTATTGGCTACTGTATTACTTACAACAAAAAAGACAACAGTTGTCAAACAGTAGAGCCGCCCACCCTGTAGTAGGGTCTGTCAGGAACACAGCCCACTCTAGTTGTTCCAACTGAGATTTTAACACAGGCATTTGGTTACACAGGTAATGGAGGGGTTAACCAAATGATGGAGAAACAACTCAAGATTGTTCTTGATCCAGTGTGATCCAGTCAGTCAATTTTGACTCATGTAACCATGTAGGACAGAATAGACCTGCCCTATAGAGCTGGACTTTCTATGGGAGCCGATCCCCTAGGATTTTCTCCCTTGGAGTTGCAGGTGGGCTAAAACCTCTGTCCTTTGAATTAGAGCAGTGGTTCTCACCTGTGGGTCACTACCCCTTTGGGGGTCAAATGATCCTTTCACAGGGGTCACCTAAGACCATCAGAAAACACGTAAATATTTCACAATGTATACTTGTTTTGTGATGACTCACTCTGCTTTAATTATGTGTAATTATGTTCCATTTGTAACCATGAAAATACATTCTGCATATCAGATATTTACATGATGATTCATAACAGTAGAAGGTTACAGTTATGAGGTAGCAATGAACATAATGTTATGGTTGGGCGGCACCACAACACGAGGAACTATTAGAGGGTTGCGGCATTAGGAAAGTTGAGAACCACTGCCCGAGACTCTTGGTCAGATTTAGGCTCGATCTTTCTGCCACAATGGCTTCAGAAGGGGCTATTGTTCCTGCACTGCTCTTCCACCTCTGCCATGTCTGCGATGGTCCCGTGCCCTTCGGTTCCCTGCAGTTTCTCTTTCGTGTTTGTTGGCTTGGTGGCTCTTGCCGGATTTTGCTTCGTCTTGCCAGGATGTTCCTCCATTGATCGTTTCAGCCACAACCTGTCTGTCAGTGTGTCATTCTGTCATGCCTTAGATGCTGCTGTGGGGCCGGAAGCTGTGCTACCCATTCTTCAAATGACAGCAGGGCCACCCATGACCAACAGGTTCCATTGAAGCTCACAGACAATGAACAGGCACCTGGTGGTCTACTTACAAAAATACTAATAATCTCCCTCTGAAAACCCTATGAACAGAAAAGGAGCATTGTCTGCTACAGATGCCTCTCACGCTGCATTATCAGTCGGTACGGCCTTCCTGCGGCCTTCTTCCATCCTTTATGCAGCCTACGGAGCCCTGTACTGGTGATGTGTTGGACTGCGATCCCCAGGGTCGGCAGTTTGAAATCACCAGCTGCTCCTCAGGAGAAAGACAGGACTTTCTACCCCCATGGAATTACTCTCTCAGACGCCCGAAGGGGAGTCTGCCATGAGTCGGCGTTAACTCGCTGGCAGTGGGTTGGGTTTGTTTTTTGGGCTGCAGGGGATCAGCGGTCAGCTAAGCAGGAAAAGGTTGGTTATGTGAGCCCATCAGGCCTGACAGGACAAAGCAGAGCTGTTTCCTGGGGCTCTTAAGGCTGTGGGATTTTCAAAGATGCAGAATGCCACCTCTTGCTCCCTCAAAGTAGCTGGTGGATTTGAATCCTCAGCCTTGCGGCTGGCAGCTAAGCACCACTGTGCCAGCATGGTGGCTCTATCCTATAAAGACCCACACCCTACAGCAATCCTGTGGGCAGTTCTGCTCTGCCCCATCGAGTGTCCGTGAGGTGGGACGGACGCCTTGGCACACGAGAACATTCGGTGACGAAAGTTTCTCTCTGCCCCACCATATTCGCTGCTCTCCGGGCTGCAAGCTGGTTTCTTGGGGACATAGGCATGGAGTGTGACAGTGGGAGTGTGGGAAACACAGGATTCTGTAGACTTGGCAGTGCCAGGACGCCAAGCCTGAGGAGAGAGACACAGGTGCTCTCTGTCTTATTAGACATTCCCCTTCTTACTAAGCAGGGGTGCATGCCAGTGCAGAATCTGCACCTTTGGCCATCTGCTGTCCTGGGGCCTGACTGGGGAGGGTGTCACACTCAGCCGTGGCATTTTTATATGTTCTGATTTCTCAGCTGTGCCCTGAAGGTCCTCACCGAGGGCCGGCCAGCTGCACACTCATTCTGGGCAGTGCTCTACTCCAGACAGAACCAAGCAGTCCTCCTTTGGCAACGTTCCTTGCCTTTCCAGGCACCAGAGGCTGCCCCACAGCCACTGTCCTGAGCTCCACAGAACGCACGTTGCAGGGAAATGGTGTTTGTGCGTGTGTGGTATTCAGTTTGCCCACACGAAGGATGGAGTGAGCATGAAGCTGCTTCACAACACTGGGATGCAGTAGATGTCACGTTACTGACAGCAAATGAAAGCAACTCTAAGTCCTCGCTCACAGACAGGTGAGATGATTCATTGCACTTATTACTGGGGTGCTTGCCCCATCGCAGGATTCCTGGGAGACCCTGGGAGTGCAGACCCCCCAGATAAAATGCCTTAGGCACTGCTTTGTGAATCCAGCCTGCCAGGGGCCCTGCACCCTGGTATGCACCCTCTTGGCACCCCATACTGACCCCGTTTCTGCTGAAGGAGATAGCAGCTTGGGGGCGGGCCAGGCCCTCCCCTGGACAATGCCCACCCCAGACTGAGCTGTCAGCAGATTCACCTCCGATGCGCCCTCATGTGGTTACACCTGGAACTGCTACTTAGGCAGGGTTCCAACCTCAGCCTTTAGAAAGGCTTCTTTCTAATCTACAGTCTTCTTTGTCGCTAGGAATCAGAATGGACCGGATGTCATTGAGTTTGGTTTCGGCTTTGGCATCCTCTTTGTCCTGAAAGTCCTCTCGGGGCCCGATTCACCGATTCACCGTAAGGACGGATCGCTGCTCTGGGTTTTGTGGCAGGATGCATCCTTTTCCATACGGATTTCCTCGAACTGACCGCTTAGTTCTCTCTGTTTCTTAAGTGAGGGAAGAGGGAAAGGAGTAAATGCCAAGAAGCCTCGTCCATTCCAGATGAGAGGCACTGGGGGAATGAAGGTGAGGGGTGAGGAACAGGAGCCAATGGCAGAGAGGTAGGTCTATCAAGCATGCTCAGGGCACTGTCTGCACCAATCACACTCTGTCTCCTCCCCTCCTGCAGGGTCCCCATTTGCTGTGGTGGACAGCTAGAGACAACTAACTGGTCTTTGGCTCATGGGGACCCCGTGTACAAGAGAACAATATACTGCCCAGTCCCACACCACCCCCAGAATCCTTGCTAGGTCAGCATGATAAGTGGCAGACAGGTGGTGGCCATCTAGCATCCCTGTGGAAAAGACACAAGGAGAGAGGCTAATGGAGCCAAACCTCTGGGGCCAGAGAAGCCACGTGGAGACCCCTGCCAGTGCTGAGATGCTTACACTGTCACTGGATCCACAAGACTTCCCACCCACTGGCCTATGATGTTCCTGCATTTTGCATTATTGCATGTGTCTGTGTGAGTCTGAAGAGGACTTTATAGATTGGTAGCGGGTATACATGCTAATATTGGACTTATGGACTTGATCTGGACTGGGCTAGGATGTTTTCTCAATATTCAACTGCTCTTTTATATAAAGCTCTTTCTTATACCCATATGAATCTCCCTGGATTTGTTTCTCTAGTCTACCTGGACTAACACAGTTCTTTTGGCAGTCCATGGTATTGTCAATAATCTTTGCCAACACCGTGGTTCAAATGAATCGAATTTTCTTTGGTGTTCCTTATTGAATGTCTACCTTTCACATGCACTGCTTAGGTCAAGCACATTTCAGTCCTCAAAGTAATATCCTTTCTTTTCTTTTTTTTAATCATTTTATTAGGGGCTCATACAACTCTTATCACAATCCATGCATACGTCAATTGTGTAAAGCACATTTGTACATTCATTACCCTCATCATTCTCAAAACATTTGCTCTCCACTTAAGCCTCTGGCATCAGCTTCTCATTTTCCCCTCCCTCCTCGCTTTCCCCTCCCTCATGAATCCTTGATAACTTATAAATTATTATTTTGTCATATCTTGTCCTGTCCAACATCTCCCTTCACCCACTTTTCTGTTGTCCATCCCCCAGGGAGGAGGTCACATCTAGATCCTTGTAATCGGTTCCCCCTTTCCAACCCACCCTCCCTCCACCCTCCCAGTGTCGCCACTCACACCACTGGTCCTGAAGGGATCATCCGCCCTGGATTCCCTGTGTTTCCAGTTCCTATCTGTACCAGTGTACATCCTCTGGTCTAGCCAGACTTGCAAGGTAGAATTCAGATCATGATAGTGGGGGCCGGGGAGGAGGAAGCATCTAGGAACTAGAGGAAAGTTGTATGTTTCATCATTGCTACATCGCACCCTGACTGGCTCATCTCCTCCCCGAGACTCCTCTGCAAGGGGATGTCCAGTGGCCTACAAATGGGCTTTGGGTCTCCACTCCGCACTCCCCCCATCATTCACTATAGTAAGATTTTTTTGTTCTGATGATGCCTGATACCTGATCCCTTCGTGACCCCACAAGCTGGTGTGCTTCTTCCATGTGGGCTTTGTTGCTTCTGAGCTAGATGGCCGCTTGTTTACCTATTATCCGTGCTTTTCAACACTTGGAAGAGCTCCTGTACAGCAGGTTTCCCTGATGCAGTGCATCGTTTGATCTCTTGATTGCTTCATTGATTGTGAATCCAAGCAGGATGAAATCCTTTACCACTTCAATCCTGCATAAAACCCAAACCAAATGCACTGCCACCGAGTGGATCAGAATCCAGTGGATCAGATTCACAGGGACACTCTAGGGCAGGGTAGAACTGCCCCTGTGGGCTTGCAGGAAGACTTTGTCTTACTCCCATGGAGGAGCTAAAAAACGCGAGCTACCACTAGAGGGGGCTGGTCCTACAGGGATGGTTAGACTTCAGAGGCCCGCATCTGGAACCTTGGACCACAACAAAGAGCCACAGTTGCTCGGGCTTGACGGAGGGAACCCAGGCTGGCTGTGAGGAGAGGTGCGCTCTGCGGTATGCACGGGAGGCTGTCAGGGCTGAGCTCCGTGCTCGCATTCAGCCGAGCATGGAGATTTCTATATCCCCTGCGTTATGAAAACCCAGAACTCATTTCTCTCCCTCTCGCACTGCGTCGTTCGTCTCTGTAGCATCGTTCTGCCCAGCTCTCTGGAATACGTTTTCTTGTTTGTGGTTTGATGCTGAGTCTGGACCTGCCTGTAAACGACCTGGACGGGAATGCTTTTGTAGACGATCCGGGAGGAACGTTTGAACTAGAGAATGCAGCATGAGGGGGGATTCCTCAGGCCAAGTGTGGGTGGGGGTTGGCACCCACCTTCCACACTTCCCCACACTGGCCTCTCACTGTCCCAAGATGGGTGCTCCAAACCTGATGTTGGAATAAACAGAGAACATCCCAAACTGATGGGTGCCCGGGTGGTGTAGTGTTTATGCGCTGCGTTGTGACCCCGGAGGTCAGCAGTCAAACCCAGAGAGAAAAAAGAGAGGGTTCTTATTCCCGTAACGGGTTACAGCCTCAGAGTCTGCATCCACTCGATGGCAGCGAGTTTGATTTTGGTTTGGGGATTCCAAACTCAGAGAGCAGCAACCCCTGTGCCCCCTCCAGGCCCGGCCTCGGCCTCGCTGAGAGTCAGTAGCTGAGCTCCCCTGTATACAGGGCACCCTCTGTTCCTCCCCCAGGGCTGGGACCACGCAGCTCTCTCCCACGACCTCCGCAGCGTGGTGTCACTGCACTTTCCTTCCTGAGCGAATCAGTCCTTTACTCCTCTCCTCCTCTGGGCCTGCCTACTTGGCCCTCTCGAACCCCATAATCAAGAAGCTACCCCGCCTCCAACCTCACCTCCAAAATGTCCCCTCCTATCTCTGGTCTGAACCCGAAGATCGGTTGCCTCCCGCCAGTTGTCGATGGGACACTATTTTGAGTACCGAGGATTCTCAGGAAGCAAAACACAAAGGGGTTTCAAAACGTTTGTGGAAAAATCCCACTATCTTTTTATGCAAGTTTCCCCCCTACTCACTTTTTGAAGCCGGCTAGAAAGCACAGCAGAGAACAGTGTGCTGGGACATGGTGTCAGCAATGGTCGGGAAGTAGGACGATTTTATAAAGGGCGTCAAAGCTGGCCTCTCTGACTGGGGGAAGGTGGGGCATGAGGAGGAACCATGTGGTTGGGTGGGGGAAGAACTTCCCAAGCAGAGGGAATGGCACCAGCGAAGGCCCTGAGGCAGGAGGGGTAGAGGGAGCAAAGGGGCGGGGGTGGGGGGGTGGGGTGGGGGTGGGGGATGTCACCCAAGTCCTTACTAACCACTGGGGAGTTTGGGGATTTAGCTGGAAGTGCGATGCCAAACCGCTGGACTGGTTTTGAATTAGGAAGTTCTGCTTTGATGTGTTTGTAACAAGAGACCTCGGTGGCCATGGAGGCAATTGGGCAGCAACAGAAAAATCAGGAGGTTCCTGCGACAAAAGGGGAGAGGCGAGAGAGCAGGAGGAGGCAGGACCAGTGCTCAGAAGCTGCAGGCTCTGGATATGTGTTGAAGGTTAAGCCAGCAGAGTTGCTGATACAGGCGAGCTGGAATGTGAAGGAAAGAGAAGTTCAAGCTTGATTCTTGACCTAAACCTGAGCAGCTGGAAGCGTGGGACGGTCGTTCGCTGATCTCGGGGAGCCTGGAGAGGCGCGGCCCGAGAGGAGGACTTGGATGCACTTGAGCCTGTCCAGCACCAGTGGTCATCCTAGCTCGCAGAGTGTCTTCTTGGAAGACCATATTTGGGTTTGGTTGGTCCATGTCGGGGATAGAGAATGGCTGGGATGACCTGGAGCATCTTGAGATACTCCTAGTAGCCAGGGAGCCAGACGCTGTGGTAGTCAGATGATCGTAGGTCAGCTAGGCTCTCCTGGCTAAAGGTGGTGTCAAACCTGTTAATCAGGCCACAGCCTGATGCAGAGACCTGGGGGGTGTTGTCTTCTCATAAGGATCACCCTGGACCCCCGTCCCTATCTCCCTCCCCCTAACCCTGCCATTGATGCAGAGAGCAGCAGGAGCCCTGCCATGTTTCCACCCATCTTGGAGCCACACCATTCTGACCCCTGCCGCCATGCCATATTCTCTCATTCTGCACCATTGCACGTGGCATGGGATATTCTTGCATTCTGCCTCATTGCACGTGGCTGTGCAAATCTGAGAAGGGACTTGGGGATTGGGGTTACGCTGGACTGGGGTGCTTTCTTGATATAAAGCTCTTTCTTATACATATCCGACCATCACCAGATTTCTTTCTCTAGTCAACCTGGTCTAAAAACAACACCCCCCTCCCATCTCCAAATTAAAAGCCAATTGAAAGAGGTCCCATTTGCTAAAGAGGGGATGAGTCAGTCACCAATGAAGATTATAAATGGCAATGAATTGAAACACCGTCAAGTCTATGAGGTTATGATGATACTAAAATCCGTCTCTTAATTGGTCTCTGTTGAGGAAGGACAGGGAACCAACACATTATCTTGAACATTGGTTAAGAGAGGGAGGGAATCTAGCATTTGTCCTGCCTTTTGCATACAAGCGATGCCGCAGGACAAGCAAATGATAGCCAAGGGGCTATTTCTCTTTGCAGACTTAGTTCAACTAATTAAAGAGGGAAAATGAGAGAATTTGAATATGACAATTTGGCAACCTTAATGAGGGAATGGGGCTAGGCAGTGAGCATAAATTGCTCTTAATGTGACTAGGAAGAGACACACAGACACCTGTGCCACGTGATGGAAGAGTGAGTGCCCACCGATGAAGTCCTTGTACACTTGCCAAGAAATCAAACCTCGGATCAATCAAACCTCTGGAATCGAACTACCAATTTACAGGCCATCACAGGACAGTGAGACACGCTGATTTACACCTTGGGGTCCAATCAGCAAAATCCAAAGAGAGGAAAACTCTACAAGACAAATAGCCTGTCTCAAAAAATACCTGAAGAAGAAAAAGCGGAGGATAGGGAAATGTACCAATTCAAAGAGACAAAGAAAGTTTATTGATCGAAGACAGTGTGGGCACTTTACTTTAGGTCTGCTTCAAGCAAACACACTTATAAGAAATTATGAGACAGTTAGAAATGTCAACCCAGGTGATTTGATGCTATTATAGAATTATTGTTACTTTCTATGGGTGCAATGGGTGCTCCAATACATTTAGAGAGACACAATTAAATATGCCCAGTTGAGACAATGCGAGGTCTATGCTTGGGATTTGCTTAAAAATAATTCAAGGCGAGGAGCAGAGAAGCAAGACTGGTCATGAGTTAGTCATTGCTGGACGTAGGTGATGGGTACATGAGGGATTTGGTATACTAGTCTGTCTGATTGTGTATCTGTCTGAAATTTCCCATTATGTGTTGTAAAAAACCAGAAAGCATTAAAAAAGAAGGCGGAAAGGAGGCTAGGAGAGTGGACTAGACAGAGGAGCAGGGAGGGAAGAAAGAAACTTTCGCTTGGGCGTGTTAAAATTTGAGATGCCCCCTTGACACCTAGAAGGACCCCTGGTGGTGCTTTGGACTAGGTGCTGGGCTGCTAACTGTGAGGTTGGGGGTTCAAATCTACCAGCCACTCTGTGGGGGAAATAGGAATCTGTCTGACCCTCTAAAGGGTTACAGTCTCAGGACTTCTATAGAGAGTCACTGTGTGCCAGAGTCAACTTGATGGCAGGCGGTTTGGCTTTGATTTGGTTTGTGTATTCAGGCAGAGATGTTGAGTCTTCTGGTGAAATTGAGGTCCAGAAACAAAAAGGAAGTACTTCTACGTTTCTGTTGTTATTGTTAGGTGCAGGCCAATCAGTTCTGACTCATAGAAACCTGATGTACAACACAGTGACGCACTGCTGGTCCTGCGCCATTCTCCCAATTGTTCTTAGGTTTGAGCCCATCAAAGCAGCCGCTGTGTCAGTCCATCTGGTCAAAGGGCTCCCTCTTTTCCCCTGCCCTGCCGCTTTACCAAGCACGATGTCCTTATCCAGGGACTGGTCTCTCCTGAAAACAAAATATTTCAGATAAAGTCTCATCTTCCTTGCCTCTAAGAGCATTCTGGCTGTACTTCTTCCAAGACTGACCTGCTTGTTCTCTTGGCAGTCAACAGTATTTCCAATATTCTTTGCCAGCACCATCATTCAAATGCATTGATTCTCCTCTGGCCCTTCTTATTCAATGCCCAGCTTTCACATGCACAGGGGGTGCTTAAAAGTACCACGGCTTGAGTCAGGCACACCTCAGTCCTCAAAGCAACATATTTGCTTTTCAACACTTCAAAGAGGTCTTGTGCAGCAGATCTGGAAATGCAAGAGATGACCTACAATTAGCATAAATAAAAGAAGAGATGGGGTTGCAGACTAACCTTGGAGATTTCCAAAGTTGAGAGGTGTGCTAGTCCAGGAAGACTAGACAAACAAAATTCATAGACACTTGTATGTGTATAAGAAAGAGCTTTATTTAAAGAGTAATTGTGTATTAAGAAAACATTCCAGCCCAGTCCAGATCAAGTCCATAAGTCCGATATTAGCCCATATGCCCGATAGCAGTCTATAAATTCCTCTTCAGACTCACGCAACACATGCAATGTTGCTGAATGCAGGAAGATCACAGGCTAGTGGGTGGAAAGTCATGCAGATTCAGTGGTGGTGGAAGCATCTCAGTGCTGGAGTGGTCCTCCACGTGGCTCCTCCGGCTCCAGGGCTCTGGTTCCATCAGTGTAGCTCCATGTGTCCAGTCAGCAAGAAAAGGGAGTAGAGAGAGAGTTTGGCCTCTAGTGAGCTATTTATCTCCAGTTGTACCTCGAAATGAGATCATCAGACTGCGACCTGATTGACAGACTAAACTCCACCCCATTCACTCTTAATATCCTAAGTTGACACCAGATTATGTAACTACCACAAGGCATTTCCTCTATCCTCCCTACATGTTCCCATGACCACCCATCACTGACAGCTACCACTTGCCTGAACCTCCACTAAGATGATTTTCAAGGTTTCTGCCAGCCTTGCCATCTATTCTGAAATCTTTGATGCCTCAGCTCCCTCTCCTAGAACCCCTCCAGCTAGTGGTTTCTGTGAGACCTGCGGCCTCTCTGCTTCTGCTCCCAGGTTTTCTCCTTTTATTGGGAGCTTACACTTCTTGTAACAATCCATACTTCAGTTGTATCAAGCACATTTGTACATATGTTGCCATCATCATTTTCTAAACATTTTTTTTCTGTTTGAGCCCTTCATATGAGCTCCTCTTTTTTCCCTCCTTCCCCCACCCTCCCACTCTCGTGAACCATTGATAAATTATAAATTATTCTTATTTTCATATCTTGCACTGACCGCTGTCTCCCTTCACCCATGTTTCTGTTGTTCTTCCCCTTGAGGGGCAGGGGGGTTGTTAATATGTTAGTCATTGGGGTCAGTTTCCCCTTTTTTTCCCCTTCTCCCCCCACCTTCCCCCTACCCTTTTGGTATCATTTCTCCCATGTCTGTTCCTGAGGGGTTTATCTGTCCTGGATTCAGTGTGTCGAGAGTCCTGTCTGTACCAGTGTACATGATTCAATCTAGCCAGATTTGGAAGGTAGAGTTGGGATCATGATCTTGGAGGTGAGGAAGCCTCTAGGAACCAGAGGAATATTGTGTGTTTTGTCAGCGCTATATACTGCACCCTGGTTGACTCATCCCTTCCTTGAGACCCTTCTGTAAGAGGATGTCCAATTGAATACAGATATTCAATTGAATTCACCCATCCTACAATTTAGTTCAATCACGAAGAGTTGTACCATTATCACCACAATCAATTTTAGAATATTTTCTTCATTCTCATATTCATCGCTATAAGCTTCCCATTTCCCCACCCCCCAACCTCTTCTATCACTTTCCCCCCCGAACGTCACCTTTCTATTCTGCTGGAGCCCTTACTAGTTGAGCTGCAATTTATATGGCTGGCAGTTCGCAACCACCAACAGCTCCTTGGGAGAAAAACTGGGCTTTCTACTCTGGTAAACAGTGACAGTCTTGGAAAACCACAGAGGTCACTATGAGTCAGCATTGACTCAAAGACAGTGAGTTCTGAGATTTGGTTGTGCATCAGGGGGACGGGATTTTGTCTTCTTCTGCTTAGCTCTTGCCCACAACACCCACGCACTCCTGCAACGTTCTTCTGCTGCCATTCCCAAAGTAAGTATGAGTAGTATTTATGAGGCACTTGGAAATGAGACTATTGACTGGATAGTTAATGATATTTTGGAATTTTTTCACCATCACTAGATTTCAGGAAATGATGTCCTTGATGGAAACTTAATTTTTAAAATATGAGATATCAGTGCTTAAGTTCAAGTCCATGTTGTGTATCCTTTTTCCTTTTCTCTTACGGATCTCTAACTTTTAAACAGAAGCCAACTGAAATGAGATAGAATCAACTCAGTGAAAATGGGCTTGGTTTTTTAATAGTATCGATCACTACTGGCTTGTCACTGTGCTGTGCTGTGTCAGTTGCATGTTGCTGTGGTGCTGAATGACACGCCACTAGCATTTTAAATTTCAATAGGGTGACCCATGGTAGACACGTTTCAGTGGAGTTGTGGACGCTAGTCATCTACTTCCAAAGCTAATGAAACTCTATGAATGACAAAAGGTAATTATCCAGTGTAGTGCTGGAAGAGCCTCTCATGGTGGAAGACACTCGAAGCACACGGTGTCTGCAGCAGTGAACGCAGGCTGATGGACAATCACGAAGGTGGTATTTGGGATTTGCTTCAAAGAAATTTGGGAGCTTGGATCAAAGGGCATTGACTGTGAGTTGACGATTGCAGAACCCAGGTGGTAAGAATATAGGATTCCTTATACTACTCTGTCTATTTTTGGCTCTGTCTGAAATTTCCCAGCGCGAAACAAAACAAAACGAAGTGTTTTTAAATGACAAAAACACAAAACATTTAAATGATGGGACATAGATTTAAGAACTGTGTGCGAATGAAAGTTGGGGGGGCGTGGGCAGAACTGAAGAGGGTCAACACTGATGAGTGCAACAAGGTGAAGTAATTCCTGCTTTTCCAGAGCTGATTTGTAAACACTTTATTTCTCTCCCTGCTGTCATCCAAGACTGGGAGGGGTCCAGTGTCCACCTCCATGGAACCTATCCTCCCTCCCATGTCTTGCTGGAATCCTGGATGGACCTGAATGGAGTTCCCCAGACTTCTATCTGAGAACGCTGCACCAAGTGGCCTGCCCGGTTGCGGCCCCTCTTGCCCTCTTTGCTGCAGGACGCTGCTGCTGCTGCCCTGACCCAGACCTTAGCTTCAGTTGCTTCCAGCTCTAATAGAGTGGTGTTTGCCTGGGGATAGGAGTCTGGGAATGAGGTGGGTGGGTAGAGACAACAGAAGGAGCCAGGCTCCATGGGGACCCTATTCTGTCCCAACTCTTTTGTTTTCTCAGCCATCAGCCATGATTTTGGAGTCTGTGGCATAGTGGAGGGAGCCCTGATGGGTTAGTGTTTATTTCTTCAGCAGCTAACTGTAAGGTCAGCATTTTGAATCTTCCTCTGGAGGAAGATGGGGCTTTCTACTCCCATAAATTAGAGTTGTGGTCTTAAAAACTCACAGGGGCAGTTCTACCCTGTCCTATAGTGTCCCTATGATTAGGACCTGATGGCATTGAGTTTGATTTTGCGTTGGTAGCATAGTGGGTCAGTGGCACGTTGGGCTGCTAGGCACAAGATCGGCTGTTTGAAACCACCAGCTAGCTGTTCAGCAAGAAGAAGATGATGTTTCTCTTCCTGTAAAGAGTCACAGTCTCAGAACCCTATAGGGATCTCAGGGTAGCGCTGAGTAGGAATCAAGTTGATGGCAGGGAGTCTCAGAGGGGTTGGCTCTGGTCCTCGAAGTGCAGCTGCTCCTCACAGACAAGAAGTTCATGGGCCAAGTCTGTGTGCTGTGCAGAGCCAGTCCTTTCTTTAGAGTCTGAGGTTGGGACCCTGTGCGTTGGGCACCAAGGGCCCAGGAGTTCTTGCCCAAGTGCCCCAGCCTACTCTGGAGCTGCATGAGCCTCTGTCTGGTCCTGTGTGGGGTGTCGAGGGGCAGCTGATTGCAGGGGCCTTTGTGGAGCTTGGACATGTTTGTTATAGTATTTGTTCAGGACAAGTTACCCAACCAACCAGGCAAGCCTGAGTTCATTTCTTCCTCTACAGCCAACAGTTTCACATGTGTTTCATGGATGTGGTGAAAACATGTGAAGCTGTTCACCAAAGGTAAGGAAGTAAACACAAGTAAGACTGTGCCTACCTTGCTTACTGAGCCCTCAGTCCCTATAAGGCAGCATTTTTCAACCTGTGGGTCATGACCCTGTGGAGGCTGAATGACCCGTTCACAGGGGTCACTTGATTCATAACAGTAGCAATATTACAGTTAAGAAGTAGTAACAAAAATGATTTTATGATTGGGGGGGGTCACCACAACATGAGGAACTGTATTAAAGGGTCTCGACATGAGGAAGGTTGAGAACCACTGCTATAAGGGATTGTACATTTGCAAAGAACATTCGCTTCTAGAGGAAGATGTTGTGGAGTTGGGAGAGAGAGCGATGTCGGTCATACCTAGAAGCAGAATTTTGATTGTGGTGGGGAAAAAAAGGGAATTGTTCCCTTCAGATGAATAAGGTAGTTTAGTTTACATGGCTTATTGGGGAACTTGACACTGTGTTTATCCCATTTCCACTGCATGGAGCGGGAGTGGGGAACAATAGAATCTGGGAGTGCATATCTATCTGATCGGAGCCCTGGGGCCACTAATGGCAAGGTCAGCAGTTTGAAACCACCAGTTCCAAAGGAGACGCACGACGCTCTCTGCCCCTGTAAAGAGTTACAGACTCAGAAACCCACAGGTGCAGGTCTGCCCTCCTATAGGGTCACTCTGAGTCGGCATCAACTCCGTGCCAGCGAGCTTGTGTTTTGGAGTTTGATGTCTGTGTTAGCGTGGTAGGGACAAAGGCCATCTCCGAGGAGGAGATTCTTGGCAGAGGGCAGTAGGCAAGGGGAAGACCAGGCCACTCATGTAGTCCAGCAGTTTGCAGGGATTCCAAGCTGTGTTTCATCCAGCAGTTTGCAGGGATTCTAAGCTGTGTTTCGGAGGTGGGTACGGGGCTCCCCCAAGTCTTGGATGACATGGGGAAGGAAGTTAAACTACTTACCAATCAACCCTGGAAAAGCAGCAATGGGGTCCCCTCACCAATTGGGGCTCTATTTCCAGCTCTGGCTGCTGTACCTCCGCTGTCAGCCCTCCTCTGCAGATGCGGCTCTGTAAATCTGACACGGGAACAGATGTCAGTGGCGCTCACCCTGCTCAGACAGGGTGGGTGGCCTGCCCTCCTTCGAGCGAGGAGTGTGCGGAAGACTTTCAGGTCCAGGGACATGTGCAAGCTTGGAGAGAGACACACAGGAAGCAGGAGGTCAGGGCCAAGTCAGAGAAAGGGTGCTGGTCACGTGAACAATCTCTTATTCTTCTCGGTTGGCACTTCCTGACACCCAGCCTTGTATCTGTAAATTTGATAATGTCCTCATGTTACCCTTGCCTGTCTTTACATCATGATGCTGTTGCATAATGCGGTTCATAAAGAATACAGAATGAAGTCAACATTAGGTGATTTCCCTCAGTGAAAGCATGTCTGTGGGTGGCGGTGGCCTGGCTGCTTAGTCTCAGGGCCTACCGTTATCATCTGGCTCAGACTCCCTGTTCAGTTTAGAGATCTCCTCAATCCACTGCTCTGTGGTCTGAGGCTGGGATTCAGCAAACCGCAGTTCTTTGTGACTAGCTGGCTCCCTGAGAAGTTTAGCCACGCAGCAGCAAGAAGGGGGTTGCCAGGCTGGAGGTGAGCGGGCCTTACCCTTAATGTCTGCTTCTCCCTCCTGTGAGCTCCACCCCAGCGTGACGTTCACTTTTCAGGGAGACTGCAATGTAGTAATTGGTTCCAATGCACAGTGTGTTTTTGTTTTTTGCCCTCACACTGCCAGCACCGGCCTTAAAGAAAAGAGGCAATTGCCCTCCTTAGAAATCTGGGTCCCGGCTTTGGGGAGTCCCTCCTCTAAGCTTCTAAATTATTATGGGCTCACTGCCCCCTATTTCCCTTTAGTTCCCAACCCCAGATGAGGACCACTTCCTGCAGCTACTATTTCCGTATTTATCTTGATACTCCCCTTTTGCCTTTTTAGTCTCCAGTATCTGTTTAGCCAATTGCCTCTATTAAATTCTCTTTTTTAAACGAACTGGTGTGGCTCCTGATTTCCTGACAGATACACCCCATGCACAGCACTGTCTGGGAAGCAGATCAGCGTGGCTTCTCGAGGTGCCTTTCTGGACTGCTCTGAAGAGTCGGACCCCAGAAGCCCTGCCCATCCCCCTGACAAGTCAACTTCCCTTGTTATAGGGAAAAAGCCCCCCAATCTAAAGAAACCTGTATAATCTAACTCCAGGAGGGAGCGCTTAATTTGAGAAAAGCAGTAGGGACTGTGAATCTTTTCATCCCAATCAAAGCTGTCAGAGCCAGTCAGCTTCAGCACCAGTTAGATAGCCCCAAAGCCACAGTTGGCCCAGCAGGCAGCCAGCCGCTTGTCACCAAGGGAACCACATGTCAGAGCAGAGAGTGGCAACAGGGCCCCCAGGAACCTTCCTGAAACTCAGTTGTTTGACATGTTTGTCATTATCAGCTCTGCCAAAGTGCAACATCTCTTGCAAGACTGATTCTCTAAAACTTTTCCCATCCCAACACTCAACCCTCCCCCCACCCCGCAACTTGCTTCTGTTGTTTCCTAAATAAAAAGATGCCCACCTCTGAGAAAGGCATGTGCTGGCAGGCGTGTGAGACACAAAAGGAGGAGACGTCTTTATTCCACAGCAGATCCAGTGGGCTGTCTACTATATTGCCACCCGCACACGGGGAGCTCCCTCCTCGCTTCCCAGGTCCCATAGCCTTCTGGTCATCTTACGATTGAACAGAAAGTCTGCCCCCCACCACAGCAGCTCCATCCATAGCTATGTGTCCTGGGTTTACTTTTGTCTCCCCCAAATTTCTCTCAAAGTCCCAACCGCTTGTACCTCTAAATGTGACCTTATTTGGAGGTAGGAGATTTACCAGAGGAAGGTGGCTGCTGATCCAATCCAGGTTGTGTCCTATAAAAAAGAAGAACAGACCTAGTGACACACAGAGGAAAGATGGCCAACGAAGAGATGTCTATTCCCCAGGGGACACCTGGGATACCACCTAGCTAGAGGGACAAGTACAATTCATTCCTCGGGACTTCCAAGAGCACACATCTTGCTGACGTTCTGGATTCATTCCACCATTTTCCAGAGCAGTGAGCCAACAGACTTAGGTTCTTGAAGGCCCTCACTTTGTGGGTCTCAGAAACGAATACGCGATGCGTTCAATGTGAATTGCTATTTGGTGTCAGCATCCTATCCATTATGAAACACACCGCATCTTGTCAATGATGGGTAACTGCAAATGTGATAAGGGCTAGGTGGGAGCTCTATCACCTATTTTGTCTAAGTCATAGAAGTTACACAGGGTCGCTTCTGCAGCATTTTATTCGGTAGAAGCCACTCACTAAGGCTGGTCCATATTCAAGGAGAGGGAAATTAGACCCTGCCTTTGATCTGGAGCCCAGATGGTATAGTGAGCTAGAAGTTGGACTGCTAACCACAGGTCAGCAGTTCTAACCCACTCAGATGCTCCAAGGGAGAAAGACGAGGCTCTCTGCTCCCATAAAGATTTACAGCCTTGGAAAATGAAAGGAGCCGTTCTACTGTGTCCTGTAGGATCACTATGGGTCAGAAGCTACTTGATGGCACTAAGCTTGTGTCTGTTTTGAGGGGACTATGTCAAGTAGTTTGTGGACATCTTTTGAAAGCACGGTAAGCTATGAGTGGAAGAGGAAATCAGTGGCAGCGTGTTCTGCGGAGAAGGACTGGCACACACACGCCCTGAGGCTGGAGAAAGCGAGTGGTGGTCAAGGAAACGAAGGACAGTGAGACGGGCTCAGTGGGCAGGGCGAAGGGTTATGAGATGAGTTTAGAGATGGACAGAATCCCTATTTGGCCTTAATAGGAGTTTAGATTTTATTCTGAGTGTAGTGGAGAGCCATTGACCAAAACCAAACTCAACTGCCATTGAGTTGATTCCAACTCATCGTGACCCTATAGGACAGGGTAGAACTGCCCCTGGGAGTTTTAGAGAGATACAGTAACTCTTTATGGGGGTACAAAACCTCGTCTTCCTCCCAGGGAGCCATTGAGCAGGCCATAATTCTCAATTCACCGCCATTGAGTCAATTCTGACTCGGAGCGATCCTATAGAACTTACACTGTCAGACTAGTTCTTTTGGGTACAGCGACTCTGTGTAGTCATTCCCTCTTCTTTCGCCACTTCCTGTATCATTCAATAGCTGTGGATGGAATTTTCCAGTGTTGCAGTTCGAGACTTGACTTTTTCCTGGAGCCCTTTCAGTTTCAGATCTGCTGAGCACGTTCTTCCCTTTCGGTTTCTAATTCGAGGTCTCTGCACCTTTCATGATAACGTATCCAGTAGGTTTATAACAGATGAATGAGGGTTCCAGATTAAACCTGCTTTTTTCTTTTAATGTGGAAGGACATTCAGAGCAGTAAAACCTCACTTAAAAGTAACACTACAGTCATCAAGCAGCCATCTGATTGACAGGATAAGCTCCGCCCTTCAATCTTAAGTCTCGAATTGACAATAGGTTTTGTTATGTAACTACCACATGGTGTATTAAAGTCTCCTGTTTAAAAAAAAAGTAACGCTATAAAAGTGAAATGTCACAAATATTATCTGAGTCCAGGACTGCAAGGACAAACACCACGATGAAGGTAGGCTTCTTCCTCGGATCACGTGCAGTCTCCCAAGCAACAAGCCAGAGAACTGCCCAGTGCAGTTATCAACCATATATCAACCCCTTTACACGTACAGCTTATATGTACATTTATATGCACTTTGCACTCACCGGCCTATGATCTTCTGGCATTCTGCATCAGTGCATGTGGCTGTGTAAGTCTGAAGAGGGACTTATGGACTAGTATTGGACTTACAGACTTGAGTTGGACTGGGCTGGATGTCTTCTCAATATATAACTAATTCTTGATATAAAACTCTTTCTTACCCATACACGAATATCACTGGATTTGTTTCTTTAGTCAACCTGGCCTAACACACAAACTGAGTATACAATCTGGCCTAACATACAAGCTGAGTCCTGGTTACACATTGGGCTGCTAACTGCAAAGTTCAGCACTTTGAAACCAGCAGCTGCTCTTCAAGAGCAAGACCAACCTTTCTATTCCCCAAAGAGTTAACAGTGCCAGCTACCACAGGGACAGATCTACCCGGTCCCAATGGGTCACGGGCAGTGAGAGTCAGCTCCCTGGCAGTGAGTTGGGAGCTCTGACAAATCTGTATGTCTTAAATGCTACTCTGACTGAAGAGACTTCACCTCAACAGGTGTCCCTTTTCAAGATGGTGGGGAGAGGGAGCAGACCAGACAGTTGCTGCCATACGACAGCATGGTCACCCCAATCAACAGACATCTGTACTGTTGTCACCCCAAATCAACAGACACCTCTACAAGAGTTAACTTTACTGGAAATTAAAGTTAAGAAGGGACCAGACGGCATGCTCATCTTCGAGAAGGGATTCACGCTTCTGCAGGTAGAGCAACTGCCCAAATGGGGGAGGAAACAAACAAACGTTTCACAATGCTTCTAGAGAACCCCAGGGGAGAATATAGTACTACGTTCCTAATTGGACACTTTTGACCTCCTCGCTATTCAGTCCTTGGATACCCCGGCCTTGTGGGAAACTACTGAAACTCTAGCCTCTGTCATTTGGAGGTGCACAACATCCGTCATAGGCCCCACCTGAGAGAATTGATGTGGAAACCCCACTAAACAAACTGGGCTCAGACTCACCTGTGGCAGATTTATGGAACTGACATCCTCCCTTGGACTTGCAGCTGAAATGCCCTTTGGTTAGAAGAAGCCGAGACAGCTCTCCCATGGGCCTGGGATCGGTGGCTGTTGGATCGTGGTGCAGATCCCTCGTGCTGAGGGTGCCCTACAAATGGTAGCCCAGAGCTGACATATCTTGACCAGTTCCCTGCTCTCCTTGCTGTCCTGTGGCATGCAGTCATCTGGTAGGCCTGGTTCTGCCTTTGCCCATCACTGACCCTCCTTGTTCGTGTGAACAGTGTCCACTGAAAAGCTTCATCTGTACAAGTCAACAATTCATGTATTACGGCCTCAAGCTGGCCTACACATGCACAATTTCCTTTTCTCAACCATTTTGTGAATGCCATACCATTGGCTAATGATATTAAAAATAGAATCACCTTATGTCCCAGGGGGATGATCTATAATGTTCTGTAAAATAAAATGTGAATGGTGTCTCTAAAGTGAACCAGAAATATATAAGAGCTATAGATATACGAGTGGATTTGGGGCTTGTGCCTAATTCTAAGCCCAATCTGAGAACAATTGATTCTTACTTATGATATGGCCCTACTCAATATTTTCCCCCAGGGAGAGATCACTGAAGATATGGGTACTGTAGCAAAGTGTGGCGAACACATCAGATAGTGCACAGCTATCAGAAAGAAGAGCATCTGGGGTCTTAAAGGCTTATCCTAAGACAATCAGCCATCTGAGTGAGGCATCCCCTAAGTCCACATTGAGAGAGCATACCAGCCTGTGTGGTCCAAAGATGTACATAATAAAACCCACATCTGAAGGAGAGCATGGTGTAGGAGCTTAAACTGTGAACAGCGGCTTTTCACAAAGCTATGGATAACACTGGAAGCCCCCATCCGTTTGTAGGGTCCTTCCCCCTTGGATGAAGCCTCTGGCGAGTCCCCTCGGACCACAGTCCAGGGATGTGCGTGGCCTTGCTCGCAGACAGAGAGCATTAGACAATGCATGGTGGCAGAGGGAGCTCGGCTAGTGAGCCTTATCATTGGATCTCCGTTTCGACCCATCTTAAAGTTGTTTCACTTCTTAATATTTTATGCTTTCAATTGAGGTTTTTCTATGTTTTCCTTGGTCATCGGTGCTAATTTTATTTGTTTGCTTGTGTTTTATATCATTTTCTGCATATAAAATCCAGGATAGGTAAACTTATAGAGATAGTAACTGGATTAATAATTACCTAGGGACCAAATCCATCTGTAGATGTTGGACATCCCCTCACAGAAGGGTCACAAGGAAGGACAAGTCTGCCAGAGTGCAGTACAGGACCAAGGAAACACACAACGTTCCTGTAGTTCTTTCTGTGTCGTCCCCCCCCCCCCCCACATTCTTATGACCCCAGTTCTACCTTTCAGATCCGGCTAGACTGGAGCATGTACACTGGTAAAGATAAGAGCTCTTAACACATGGAATCCAGGACAGAAAAAGACCCCAGTAACAGTAATGGAAGTAGCGATACCATGAGGGTAGGGGGACGGTGGAGGGAGAACGGGGAGAAAGGGGGAACCGATCACAATGATCGATGTATAACCTCCATGCCCCAGGGGGGTGAACAACAGAAACGTGGGTAAAGGGAGACAGTGGATGGTGTAAGATATGAAAATAATAATAATTTATAGTTTATCCAAGATTCAGGAGAGTGGATGGGTGGAAGAGGGAGGGGAAAAAGAGGAGCTGATACCAAGGGCTCAAGTAAAAAGAAAATGTTTTGAAAATGATGATGGCAACAAATGTACAAATGTGCTTGATACAATTGATGTATGGATTGTTATAAGAACTGTAGCGCCACCCCCCAAGTTAAATGATTTTTATAAAAAATATATAGAATTAAAAAAATTACTAGGGACGTGTAAGGGGGAGGTGGGGGGAAATGGAGAGCAAACAACAATGAATATGAGAAGAAAATGTGCTGAAATTGATTTTAGTGAAGATTACACAACATTTCTTAATATGATTCAATGATTAAATTGTATGATATGTGAATTATATGCCAATAAAACTATTAAAAAGTTACATGTCAAAAAATTTTTAACTAAAAATGTGCTTGACATGGTCCTCTGAGTGTGTGTGTATGTGAAAGAGAGAATGTGTATGTGCGTGTGTGTGTGTGTGTGTGTGTGTGGTGTCTTGAATCAATTCCAACTCACTGTGATAGCACATGAGTCGGAGAAGAACTGGCTCATTTTTGGATGTAGATCATCAGGTCTGTCTTCCGAAGCAACTCTGGGCGGCCATGAACCTTCAACCTTTCAGTTAGCATTTGAGGTTGTAACCGTTTGCACCACAAAGAGACTCCTCCAAGGACAGTAATGGTAACTGCAGTCACAGGCCACCTAGTCTTTCCAGTCTTTGACTGAAGGTGTTGAGGAGCCTGCTGTGCTTTCAAAGGAAAGAGAAAGAGCTGATTCGTGCGCTAACAGTCACTTTAATGCATCGGAGTAAAAGTGGGCTGGTTCCCCTTCCAGATGGAGTCTTGTTGGAATAAGTTTTCCACCTCATATCCTGCCCAAGATTATCGATACACTTATAGTGCTTGTTGTACTTGTGGGCTGAATTTTAAACTGGATTTTTTGTTGTTGTTGAGTTTTTCTCCTTTGAAGACCTAAGTATATGATGAAGAGCCAGTAAGTAAGATAAAAAATAATTGTGTGTATACATTGGCTATTGACCAAAGTTTCTATCTAAAGCATTCAGTGTTTTCTCATTTTAAAATAAGAATAATTTCAAGGCATATATAATAGTATTTATATACTTTGCAAAAGAAGATTCCTTTTTTTTGCTATCACATTATAACATTGTATGCAAGAACTTCTTGCAGTAATCATGCTTCTATATATAATAGTCTAAAATCTAGAATTGATTTCAAGAACTTTGTGCAGTAAGTGGGTCTATGTAAAGTGTACTTCAAAGTTACCAATAAAATAAATAGAATAGAATAAGATAAAATAAACATCTGTTCTTTCTTGTGGGGTGGGGGAAGGAAGAGAGAGTTGGGTATATGAACTTGTCACTCCATAGAGAATATGGAACTGGGAGGTGCATTGGCAATTGTCAGCATATGGATGATCTTTATAAAGTCATGATTGGATGAAATTACCCGGGGAGACTTCAGAATGTGGAAGGAAGATTGAGCCTAAAGTAGAGTGTAAAGAGTCACCAGAGAGGTAGGAGGAAAACTAGGGAACTGGGTGTTCTAGAAACGAAGAGATGAGACAGTTTGAAAGAGGGAGTTGAGAAAGAATTCATTCAATGGCCCTTCGGGCCCCATTCAGGTCTGAGTGCCTGTGACTTGATTACTGTCCTCGGTGGCTTCATGCTGGGACCGTCTGTGCTCCTACTGCACCGAGGGGGAAACACATCTATGCATCTCAGGATTTCTTCAAAGACTACTGTCAAGGACACTTTTCTAAGTGGCCCTTAATTGTAGACAAGGTCAAGTCCAGAATTAAAGTGAGGAATTCGGTAGGAAAACCAGTGCAACAACGTAAGGGCCACTATGTAAATGGGATGGCCTGCTTTCTCTTCTAGCAGAGCTGCGCATCCCGGGCAGCCTTCAAAGGCGTAGGGAGTGACGTAAGCCTCTCTCTCTAGGCAGGGACATGGCTGGGTCCCAATCCCTGTTTCTACCCTGAGAAAGCATTCTCTGAGCCTCCAGAGCTCCGTTGTTGGACCCTGCTCCAGGTGGGCAGCCTGGCAGTTGGATGATGCCTGTTGGCTGGAGCAAGATGGCATACGATCAAACCACACTGATTTTGAGAGTCTGCTGTGCCAGATACTGGTGAATATACAAATACTACTGCCAGCAAGCGAGCTTGAGCTGAGTGTGTGGACACTTGCCTCGGATCTGACCTGTCTGTGTGTCAATCATGGTGCCACCTCAGCGATTGCCGTGAAAAGCATGGGATTGCAACAGGTGTCCTTGCCCTCCATGGCTGCTGGCACCTAGGGTTATCACTCTGTCCTTCTCAGAGGGCATCAAAAAGTCCTCCAGGGGCAGCCAGGCCTTTGTCCTCTGAGAGTGCCCAACAGGCTCTTCCAGTCACGGTCCTCTCTTGCTACTAAATACTAGGATGCGGTTTCTCTCTCCGTGTTGGTCTTAGGCCCTGCCCCACAAGGAATTCCTTATGAGAATCAGACTGGGGTTTTGTGTGTTTGTGGGCTTGGGCTCTACCTATGTCTCTGGGCCTCTTCCCCCTTTGTTGGCGTTGTGGGGAAGGCAGGGGTACCGCCAAGATTGAAAGAGATCACATTCTAGGAATGCACTGTCTGTGGCCTGACACACTCAAAGGACTAGGTGCGTGGAAGCTGTGTTGTTCTCTGTTAATCAGAGGGTGAATGATCAGTCATGCTTCCCTGCATGCTCAAAGCAAGGCTCGCTTTTGTGATCCTCATCAATGAAGCTCAGAAACAGCCTTTCAGGGAGTGGAAGTCAGCACTCACCGGTGACAGGGCGGATGGTGTAGCAGCACGAGAAACCGTGCAGCCAGCACTCACGGAATGGTATTAGGAAAGAAGCGAGCCCACAGCAAACAAGCACACAACCCTCAACCACCCCAATGTTATTGTCTCAATAAAACAATACGAACATTTTCCGTGACATTGCAAGTAATAACAGTGCTGCTGCCCTTTTCTCACAGTGAGAGATACAATATTAAAAGAGCATAAAGAAAATTGTTAGTGCCTGGATTCTAGGAAGAATGTCCACTCCCTGATAGAACAATAAACAAATATGTAAATACTTTTCCTCTGCTGATTAGTCCAGCTCTTTGTTGGTAAGTGCCCACACCTCCCACAGGCCCATACATTTTTGAAATGTCTTTTCTAATAGACATTTTTAGATAGGCAGGGTCCTGGCCACCTCTTCTCCCCCTGATATGCCTCCCCCCCAGAGTTTAACATGAGAGGGGCCTGATCATTAGGGAGCTAAAAATATTGTCTCAATGAACTGGCAGTGATGAGTACCTCCTTGGAGCAGGTGCAGGGAGACTGAGGAGAGAGAAATCAGAGGCAACGAAGATAAAGACGTTTACAGAAGGCTTTTGCTGTAAGTAAGAGCAAAGAAACACAGCAGAAGTCGGAGTGTATGGGGCCCAAAGACTGAGTACTTGTCTTGTTTTATCTCTACTTTGTAGATGTGTGCAGATAGTGACTTCCCTGAGTATACAGTGGAATGGAAATCTCCTGGAGAGAGGGAGAGAAAATGCTTGGGGAGTTGAGAGCCATCATCTCCTCCTTAGGAGTAGGTGGGAGGCAGGGTCTGTGGTACAGATTCTGGTGAGGGACAGCGTTCTCAGTGCAATTAGAGCCAGAGAGAGAGAGAGAGAGAGAGAGAGAGAGAGAGAGAGAGGAGGTAGTATGCTTTTGAACAGTGAGAGGAAGGCATGCATAATCGTCTAGGGGGGTGAAAAGACCAGGGACACCAGTTGATTTTGTCATTGATATTATTCTTTCTGTCCACATTCAGCGGCATGCATCCAAGGGGAATGGGCATAGGATCAGACTCACCGATGGTTAAGCTATGCCAGTTATCAGCCCACTGCCTCTCAGTCCCCAATCCATTTTCATTGCTCGCTGTGTTACTGGCAGGCTTCTCTGTGGCCAACTGGATGCTGCTGCTTCATTAGTAGAGAGGGCTAGGAGAACACAGGAGGATGAGAGCACGTTTCCGGGTTCCAGGATGATTTTGGGCAGGGGGGCGGTTACAGATTGAGTTTCATATTGAACACATATTGAATCATTGGGATCCAGTGTACATTTGGGCAATGTGTAGCATCTGCACACAGTCAGCTACTTTCAGTACCCAGTGGGAGACCTACCACTGAGTACCTTGGTAACTTCACCAACCATTGAACCATGGCCTTGCCCTCTTCAATGAGGTCTGATCTGAACTCTGGTGATGGTACTTCCTCCTCATTATCCATTCCATCCTTGGCTCCTCAACATCAGCCTTAGTGACTGGCTGCTCTATCAACACGAGCCTTCTCTTTGCCATTGGTTACCAACCCCTTGTTCTTGCTGCTAGATGCTGTCAAGTGAATACTGACTTACAGTGACCCCATGAGAAAGCCTCGAACCGCCCCATGAGGTTTGCTAGGCTTTCATCTAGACCGAAGCAGACCATGCCTTTTGTGTCCAGGGCTGCTGTGTGGGTTTGAACCACCAACCTTTTGGCTAGGATCCAATGGTTAACCTTTGTATCGCCAGGACTCCTTTTCAGGGTTTCACACTGGTTTGCAACAGTTCAGTCATAATCAACAGAGCACAAGTGTTGCACAGCAATGAAATCCCTCAAATATGGGGCTTTGACCTGAGTAGGAACCCTGGTGGCAGAGTGGTTATGAGCTGGGATGCTAACCACAAGGTCAGCAGTGCAAAACCACCAGCCGCTCCTTTGGAGAAAGATGAGGCTTTCTACTCCCATAAAGAGCCACGGTTTCAAAAGCTCAGAGGGCAGTTCTACACTGTCCCACAGGGTCACTGTGAGTAGGAATTGACTTGACGGCACGGTTTTTGGTTGGAGAGGAATATTCAGCCGCCTCATATGCATGGCATGGGAAAGCTGGACAATGAATAAGGGAGACCAGTAAAGAGTGGATGCCTTTGAGTGATGGTGTTGGGGACGAACATAGAAATGAACACAGACTGCCAGTAGAACAAATACATGTGTCTTGGAAGAAGCACAACCAGAACGCTCCTTAGGAGGATGGCAACACTCGGGTCCTTTGGTCATGTGATCAAGGGAGACCAGTTCCTGAAAAGGACACCGTGCTCGGTGAAGTAGAAGGCCAGTGGAAAAGAGGAAGACCATTAAAGCGATGGATTAAAGCAGGGCTGTAACAACGGGCTCAACTGTAACAATGCTTATGAGGCCAGGGTCGCTATGTGTTGGCATTGACTTGACAGTATCTGACAACAGCAGGAAGCCAGCAGTGGTTCGTGTCCTCCTGAAGAATGGTGACTGATGGGGCCACTTTGACTGTGTGTGGGCCACCATCTCGGAGGCAGGCAATGCTGCTCATTTCCTACTGGGGTTAAAATCCCATGGGCAGGAGATTTTCGATGTGTTGGCCATGATGGAACCGTTTTGAACCAGTCTGAAGCCTTGCTCCTTTTCACCCCTAGGACAATTGTTGATTTTGTTTAATACTAAACCTGCTTGAGTCAGATGACTGTGTGGTTTCTGTCTCCTGACTTATTTCTGATAAGGCTATATTGATCCTGAGGTTGGGCCGTACACCATCCAGAGCAACACTTATGAGTAATGAGGGGAGAGCCAAGTGCTCACAGTTTTGCGTTAGAAACAGGGAGGAAATGTGAAAGTGAGATCCATTGTTTGTTTATTTTATTGGAGGCTCTTACAGTGCTTATCGCAATCCATCCATATATCCATTGTGTCAAACACATCTGTATGTCTGTTGTCATCATCTTTTTCAAAACCATTGTTTGTTTCTTTCCGCTCTTGTATCTTTTCACTCCTGGACTTATTGAAACAAGAAAGCTAATTGGAGCTCGTACTGAGCCCTTTCTCTTCCTTTCATTACACAAGCAGTGGCTTCAGCTGGTCGGGGCGGAGGGTGATATTTACCCTTACTTCTCTCCAGGGTTCTGTCCCTAAAGAGTCCCGGTGGTCCAGCTACGGACTCCAAATCGGTGGTTTGAACCCGCCACTCACTCTTCGGGAGAAAGGCAGAGCAGTCTGCTTCTGTAAAGAGCTACAGCCTTGGAAACCTGTAGGGGCACTTCTGCTCTGTCATATGGGGCTTCTATGAGGGGGGTATGGGCAGGTTTAATTTGGGGGGTCTTCTCTCTATCAAGATCAGAGATTTTCCAGTCCAGATTTGGTTCTTTCAATCATTGTTCTGAGTGTGCAGCCTGATCCAAAGTTTAGAGGCGTCTCAAGAGAGAAAGCATTCTCGCTTAGGGCAGCAGTGGGATACCAGAGGAGGAGTATTCTACTGTGTCTCGAGAGACCTCACAGCGTGGGGCTTCCTCTGTCCAGCATCTGGTCTCTAGCCTCCAGGTATAGAAACTGGATCTGTCAGCACGCTGAATGTGGATCCATCAACTCTAATTAATTAAGCTCCGAGAGCAGAGGCATGAAACCAGGATGTCAATGTGTTGATTCACAAGAGTACCCGAACCAACTCTGTCTGTCTGGAATGCCACACAGCCTGCACATTGTTTCACTGAGCACAGGTCTCTGAGAGAGGCAAATCATCCAGAAAACCACACCAAGGGAACACGTTAGGTGGTTCTGATGTTGAATGGCATTAAACTTACTCACTGCCATTGGGTCTATGCTGAGTCATGGTGACTCGATAGGGCCGGGTTGGACCTCGCCCAGGGTTTCTGAGACTGTAACTCTTTATGGGAGTGGAAAGCCCCCTCTTTCTCCCACAAACGCTGATATGGGGTACAACATCAAGTGGAAGCCTCTGACTTAAAATAAAAATGGTGAATTGGAAAAGTTCAGCGTTAACCTTGTCACATAGATTCAAACTTGTTGCTTAGGAGCAAGCATTACGAAGGTATTTTAGTTTGGCTAAGACCTTAAATGTGTAACCAAGCTTTGCTAAACCCTGTGTGTTAGATCCCCAGGAGAACTAATATGTTGACTGAAGTAATGTTTGACATTTTCCCCCTTAACAGTTTATCCATCATATCATCATCATGGCATTGTCGTGTCATGATGTTTTGAGAAGTCATGCGGGCCTCCTCTGAAATTACAAACATGTGTAACTACATCTTTTAGCAAATCAGTGTGTCCAATGGATGGGTGTAACCAATCAGAGTATTGTGTTTGTGGTTCCTCCTACAACCCTACGATTAGGTAGGATTTGCTTTCTTCACTGAGATTCATGAGATTCAGACCATGAGGTTATACAAGCCCCCATTCGAATGGCATACTGGCTTCAATACGTCTCTTTGATTATTATTATTATTATATTTTTAAAACGAATACATCATACAACTTTGATCACAATCCCTACATACCTCCATTGTGTCAAGCACATTTGTACATTTGTTGCCATCATCATTCTCAAAACATTTGCTTTCTACTTGAGCCCTTGGTATCAGCTCCTCATTTCGCCACCCCCTCCCTCTCCCCTCTCCCTCATGAACCCTTGATAATTTATAAATTATTATTATTTTGTCATGTCTTACACTGTCCGGCATCTCCCTTCACCCACTTTTCTGTTGTCCATCCCCCAGGGAGGGGGCTCTTGGATTATTTTTAACAGAATCAGAGACTTTTTTCTCTACCACATTAAGTTTGCAAACCTGGCACTGCCGCTTCTGCTGTAGGAAGGGCCTTGCCAATGGCATCAGGGTACTCCAGGCCCTTGGCTGAGAGCCTGTCTCCAGTGCGCAGTTTTTAAGTGGGCTCCACTGATGTGCCCCCTCATGATGCCTGTTTCTGTGTTTTCATGGCTCGTCAGCCCTGTGTTGATTGGCCCTTTTAACCCTTCTACCTGGCTAACCTGGCAGACATCGTCTGCTTCTTTAAGGCATTTGGAATCCATCTCTACTTTTTCTGTTTTGTGTAGTTTTCGTGTTTCGTCCTCAGAAAGACTCTTATTTCAGCAGCACGTATGCCCAAGTCAGATTGATACAGAGAAGAGGATCAGGACCTCCAGGATAAACAACACACATTTGGGAAGCATTTCACAGTTTGCTGATCCCTGGGTGACAAATGGTTTACTCTGGTCTACTAACCTAAAGGTCGACTGTTCAAACCCACCTACCAGCACTGTGGAGGAAAGAGCTGATGGTTTGCTTCTGTAAAGATCACAGTCAGAATTCTGTTCTATGTGAATTTGTCTCTGTGAATTTGTGGGACTTAATGGCAATGAGTTTGGGTTTGTTTGGGGGAGTTCAGGGAGAAGGCCCCACAGAAATCCTCAGTATAGCTAATAATATAGCTAGGGAGAATGACTATTTGTAATCGCATCTTAATTTATTCAAAAGAGATTCCTGTAGGAACTTTTCAGAGATCATTTGTTCCCTCTTTGTACTTTGCCCAGATTAATTACTTCATTCATTTATAGATTAATTTGATCTTAATTGCCACTATTGATTTTTCTAAATTGGCTTGTCTTAGCAATCTATTGTTGCTATAACAGAAACACCACAAGAAACACCACACGTTTTAACAGAGAGAAGTTGATTTTCTCAAAACTTAGGTGGCTGGAAGCCTAAATTCGGAGTCCTGGTTCTTGGAGAAGGCTTTTTCCCTTGTCAGCTCAGGAGGAATGCCCTTCTTTCTTCAACGTCTACTTTCTGGTTCCTTGGGGGACCTTCTTGACATTGGTCTTACCTCCACTCTGCTTTCCTCAATTGCTTGTCTGATCTCTTCTCTATCTCCCAAGAGAGTGATTTAAGACACACCCTATTCTATGCCTTTCTCAATAACATAGCAAAAACAACCCCTTCCCTGATGGGATCAAGACCACAGGCATAGAGACTAGGAGTAAGAACACATGCTTTTTGGGGAACACAGTTCAATCCAGAACATGGGTCATTGGCCCAGTCTTCCTGAGTCTAGTGCAGATGACATCTTCCCATGATGGTAAGGCCCGCAACAGTCGTCTTTATGTTGTTGTTAGTTGTTGTGGATTCCGTGTGGTGACCCCCTTGACAATCGGATGAGACGTCACCTGGTGGCCCTGCACCATCTTCATGACTGGTCATCTAGAAGTCATTGTGGAGTGCCTTCAAGGTAGGGACCTTATTTTCCAGCACAATATAGAACAACTTTCTTTTGCAATTCATATAGTTTCCACTGGTTAAATTTTTGGAACAAAATAGCCAGGACGTCTTTTTTTCTCTCTTACCTTCTAATATATCTTCCTCCGGAAGCTTGGCTGACCCCTGTTCATCACAGGTGACCCAATTGGTACTTAAAATACCGATGGCATAGCTTCTGGCACGGTGGTGACATATAAGTGACTACATTATGACAGACTGACAGATGGGTGGTGGCACCTTTATATAACTCCACTAAAGATTGTCTTAGTTGAAGATCTGGCTGTTTTGGGGGCAGCAAAAGTTTAAGTTGTATGTTGATATTTAAATGGCCTCATATGCCCAAATCCTCCTTTGCCTTTGCCTTTGCCCAAATCCTCCTTTACCGTTGCCTTTGGTAATATGCTTCATCTCTGGAATGCCCATGCATCTAAATTGCACCATTCTCCAGAGCCTAGTTTTATCCCTGAAGCTTTCTCTGACATCCTCCCATCATGCTCTGGATTTACACAGCATTCATAATTTACACCTGAGAATCCATGGCCTTGACCTGCTCTTCAATTGTTCTCTCAGAAGATCTACTTCCTAGGAGCCTGTGATTTCTGACAAAGATCACAAAAAGACAGCTGATGGGACCCACAGGGCCATTTGAAAAGGACATATTTTCACTTAAAAGTCCAGATGTCCATCCCTTAAAAAAACTGGAAGATCAGATGATTTGGATCCCCGTATTCTATGACTATTTCATCATTTAAATCAAGAGTCAGAAAATATTTTCAGAAAAAGGCCAGATAGCACATATTTTAAGCTTTTTGGAGCCTATAGTCTCAGTCACACTGCATACTCTGTCTTTTTAGTGTGAAAGTAGCCATGGAATTTACATAAAGAAAGTAATGTGTTTGGGTTCCAATCAAACTTAATTTGCATAATCAGGTGACTGGAAGGATTTGACCCATGGTCTGTAGCTCACATCAGCCTGGCCAAGGAAGGTGTTAGGTAGCAGGATTGGGACAGGGGGTGACCCTCTCCATCCTGAAGCACCCCTACAGGAGGTTGCTGTGGAGAAACAGGTGAACCTCAGCCAGCCATAAAGACTACCAGGTATTCAAGCCCAAGTCAGGTGAGCAGAACACCTGGGTGGCCCAAACTGTAGTATTAAATAAAAAATATAATAATGACGTGCTGAAGGAGGGTGAGGGGCCAGCCCCCACCCACTGCTACTCCTATGAGTTCAGTAATACTACTTCTGGGTTCAGTAATGCACAATTGTACGGTTGAGATATATAAATATTATATTGAAGTCATCAAGAGCATGAGAGATAATACAATAATACAGTCAGGCATGATACATAGCAACATTGCTCACCTCAGCCCAGCTTGGTGGTCCACGTGGAGAGAGGGGGAAGGGAAGGAGGGGAAGGGAACAAGGGAGAGGGGAGTGACCAGGGAGTGAGCAGCAAGGAGCTCAGAGTCAGAGAGAGTCAGAGAGAGAAGTTCTGCTGACTCACACCTATATACCTTTTGGGGGCAATCCAGCCCACTAATTACAGGTAAAGACATACGTCACTGGAAGGGGCTGCACTATAGGTTACACAGCAATGAGTGGGTGGTCTAGGGGTTGGTCTCTGGGTCTCCATAGGAACATTATCAGTAGGGTGCAAACCCCTCCTACAGGAGCCTGTCCATTGTCCCCAGAGGCAGGGAGCAGGCCCACCCCTGTGGAGGGATGAGACAGCAGTCTGGCAACTGATTCCCTCAGGGGAGGGAATGCCTGCGCATCTGACCTCCCCTCACACCAAACTAGGCCCAGGTGGGCTTAATTCAGCCAATGGGGTCAACCAATACCTTTGGCCACGCCTCCCAGAGAGAGGCCTCAATACCTTGATCTTGACCACCACCCCTTCTTCTTTGCCCTTGGGCTCCAGTCTTGTCCAAATGGCTGTGTCTCATCTCTCTGGCCTCAGGCTACCACGTGTGGGTGTGAGTCCCTCGAGGTTGCTGTGTTCAGTAACTGTAAAATCTGAAACTTCTTCGGTTCTTCCGTTCCACTCGGGTCTCTAACCAGGCTTGGGTGTGAATTGTTTCTTCTGCGAGGCCAAGAACCAAGAGAGTTCACACCTCTCCAGTCTAGTGGGAGCGGCAGACTTGTGAGCAAACAGACACAGTTGTTTAATGCAACTGTGTACAGGTGCCATAGGAAGAGGAGCTTTTAAACCCACTTGGAAGATTCATAGAAGTGGTAGTGGCATGGTGGTCACAGCATGTGGCTGCTAACCAGAAGGTCAGTGGTTCCATCCCAGGAGCTACTCAATAAGAGAAATGTGGTCTGCTTCCTAATAGAATTACAGCGAACCTATGGGGAAGTGCTCCACCCTCCCATTGGCTAACTCCGAGTTTGAGTCAATGGTGGTGGGTTTAATTTTGTTTTGGAAAATTCGATCTAAGATTTTCAAGAAGGAGGTGAAGCTGTAACATTTCTAGGAGAGGAGAATCCAGAAGGAGTTCCTGGCTGGCACAAATGGTTCACTGAAAGGTTGGATGTTGGAGTCTGCCCAGAGAGACTGCAGAAGAAAGGCCTGGTGGTCCACGGCGAAAGCATGCCCCGGAAGCACCGGGGAGCACCTTCTCCCCCGATGCACACGGGGCTGCCCTGAGCTGCAGTCAGCATGAGGCAACTGGGGGAAGGGTGGGATCCAGGGAGGTGAACCGCCTCCTCCAGGATGAGGATTACTTAAGGCTATTCCTTGGTTTTTCCCCTCTCATCTGGACATTTTTTATTGCATACATAAGTAAATGCTTAAATGCCTTTTAATTTAAATATTTTCAATTCAGAAATCGTAAATGCATTTAAGATGTCTAGAACACCTATTTCTGGCTGGCTAATCATGAAAATTTGTCAAAAGCTTCAATCACATCAATAATTGGAGACACTTGATTTCACTCATTAAAGATTTAAAGAAAGAATGCATTCTAAGTCACATCATTTACAAAAATCAAAGCCATTAAGTATCAGGCCATCCTCTCTCCATCTTGTACAGCAGGTGCCGTTAGTCCCGAGGCCTCAGAGAAAAGGGCTCTGGCCTCCCTCGACTCTTCTCAGAGCCCATGCACAGCTGTTGCTTCAGTCTCTGTCCATATCCAAGAGTCCAGGGCCTGGCTTTCCAGCTGCAATCGGGATTCCAAACTCCAGAGCTTTCTCAGAGCATCCTAGACACCTCAAGATCAACCCAATCTTTCCTTTCATGGAGATTGAGAATATACTCATGCGATTTCCTAATGACCCACGTGAGTCCTCCTTCCCTCCAGAAAAATTATAATTCTCGTCACCCCAATGACCTCATGTGCCTTTCCTGAACTCTTCACTTGCCTAGGTTGAGACCCTCGTTACCTCTCACAGGACAGCTATATTCCCTTAACAGACTCCCTTCTTTTCGCTCTGCCCCTTGCCTGCTGATGCTAAGAGATTCTCCAAAAGTCGAATTCTGATGTTTTCCCACTCGTAAACACCATCAGTGATTCCTACGGCGTTCACAGTGGTTTCCCCTCTTGGAATATGCTCAATGCCCACCTGTTGGAACACTCACTTCCTTGTTCCAGAGGTGGAGCTGGAGCAGCTTCCCTTCCCCGACGGACTTCTAGACCTGCCTCCCATCTTTCTGAGACCACAGGAGCAGCGAAAGGCTAAAGGCTATGGCTTGTCTTCACTTTGGAGGTGAGAGGGCACAGGTGACACACACAGATGGCAGAGAAGTGATAGGGGAGGCATTAAAGCAGTTAATAAGGTTGTAGGAAACCAGCTTTTTTTTTTTTTTGGTGTGTGTGTGTGTGTGTCCAGAACTGCTCCATCATGAAGTCTTGGCGGACACCATCACATCGCCTGGGGAGGGGTTCTGGAGTCTAAGACTGCCTTACACATTCGATTTCATGGGACTAGCTAATTGCTGTCTTAACGATTTTCCAAGATTAGCTTCCCTGGCCTATCAATCCTTCAAAAATATACACCTCAAGGTCAGTTCCATAATTACAACTCACACCAGGCCCCAAAGCCCAGATTCAAACCCGGTTTTGTCATCAAGCTGCACTGATCCATTTTACCATGGAGACCCATAACCTTCAATTGTTTTGACAGTGGGATTTTAAGGGCAGTGTGGTCATCAGTAGGAACCCTGGTGTCATAGTGGTCATGCACTGGGCTTCTAACAAAAAGGTCAGCAGTTTGAAACTACCAACCACTCTGTGTGAGAAAGTTGGGCTTTCTACTCCCAAACGATGGGCTTTTCTAATGCTCCGTAACTCACAGGGGAAGCTCTACCCTGTCTTATCGGGTGGGCTTAAGTTGACATCGACTTGATGACATTGAGAGTTAAGTGGTCTTCAGGAGGAGCCCTGGTGGTGTACTGGTTTATGAGCTGGGCTGCTAACCTCAAGGTCAGCAGTTTGAACACACTACCCCCTCCTTTAGGTCTTTGCACATGTCATTATAATATTTGGTTTTGTCTTCTTAAGCTGCCCTCTAACATTTTCTATTCAGCTCTTTGATGTCATTTCTTCCATTTGCTTTAGCTACTCTATAATTAAAAGCAAGTTTTATAGTCTTTTCTGACATCTACTTTGATGTTTTATTTCTTTCCTGTCTTTTAATGACATTTTTCTTTCTTCATGAATGATGATCGTGATGCCCTTATCAAAGGTCTTCTGTCATTAGTGTTCCATGCATCAAATCTATTCTTGAGTTGGCTTTGAAATTAGAAGAGATAGAGTCAAGGTCATATTTTCGATCTCATGGACTTATTTTAATTTTCTTCAGCTTTATCCTGAACTCAGATATGAGCAATTGATGATTGATTCCACAGTCAGTCCCTGACCTGGTTTTAGCTGCTGATATTGAGCTGCTCCATTGATGTAGTCAATTTAATTTCTGTGTATTCCATCTGGGGAGGTCTATGTATAGTTTCCTGTATGTTATTGAAAAAAAGATATTTGCTATGAACAAGTCATTGGTCTCGCAAAATTCTCATTTTATCTCCAGCTTTGTTTCTGTCACCAAGTCCATATTTAGCAACTACTATTCTTTCTTTGTTTCCAACTTTTGCATTCCAATCACCAATAATTATCAATGCACCTTGATTGCATGTTTGATCTAATTATGGATTGAAGTTGTTGGTAAAATTATTCTATTTCTTCATCATTTGCTTTTGTGGTTGGTGATAAATTTGCATAACCATTGTATTGATTGGATTTCCTTGAAGGTGGATAGATATAATCCTATCACAGACAGCATTACACTTCATGACTGATTTTGCCATGTCCTTTTTGACAATGAATGTGACTCCATTCTTCTTAATTGTGTCATTCCCAGCATAGTAAATGATATACTTTTCTGATTCAAAATGGCCAATGCCAATTTATTTCAGCTCACTCATGCCCAGGATATCAATCCCTTTGTGCTTCATTTCATTTTTGACCACTTCAAATTTTCCTAGATTCATACTTCATTCATTCCAAGTTCTGATCATTAGCAGGGTTTTGCAAATGAATATCCCAAAGGCTCTATCCCGGCAGGCTCTACTCAACTCATATCACCATGGTCCACTCCCCTCCCATAAATCAGCTCCTCCTTTGTCACATTTTGAATGCCTTACCATCGAGGGACCCATCCTCTGGCACTATGCCAGACAACGTTCTGCTTCCATTAGGCCTTCATTATCTGACAGCGTTTCAAAGCAAAAGGTTTTCAGCAACTCCTTCCTCCAAAGGGGGGAGCCCCGTCCTTCTTCCTTGTCTGTTCTTAGTCTGGAGGCTCCACTGAAACCTGTTCGCTTTGAGTGACCTAGCTGTCCTTTGAAAGCTTCCGGCATCACAGCAACACACAAGTCACCACAGTAAAAGAAACTGACAAACACACATGATATATCTTAAACTAAAAGAACTCAAGAAAAAATTCAAGCCTTAAGTTCCAATATGGAAAAAATATTGAATGATGCTGGAAGCGTCAAAAGAAGATAGAAAGAAAACAGAGTCATCGTACCGAAGGTAGCATATAAACAAGAACCTATCACAGTGAAGGAAGTTCAGGTTGCACTGAAAGCATTGGCCAAAAACAAGGCTCCAGGAATTGATATGATACCAATGGAAATCTTTTAACAAGCTCATGAAGCACTGGAAGCACTCAGAAATGCCAGGGAATTTGGAAGACAGCTACTTGGCCAACTGCCTGGAAGAGATCTATATTTGTTCCCATTCTAAAGGAAGGTAACCCAACAGAGTGCTCAAATTACAGAACAACATCACTGATATCACAAGTAAAATTTTGCTGAAGAGATTGGCCTAGATTCAGAAGAGAACATGGAACAAGAGATACGTTGCTGATAACAGATGGATGTTGGCTGAAAGTACAGCCATACCAGAAACATACCAGAAAGATGTCTACTTGTGTTTTATTGTCTATGCCAAGGCATTTGACAGTGTGGATCACAATTAACTATAGATAACCTCGGGAAGAATGGGAATTCCAGAACATTTCATTGTGCTCACAAGGAACTTGTACATGCATCAATAGTTAATTGTGTGAACAGAACAAGGAAATACTACATGGTTGAAAACCAGAAATGGTGGGTGACAGGGTGGTATCCTTTCACCATATTTATTCAATCTGGATGCTGAGCAAATAATCAGAGAAGCTGGTTTATATGAAGAATAATGAGGCAGCAGGATTGGAGGAAGGCTTATTAACAACCTTTGATATGGACATGACAACCTTGTTTGCTGAAAGTGAGGAGGATTAGAAACACTTGCTGATGACCGAAGATTGCAGCCTTCAGCGTGGATTGCAACTCAATATAAGGAATATGAAAATCATCACAACTGGACCAATAGGTAGCATTATGATAAGGGGAGAAAGGTTGAGGTTGTCAAGGATTTTTGTCTTACTTGGATCCACAATCAATGTTCATGGAAGAAGCAGTCAAGAGCTCAAAAGACATGTTGTATTAGATAAATCTGATGCACAAGACCTCTTCAGAGAATTGAAAAGCAAGGGTGATACTTTGAGGACTCAGATGTCTGTGACCCAAGCCGTGGCATTTTCAATTGCTTTATGTGCATGTGGAAGGTGGACGTTGAATAAGAAAGACCGAAGAAGAATCGTTGCATTATGGTGCTGAATTGTGGTGCTGGAGATACCATTCAGTGATCTATGGGCTAAAAGGACAAACATCTATCTTGGAAGAAGTAAAACTAGGGTGCCTCTTAGAGGCAAGGATGGTGAGGCCTCATCTTACCTATGTCGGATGTGTTGTCAGGAGAGATAGTCACTGGAGAAGTACTTCATGTTTGGTACAGTAGAGGGCAGTGAAGGACAGGGAGGCCTTCCACACGATGCATCAACACTGTGGCTGCAGCATAGGAACAACTGTGAGGATGGGCGGTTCTGGGCAGTATTTTGTTCTATTGTGCATAGGGTTGCTATGGGTCAGAACCCACTCGGTGGCACCTAACAACCACAGCCCCTCCTCGGAACAATAAAGATTTACAATCTCAGAAACCCATAGGGGCAGTTCTACTCTGCCCTACAGGGCCACTATACGTCAGAATTGGCTCTAAGGCAATGAGTTTGGTTTGAATGGTCATCAGGCAGCAATGGTAGTTCAGTAGTGGAACTCTCCCTTCCATGTGAGAGACCAAGGTCAATTCCAGAACAATGCCCCTCACATACGTCCACTCGCCAGTCGGCAGTGGAGCCTTGTGGCTGCTTTGATGCCGAACAAGTATCCATGAGACTTCCAGACCAACATGTCCTAAGAAGGAAGTCCTGGCGATCTACTTCTGACCAAAGTAAATCAGCTCAAGAAAACCCTACGGCTCACTCCACAGCTGAGCCTGGAGATGTCGCGGGACCAGGCAGCATTTCGTTCCATTACACGTGGAGTTGCTGTGCCCCAGGGGCACCTCAGCTAAGCACATGGTCCCTGGCACCGTCTTCAAGATTTCTTGTACACAACAAGTGGGGGCGTTTACCTGCAAATTACTCCAAAAGCGGAAGACAAACTCACCGGCTTAGATGAAAGAGACCTGGATTTTGATAGTGGTTCAGTCCTTGGCTAAATGTGTGAGAACTAAGTCATCCATTCACTTAATGAACAGTCCGAGCAGCTACCAGAGGCCAGGTGCTGGTGTGGGGACCTGTTGTCAGGTGCTGTCGAGTCTGTCTGTATGAAATGAAATACATCCGGTCTGCACCACCCTCACAAGTGTTTTGTTTGAGGTCATTGTTGCAGCCACTGTCAATCTATCTCATTGAGAGTCTTCTCCTTTTCACTGACCCTCATTTTGCCAAGCATGGTGTCCTTTCCAGGGACTGGTCTTTTCTGGTAGCTTAGTCAGAATGTGCAAATGTGTAAGAGGAAGTCTTGCCACCCTCACTTCTAAGAAGCAGTCTGACTGAATTTCGTTCAAGACTGAAGAGTTTGTTCTTCTGGTAGTGAACGGTATAGTTAATATGTTTGCCCAGCACCATAATTCATATGCATCAGTTACCTTCTGTATTCAATGTCCAACTCTCACTTGCTTATGAAGCAAACAGGGATCTGGGGAATATCAAACTAATCAAGACAGGCAGGGCCTTCGAGTAGAACGTCTTTAAAGTCTTGCTGTTGTTAGGTGCCCAAGGTAGCTCCGACCCACAGCGACCTCACAGCACACAGCGTGAAACACTGCCCGGTCCGCCCCGTCCTCGCCGTTGTTCTCAGCGTGAGCCCATTGCTGTCACCACGTGTCAGCAACCCATCGCCTTGAAGGCCTTCCTCGCCTTTGCCGCTCCTCTTTACCAAGCATGATGTCCTTTTCAGGGGCTGGTTTCTCTTGACCACATGTCCAACTCATGCAAGACAAAGTCTTGCCATCCCTGCCTCTGATCAGACATCTTCCAAGACAGATTGGTTTGTCCTTTTAGCATCCCCTGCATGATGCTTTCAATCTTCTTCTCCAGCACCACACTTCACATTCACCAATTCTTCTTTGTTCAATGTCCAACTTTCACATACATATGCCTACTGAGCTCTAGTAACCTAGGGTTTGATGTAAAATATGAAAAAATGCGCTATATTCTGTGTTTGCTCGACCCTTGTAGGGAAAACACCCCCCCCCCCTCAGCTATGGCCTCTAAATCTTATCAATTTGATAAATAATCCATTAGTGTGATGGGTTTTGCTTGAAATTTTTCTCATTAAATATTTAAATGTTGAGCTTGACTTAGCTCTTAGTGGGCACATTTAATAACTAAAGAATAATTGAGTTCTAAATTAATCAATCAACCAACTGAGCTACAAGTAAATATTTATTAAGTAAGCACTTTGAAACCAACTGCTAGGTGTTGTAGGAGTGTTAAAGAAACAGGACAGGATTTATTGGGTTATTCCCCAAAATATGCACAAAGCAATCAAGGAACAGTCTAGAATCTTGCCGTCCACACCAGTACGATCTTGTGGTGTTGGGACCGTGTAACAGGCATCACAAGACTCATAACAAACAAAAAACCATATTGTTAAGAACGAGGGGGAGGGGGCAGAGGGCCAAAGTCCATCTGTAGACAATGGGACATTCCCCCACAGAAGGGTTACAGGGAAGGGATTAGTCAACCAGGTGCAGTAAAGCACTGAGGAACTACACAATATTCCTCTGGTTGTTTGAGGCTTCCTCACCTCCCACTATCAAGACCCCAGTGCTGCCTCTCGGACTAGATTGGAACATGTACACAGGTACAAATACCAGAGAAACGAGCTCACACACGACACAGGGAATCCAGGAACAGGAGTGGGAATAGCAATATCAGAAGGGTAGGGGGAAGGGGGGGAGAGAAAGGGGGAACTGATCGTAATGATCTATACACAACCACATCCCTTCCTCCAGGGGGATGAACCACAGAAACCATGGGGGAAGGGAAACAGTGGTAGGTTTCAGATATGAAAATAATAATAATTTATAATTTATCAAGGGGACCCGAGGGTTGGGGGTGAGGGAAGGGAAATAAAAGAGGAACTGGTACCAAGGGCTCACTAGAAAGTAAATGTCTAGAAAATGATGATGGCAACATATGTACAAATATGCTTGATACAATTGATGTATGGATTGTTATAAGAGTTGTAAAAGCCCCCAATAAATTGATCTTTTAATAAGAAAATTGAAATGATCTAAAATGCTTCTTAAAAGAAGTATTATTTTTACTTTAGGACTTTATTATTTACCAAAATAAATTGAAAATATATGATTCAAAGATAAAAAAGAAAAACAAAAAACCCCTTGCAGGCATCCTGTTGTTAGTTGCCGTTAAGTCAATTCTGACTTATGACCCGTGTGGGTACAGTAGGTTTTTTCCTAGGGGTTCAAAGGCTGTTCCCTTTCAGAAGCATAGCCCCAAACCTGTCTTCGGAAATGGCTCTGGGTGGTTTCGAACTGCCAATCTTTTTTTATAAACTAAAAAATAGTTTATTTTTGGCACAAACTTAATTTCAAGTTTTATAAGGTTAGGCAAGCAAGATTCCTCAGCGTCTACCATAATGTAACACTGTGATGGACAAATTAACTTAACATTTAACCTTTAACAGAACCGAACTTTTCAAGTTATTTTAAAAGCTAGCTTGTTTTCGGTTTCATCTATCCCAAGATGAGACAGGAAAGAAATGACCTCTGACTGGCTGACGTCACCTGGTCCCACTTACATTAGTTTCATCACTTGAGCACGTGAGCCCAACCCACCCTCCTGAACCCACCAACTATCCGAGATTCCCTCCTAGGAGGCAGTCCCTCCCTGTCCCTGTCCCCCCGTCATTCCGCACAGTAAGCTGAGTCCATGCTTTAAATACACTCGCTGGCTTGTGCCCACATGTGCCTACATCCTCCTCCACCGCCTCCCCTTCCCTGTCCTGGAACATCCTCAGACTCTGTGGGGAGAATGTTCCAGGTCACCGGGTTCTGCTGGGCTGGCTGGTACCTGAGGAACAGCACCCTCCATCCTGGAGTAGCCCTGAGCATTTGGGAGCACATTTAAACCCACGATTGTCTGTCTCCTATTTCCCTCACTGTCAGAGAAACGGACAGCACATCACGGAAGAGAGTTACCAGACTGAAATTAATCCTTGGACTGCATCTGTGCAAACTCACATCCAAATTTACAGCAAGCAGAGGTCATACAAAGCTTGCCTCTTAACTATCAACCACACTCAGCGAGGGTATAAAGCACAATTACTTTATTGATTTTCTTATAACCAAGTACTGCCAGCTAGCACTACTTCCATTCATCATTAAAAACAAAAGGATATTCCCTTGGCATTTCAAGTGATGCATTGTACAATAGACAAAAGTGAGAACTTAAAATGCACCTTGATTAATTATGTAAACCGGGATTTTTTTAAAGCGTAACTAAGAATTTGGTTCCGTTCGTCATAGCATTGACATTTCCATATTTCTCCTGATAGTCTTGGGATTAGCCTCGCGAGTAGTGCAAAGGGTGGCACATGTAGTTTCATCTGGAAAGGTATGCATCTCACCCCTCATTTGAACAAGCAACATGTGCAGAACCAGTGCATGCCGCCCATGCATGATAGAAAGAATGTGTCAACTACAAGGCAGCGCCTCAGGCTATCATATTACTTAGGTTTGCATGATCATTTATGGCATTATAGATTAATCACACATAACATAGTTTTACACATTTTAACCCTGCAGATAAGAAAAGTAATTGAATTGTTGTTTGAAAAATTAATTCCAGGTAGCCATTTGGTTTGTATCAGGAGAAAGTGAGTCTCCAAGAGGTCAGTGTCTGTTTATTTTCTTTCCTCAACCGTTTGTTCTCAGCCACAAGAAATTCCACATGCCTCTTCAAATCAGCAGTTTTGGTTGCCTGCTCCTCTATAATTGTTTGATCATCTTTGGGGGCCTTGCTTCTGATGCATGCTCTGCTGGCTCACTCTTCTGTTGAAGTGAAAACAGTAGTGTGTCTGGATCCCTGTCAAAGAGCCCCTGAACTTTGGGCAGGCGTTTCTCTGTGGATGGGCCGTACTTCCGAGAAAGAAGTGGGCTCTGGCCCTCCGTATCCTCAATAGAGGGCTTGTGAGATGCCTGAAGGTGGGTGGCTACATCCTTGTCTGGGTTCTGCTGAGATTACAATCTTTCCTCACGCTTCGCCCTCTTCCACCTCTCCTGGATGAACAGGAGCTGTTTCATGTGGCTGTCCCTTGGCAATTCCAGTGATAAATGGGCCTGCTCAGACTGTCAACATCATGGCTTCAGAAAGATATGCAGCAGCTTTTTGTGACAAGAAGTAGCCTCTTCATATTTCCCTGTAGCTAATAAGCAGTCTGCTCTTCTGCTCTGTTGATGAACCAGGTTGAGAGGTCCTTCCATTACTTCCATAGACCCCGGGGTAAGCGGCGGCCTGAGGAAGGGGAGCAGGGACTCCGGGGCACATGGAGGGGAACAGCAGGAGCTCGCTATGCATTAGCAGTACTGTCCCGCTATGTGCCCCAGAAACCCTCGAACTGCCAGTCTTTTGCCTGGCCGTCTAGCTTTAGCCATTTGCACCATGCAGACATTCTATCTATAGTGACCTACAATTTATGAAAAGAGAATTTAGGGTCTGTGGTCAGGAGAAGCATGGGAAGGAGGGGGCATTGGAAAAAAATTACAGTAATTTGTTCCATTCTTGCCCACTAATATTTCACTTGTGTGTTTACCCTAAATTGTATTTGCTTGATCTTTATTATGAGCAGGACAGTGGACCAGGTCAGCAGGAAATGTGAGTTGGGAGGGTGTCCGACAGGGTAAGGATTTGGGTAGCTGCCACAGGTAAAGAAGTAGTTGGATAAGTGAAGACCATGTGGGGTCTAACCATGGCCAACCAGGGTAGGCGGATGGTAGAACTATTGGAAGTGGCTGTTAAGGCGTTGTTCTAGAAACTAGGGCAAAGTCAAACCGAGGGGTGAGTTTTAGTAGCTATAGAGGCCCACGGAAGGTCAGGATGGGAGACAAGCACCACGGGCTCCTAAAGGTGAGCCTTTGCTAATCTAAACACTAGTGCCTGCTAGGTAGAGCCTCGTTCCTCTCTGTTGAGAGCCACGCCCTCTCTCACCAACCCACTCAATGACCACGTCTTTCGGCAAAGCCATTGACTCTGGCATCCATGTCTTCATCAGCTTCACCAGGACCCTCTCAATCTTCTCTCTCAGATGAAATGTGGGGTTTGGGTGGGGTCCCTGATCTGGACTTTGATACTTTAGGTGTTCCCACACTATTTAGATCATGGTGTTGGTGATGATGAGCACAGTGTGGGGACTATTCTTTATTAGAATGCTGACCATTTAGATAATCCCTTCCCTCACTTCCACAGGGACATCCTTAAAGGGATATTTTTAAAAGACTAATGTGATCTCTACCAATGAAATATCTTGAAAAGGCAGAATTAGAGCAAAATGCTTATTTCAATATATCGATCACATTTCTCTCTCTTTTAAAATCACTTTTCTCTTACACACGCACTCACACACACATGCACACACACTTGTACATAATTCACGGTGGCCTGAATCCACATCAGAGACCGGGTGGTACAGCAGACTGAGCATAGAACTATTAACAAGAAAGTTGGTAGTTCAAACCCACCAGAGGCTCTTTGGGAGAAAGATGTGACCATTTGGTCCAGTGAAGATCTGTAGCCTTGGAAACCCTGTGGAGCAGTTCTACTTTGTCCTATGACTGGACTCGACCTGATGGAGCGGATTTTCAGTTGTCAGTGGGAACTGTGGGCCTTGTCTTAGAGACATCGAGACAGCACTCTCAAGGGTGACAGAGATAAGTTGCCTCCAAGACAGGCTATCCTCGGGGTCCCAACGTTGAAGGAGTTTCCACAGCCCTCCTTGCGAGGGCTGTTATCTCCTCATTCAAGGATAAAGATAAGAATTGTGATAAACCTTTCATACCGATCACGTTAAAAAGAACAGTTTTCAAAACAAATTGCCACTTTAATAATTTAAAAAGTAAATGCAAACTAATACAATCTAAAGCTTGATAGGACTTCTTCCTCACCCTCATTTCAAGTATAATTAATTGTCAATGCTTAAGTCATCTATTGGATGCTTTACTTTCCAACTAAACCATAAATTCCAAAACGCAAGGCTCCGTGACCCATTGTCACCACCCACCGTACAGGACGTGACCCAGTGCTTAGCTCACAGCATGTGCTCAATAGCATTGTGACTGAATAACAGTGACCCGTCTAGTCCAGTGGTTTTAACCTTCAAAACTATTTTTAACTGTGTTTTCTGAGAAGAGCCCTGGTGGCATAGTGGCTTACACGTGGGGTTACGAACTACAAGCTCAGCTTTTCGAAACCACCAGTCTTTCCTTGGGAGAAAGAAGAGCTTTCTGCTCTTGTAGAGTTAAAATCTGGGAAACCCACAGGGGCAGTTCTATAGGGTCCCTATGAGTTGGAGTGGGCTCAATGGCAGTGAGTTGAGGCAGTGAGTGTTTTCTGAAGTCTGGTTTATCCAGACATAATTTATATTCAGTAAGATCTACTCTGGGGGGGAGCGGGGAGGGAGGGGAAAAATGAGGACCTAATGTCGGGGGTTTAAATGGAGAGAAAATGTTTTGAGAAACGATGTACAAATGCGCTTTACACAATTGATGTGTGTATGGATTGGGATAACAGTTGTATGAGCCCCTAATAAAATGTTAAAAATAAATTAATTAATTAAAAAAAAAATATCTACTCTGTCAGAAAGTAAAAGTAAATAGAGGAAAGAACCAGGAGGCAAAGAACATTTATAGAGGCCTAAATACAGGCATGTATGTATGTAAACATATATATATATATATATATATATATATATATATATATATATATATATATATATATATATATATGAATAGAACTATGTACTCACATCTATATATTAAGAATGAAGGTTGAAGATGGACATTGGGCCTCAACTTAAGTACTCCCTCAACACAAGAAGACTTTGTTCTAACAATGTTGCGTTCTGTGATGCTCACCTTCCCAACAGGATCGCTGAAGACAAAGCGGGTGCATAAGCAAATGTGGTGAAGAAAGCTGATGGTGCCTGGCTATCAAAATATATAGTGTCTGGGGTCTTAAAGGCTTGAAAATAAACAAGTGGCCATCTAGCAGAGCAGCAACAAAACCCACATGGAAGAAGCACACCAGCCTGTGTAATCATGAGGTGTTGATGGAATCAGGTATCAGGCACCTAAGACCCAAAACGAAATCATACCCAATGTGACTGGGGGGTGGGACATCCCCCCACAGAGGTGTCACAGAGAAGAGATGAGCCAGTCAGGCGCAGTATAGCACTGATGAAATACAACGTTCCTCTAGTTCGTTGGTGCTTCTTTCACCCCACTATCATGATCTCAATTCTACCTTACAAATTGGATTAGGCCAGAGCATGCACACTGCTACAGATAAGAGCATGCAACATAGGGAATCCAGGATAGAAAACCCCTCAGGGCCAACGAGGAGAGTAGAGATACCAGGAGGGTTAGGGGAGGGTCGGGGGAGAAAGGGGAAATTGATCACAAGGATCAACCTATAGCCCCCTCCCAGGGGGACAAATAATGGAAAAGTGGGTGAGGGGTGATGGAGGATGATGTAAGATATGGAAATAATTATATATAACTTATCAAGTCTTTTGAGGGAGAGAGGGCAGAGGAGAGAGGGGGAAGAAATGGGGAGCTGATATCTGGCTCAAGTGAGAAGAGAATGCTTTGAAATGATGGTGGCGGCATATGTGCAAATGTGTTTGACACACTGGATGAATGTATGGATTGTGATAAGAGATGTAAGAGCCCCCAAGGAAAGTATTTTTAAAAAAAGATTCACTCTGCCTAGTATACCTTTATTTGGTCAAACAGTTGTGTAACCATCACTGCATCCACTGTATTTTTGATCTGCAGCAGACACACAGGTCATTGCTAGAGGACCCAACCATGCTGGTGGAAAACACACAAACAAACAAACCAAAAAACCAACACAAAATCCCCAATCGAGTTGCCAGCAAGTTGACTCTGACAGGTAATACCAGGTATGTCAAAGTCTACCTGTGCTGCACGGCTCTTCAATGACTGGTTTCTCTGAGTGTATTGCCAGGCCTTTCTTCCAAGGTGCCTTTGTGTGGACTTGAACCACCAGTTAGCATCTAAGCCAATGAATCATTTGTGCCACCTGAAAACTCCAATGCTATTGAACTGGGATATGAATGGAATTAGACACTAAATAGAATCTAGGAATGCATTAATAATAAGTGTAACTGGATTGGGGTGGGGGAGAGCACCACTATCATATAATGATTAATTTCTTTAGCAGAAACCCAAGCCCACAGCTGTGGAGTTATAGTGGCCCTATAAGACAGAGTGGAACTGCTCCTTAAGGCTTCTGAGACTGTACACCTTTATGGCAGCTAACAACTTCATCTTTCCCCCACTGACTTTGTGGCTGGCAGCCTAGTGATTAACTTACTGTGACACTACGGGGGCTGTAGCAGAGCGGCCCTGAGGAATTAACTATCTCAACCGTCTCATTTTACGGATGAAGAAGGAACCCCAGCCCAGAGAGGCTACAAAACTCATCCAAGGTAAAAGGCGGACACTGAACCAGGACTCATGACTAAAATCTTCAGATCTTAATGTGCGTTCTCAATCATTTCATGATCTATGGAGTTTAACATTTACTTTTGCTTTTGCCTGGGGCTTGGTATTATAACTTTTTTTTACTTTTGCCCTTGTTGGTGGGCCTCAATAATCAGAGGCCTGGACCTGCCGTAAGTGGCCCTAAATACTGAAGAAGGCCATGGAAATTTGAGATCCTGGTTTAAGTTGATCCTTGGTTTAAGCACCACCAGGCAGCTGTTGGGTATAGGCTGGTTGGCTATGTGCAGGGGAAGGCCAAGCTATCTGCTCCAGTACAGATTTGCCACCTATACAGGATTGTTGTGAGTTGGAATTAATGCCATGACAGTAAGGGGTGTGTGTGTGTGTGTGTGTGTGTGTGTGTGTGTGTGTGTGTGTGTTTGTGTTTTAAGTTATCTCCTTTTTTGAGATTGCTCGTGCTTCCTATATTCCAATTAGAAATATCTAATGTTGTTAGGTGCCATTGAGTTGGCTCCAACTCCGAGTCATTCTCTGTAAAACAGAGCAAACCACTGATTATGTCTGCATGGGCCCCACAATTGTGTTTAGGTTTGAGCCCATTGTTGCAGCCACTGTGTCCATCCATCTTGCTGAGGGCCTTCCTCTTCTTGGCTGCCCCTCTGCTTTACCAACCTTGATGTCCTTCTCCAGGGACTGCATGGTCTCTGCTGACAATAGGTCCAACGTACACGAGATGAAGTCTTGAGGTCTTTGCCTCTAAGGAGCATTCTGGCTCCGCTTCTTCCAGATGCATTTGTTTGTGCTTTGGCTCTTTCAGTATTCCTCACCAGCACCAACTGCATGGGTTCTTCTTCAGTCTTCTGGATTGAAGGTCCAAAGATCTACTAGAAATCACAAAAGTACTCATGATTGGTGAAGCTCATACTTTCAATTAGACCATTAGTAACAGATTTCTGACAAGGTTGGAGAGATTTGTAAGTATTATTATTATTATTTTTTTTTTACCAAGTATGTGAACAGCAAGGTGAGTAACAAATGATCTAAAAGCAACCTGTGTAGCTGTTTCATTGGCAGAGTCCCTGGGTGGTGCAAACCAAAATGTTTCAGTTCCTGGCTCAGCCTCACAGAAGAAAGACTTCACAATCTGCTTCTGAAAAATGAACCGCTGAAAAGAAGCACACAACACACATTGACCTCATGGGGTCACCAGGAGTCAGAGTCAACTTGATGTCAGCTGGTTGGTCCCATTGGGGAGAGAGGGCAACCAACCATTTTTACGGACTCAGAGAGGCAAGCATGGACGTTTTGAGATACCACTGAGCCCAATTGAGCCATCCTTCCCTCTGTCCCTTTCGTGGGTAACAAACCCAGAGGATGGAGGGTGAGGAGCAGTGTACTTTTTTTTTGAAGAGACAGAATATATTATTTTATCTTTGACAACCTATAAACATTCTACAATGTTCTTTTTACTTAAAATATCTTTAACATTTCTCAATAATAAATCATAAGTGTCTGCATACATTTTGTGACACCTTTCTTAGATATATTCCCTGTATTTTATGTTTATAATGATTTATTTTTAAATTTTTATTTTCTCTTTGCTTCTTGGCTTAAAAGAGGTTTTATTCTTTGCATTGGAGCAGTGTACTTATGGGTGGGGTGTAATGACAGGGTGGACGCTTGGTTATTAAGAGGAGGAAATTAATAAGATAAAAATATTTCTACCCATAATTTTTTTCCACGCACACAGCATTCTCTTGCCCATTCAGTTTCGTCTTAGCAATGGTCCTGCAGTCGTGTGACCTCCAACTGTGTCTGAAGGGCTTTCCTTTGGAAGATCAGGCTAACAGGGACAACTCATCCCTCTGCCACCCCGCCCCAAATAATTATGCTTCTTCTTCTCTTAATAGCGTCAAAGAGAGAAAAGCTCCTGAGACCGCACCCAGGCAGAGAAGGCTGTTTTCAGAAAGTTTTAGGGCAGCCAGTGCTGCCTGGTGGGTGGTGGGGAGGGAGGAGGCAGCCGTGAATGACTCTCTAGGATCTGAGCACTTGTTCAATGTCAAGGAGAGACAGCAGAAAAACAGCAAAGTCTGTTTTGATCGGAGGCCTGGAAGCTGTGAGTTAGCAGATAATCTCCAGTTCAATGCAGCAGCACCCCTGCCCCCCAGGAGCAGGTTGAGGTGTGGAAGACACCATTAGGATGCCCTTAAGGATTGGCTACAGAGATAGTTAATAGACTTAGTAGGCATGCTCTCTGATCCTGGGAAACCATCCAACCTGGTTATGGATTTGCAGGCCAAAGGGCTCAGGTTGAAATGACAACTGAGGCAATTTAATATTTAAAGGCAAAACATTAATTATGGGAATAACCAAGTCTCATACTTTTTCCTGGATGGTGGGACCCAAAAGAAGCTGTTGGCTTGCTGAACCTAAGGCTTGCTGATTTCAGGAGACCTTCCCAGAGAACAGACTGTCAGGAAAGTAATCTAGCTGGAACTGTTAGACACAGCTCAGACGTCTCAGCTCTTCGCCCTATTAGAGAATGGTAGATTTTGTACTCTATATTTTTCACTACATTTTCTTTTTGTGGTGAATGCTTCTTTCTTTTATTTATTTCTTTTTCTAGTATTTACAGTAAAGACCTGTTCTATAGTGGTAAAGTGCTTGGCTACTGATGGAAAGGTTGGCGGTTTGAACCCACCCGGGGCTCTGAGGGAGAAAAGACCTGGTGACCTGCTTCCTGAAGGGGTCTATCATAGGAACCCGATGGGGTGATGGACCCCTCACATGGGTTGCTCTGAGTTACACATGGTTCGATGGAACCTAACAAGAACAGCAAGAACAGTTTGATATTGAGCTACTATTCTTTTCTTTAAATTTCACCTTTTACATCTCTAGTTTTTAATCTCTCATCTTTTATATTGTTTATTTCACTTCCCAATCACCTTCCTGCTATTATCTTTTAAAAAAATTTTATTGGGGGCTCCTATAACTCTTACCACAATCCATACATACATCCATTATGTCAAGCACATTTGTACATTTGTTTGCCATCATCATTCTCAAAACATTTGCTCTCTACTTGAGCCCTTGGTATCAGCTCCTCATTTTCCCCCTCCCCCCAAGAACCCTTGATAATTTATAAATTACTTTGTCATATCTTACACTGTCTGATGTGTCCTGCTATTATCTTAAATGGTTTGATAATCATATAGTTTTGTATGCTGTGAGCTCAAGTTTTAGTTATTTTACACACCATGCCTAGCTCTGACCATCATTTTATAAGTGGGAGGAGGGCTAACACCGTACATGAGAAGGGACTTTGCATTCATTAATTGTAGATGGCTGTTCTAGTCAATTCTCTCAAATTTGGCTTAGAACAACATAAACTTATTCTCTCACAGTTCCGTAGGCCAGATAGCCAACATCAAAGGTTCTGAAGGCCCACCCTCTTTCAAAGGCTATAGGGGAGATTCTGTCCCTGGTCTCTTCGAGTTTCTGCTGACTCCTGGTCTTCCTTGGCTTGTGGCTGCATAAACCCACTCTCTGCCTAGTTTTCTATGGCCACTCCTCTCTCTCCATGTGTGTTTCTACCCTGGGTGTCTCTTATAAAATTCTTGCCACTGGATGTGGGGAACCTAGGTATTTCAGATAGATTTCATCTTGAGATCTTGATTTACACCTGCAAAGACCCTTTTCCTAAACAAAGATCGTATTTACCGGTTTCCTGAACATACCTTTATGTCCACAGAATTCTAGCATACCTTTATGGGGCACCATTTAACCCACCTCATAGCCAAGTACATAAAGAGGAAAACTTCTCCCTGAAGAGAACTTCTTAGCAGCTCAAAATAATTTGTCCAAAATAATAAATAATCTTCCCATTCATTTTTCTAAAGTTCGGTCCTTTTTCTCCCAGTGTGCTGGCTTTATTATTCCGCAGACGCTCAGGGCTAGTCAAACAAGATCTCGATCTACAAATGTCATGTCTGAATGGATGAAACTTTCTGCCACTGTGCTGCTGTTTGGGCCTGGGGAGGGCTGAGCGATGATGGGACGGTGAAGCCTGAGGAGGGAGTCTGGAGATTTGGTGGAACAGGACAGTCCTGTACAGCAGTGAGTGGAGATAATCGTGTTGGTCATCCTTGAGTTAATGTTATATCATGATTGTGAATTTGTTCAAAACTAACGGGCTGCTATGAGTTGGAATCAACTTGATGGCAGGGAATTTGGAAAGCTGGCAGGAGCGTGCTTGCAATGAGAGAGAAAATGGAAGGAATACGCATGAACAGGAGTCTCTGAGTAGTGCCAATCATTAACAAGCTCCACTCTGTTCACAGAAAGGATGGATGTTATAGCCTGCCCACAGGTAACTTGGAAGAAAGGCCTGGCAATCTGCTTCAGAAAAAAATATGCCATTGAAAACCTATGGAGGGATGTCTCTCCTCCCTCTCTGTCCTCCCACTCTGTGCGGACCTGGCTGCTGAGATCACAGCCGTCCCGGAGGTGAGCGTGGTACCATAACAAAACAAAACAAAAGATGAAGGATTACTGTGTGGATTGCAACTCAATGCAAAGAAAACCAGAATAGAGATGGAAGAAGATGGCATCCCGTTAGATTTACCCACCCGGAGCTCCTGCTGCCACACCAGAAAATTGGATGGCAGGAGACGAATGGATCAAAAACCTGTGGTACATACATACAATGGAATCCTACGCATCCCTAAAAAGCAATGATGAACACATGAAGCACATTGCTGCGTGGGAAGAACTGGAGGAAATCATGTTAAGTGAAGTAAGCCAAGCACAAAAGGACAAGTAAAACATGAGTCCACTGAGGTAAGCTTAAAACACACACACACACACACACACACACACACCAGGGCATAGGGGAAAAGCTACTATATACATACATCCCTGGGGTTAAGTCCATCAACTATGGCAGGGGCCAAACCCAATCCAGAGATACATACGGTAGCCAACTAAATAAGGGGGAATGGAAGGGGGTTGGGGGGAGACATGGGCATGGGGGTGGGGGTGGGGGTGGGGAACAGGACAATAACCCATCCAAGGGGCGGATATTGTTTATATCTCCACAGGAGAGGGAGGGAGAGAGAGAGACCAGGCTTCAACCCAATGCACCAAGATGTGAATACAACATACCGGTATGTACCAGGAAACCAGTAGAGAGGTCTGCGTGGCTGGCCCCAATCCCAACTATGTAGACACCCACCACCACCACCACTCACCTCAGAAGAATGCACTTCAGAGGACAGCACTGGGGCTACAGCTTGGGGAGAGGGGTGCATCAGATTAGAGCTCATGGGAGAAAAAAAAAGGGGGATGGAGAGGGAGGGGAGGTCATCCTGGCCCACCAAGCCTCGAGGATGATATTCCTGCTCAAAGCAGACAACCCAAAGAGGATCATAGGGCTGGCCTCACCACAAGACATGACGTCCCTCACTAAACCATAGTGCAGTGGGGTACAACACTGGAGACACAGTATGGGAATAGGGCACCATCTGATCCCATCACGCTGGGGTGAAACACTAAGGGCATACAACAGAGCAGCAAGGGAAGCAAGATGATTTGGTATTCCCAAGGGAAAACCAAAAATAGACTTTGGGGGCAGAGTGTGGCACCCCATCATACTTGACTGGAAAACACTCATAAAGGCCAACAAACAGACCTTGAACTATTTATGGGCTTTTCCATTTTTGTCAGTGACTTTCTTTTTGTTATTGTTATTTTGCTTTTGTTTTTTTTTTTGGTTGTTGTTATTGTTTTGTTGGTTTTGACTTCCTTTGTTGTTTTATTTGACTTATTAATGTATCTGCATGTCTATCTAGGTAAGATAGGCCGGATAAATAATTCAGAGATGAAAGAACAGGACCAATGGTTCTGGGTTGGGGGGGGCGGCATACTGGAGAAGGGGAGGTGGGAGAAAGGAAGGGTGGGAGACCAACCCAGGGACAAGGGAACAACAAGTGAACTAAAATCAATGGAAAGAAGGGCATAGGATGCCTACTGGGGCTTAAGCAAGGGCAATGAGGTGTAGAAGGGACCAGTTATCAGACATCAAAGAACTGAAAATCATATCAGTGGGTACCCACCTTCCTGATATGATCACTGAAGACAAACGTGTGCATAAACAAATGTGGTGAAGAAAGCTGATGGTGCCCGGCTATCAAAAGATATAGCA
>NW_022111368.1:29732450-29733436 GCF_000313985.2 Echinops telfairi
TATATATATATATAAAGATCTGCATTGTATTAAGACTGACTGATGGAAGATTTGGTTCTTCCTCAAGTGGTTGAACTTTGAATTGATCTTCCTGGGTTAATAGTGAGCCCTGTGGTGGTATGGTGGCTTATGTGTTGGGCAGTTAACCACAAAGTCAGCAGTTCAAAACCAGCCACTTCATGGGAGAAACATGAGGCACTGCACTTCTAAAAAGGTTTACGGTGTCAAAAACCCACTGGGGCAGTTCTACTCTAGCCTGTGGGGTCCCAGAATGCACCTGATGGCAGAAAGTTGAGTTGTTGAGGGGAATGGTTGCACAAACTGAGTCTGTGCTAACTCATTTGACCAGAACTGCCTCAGTCCCGTGGTGGTTTCCTGCACTAGTCAAAGTGGCTCTGTCATGGCTGTGTGGCCCTGGGTTTTCCCGGTTTATCTTAGTGTAGATGGCATGCCCATGATGGGGCGAGCGCTTGTATTGTTCTACATTTTAAAATGTTATTATTAAATGTTATGAAAAACAATCATAATGTCCTAAATATTCTCCTGGAACTAGACTTCCTATAGAAACTGCTGCTGATTATAAGCAGTGATGGGATAATAAATTACACTTAAACACGTTTATTGGCTAAGTAACATAGTTTAATTCATACTGAAGTGGCGTGGCAAGTCACATTCATATATTAAAAGAGTTCATTCTTAATATTGCATTTCTTTTCATGAAGCATTTCTTGAAGACCACACATGGCTCACAAACATTCCATTACTTCCTGGGAATAAGGAAATTCAATCTTTTAGACCACTGGACTGAAAAGGGTTCTACTGCAGATGGATAGTTTTGGGTTAGCTTTTTGTCCTTCATGATTTTTACTCTTACTATCTCATCAACAGTTTAAAGGACATGGCCAACCCCACTATGAGACGAGATGCTCCTCACTGGCCCATGGCCCTGCGGGGGACAACACCAGGAACACAGTGTGGGAATTGCG
>NW_022111368.1:29735134-29739859 GCF_000313985.2 Echinops telfairi
GTTTAAATGGAGAGAAAATGTTTTGAGAAACGATGTACAAATGCGCTTTACACAATTGATGTGTGTATGGATTGGGATAACAGTTGTATGCCCCTAATAAAATGTTAAAAAAGAAAAAAAACCCAAAAAAAACAAAAACAAAAACAAAACAGTTTAAAGGACAACCACATTCCAGATAAGAGGATAGGGTAAATTCAGGGCGGATTTCTTGACAAGTCCTACTTTCTATGTTGTCTATGGAAAAAGGGAGGTTAAATGAATGACAGGAAATGGTCCAAAATTTTCATTCATAGTTATTCATCTTATTTTCAGTTTTTTTAAAGATGAGATAATATCTTTCTCCATGTGTTTAACCTTCCCCATTATCAAATAAAACAATAAGGCAAACTGTACATTAATAGCCTATGGCAGTGATTCTAAAGACTGACGGGAGAAGGACAGCTCCTTACAGGATCCCTAGAGAACCTGATGGGCATTTTCAAGCCACATTTCCTTCTTCCCTCCCTTGCTGTTGTTCTCAGACTCTCAAACTCACTGCCAGCGAGTCGATTCTGACTCACAGTCACCCTCCGGGACAGGGGTAAACAACCCTGTGGGTTTCCAAGACTGTAACTCTTCACAGGCGTAGAAAGCCTATCTTTCTACCACAGAGGCTGGTGGTTTCCAACTGCTGGCCTTGGGGCTAGCAGCTAGTGGGTAACCTACCATGCCCCCAAAGCTCCTTGGTTGTTACTGTTAGCTTCTGTCAAGGTAGCCCCCAACCCATGGCAGCCTCGTGAACAATGGAACAGAAAGCTCTCTGGTCCCGAATCATTTTTATGATTGTTTGCAGATCCTGTAGGCTTTCACTGCCTGATTCTCAGAAGCAAGTCATTCGCCCTTCTTCCTAGTCTATCTCAGTGTGGAAGTGCTGCGGTCATCTATTCAAGATCAGCGCAACATCCAAGCTTCCAATAACAGGTGAGTGATGCCTTTCCATTAGATGCAATGTCCAAAGTCCTCTCTGCTTCTCCTTGTGGATGTCCGTTCCAGGTGAGCGACTGTTAATAAGTCATTCACTCAGTAAGCACTTGCTCCCTGCCTGGGACTGTATCATAGGCTGGTCACTCAATGAGTAAAAGCAGAGGAAACCCTGCCATAATGGAACTCACAGTCCAGGGGTGATGAGAAAGGAAAGGAGACAAGTATTACTACGTCACATTGGTAAATGCAGGATTCTGGGCAGTATGGTAGGCAACTTATATGCATCTGTCTGACTGTAATTTGGTATAAAGTGACATTGATCAGTGTTTGATCAGTGGTATGAGTGATTTAACCTTGTCTGTGGATGGCCGGGTTGGTTGGGAAAGGATTCCACAAAGAAATGAGACTGCAATTTGAAAGAAGGAGATGAGAAATATTGCGGCCAAGCTAATGACAAAACCTTCATGGCTAAAGTGCAGAGAAAGAGGAGATGTGGTATGAAGTGTGGTTGGAGAGTGTGGTAGTGACATAATTTCATGTCAACTAGATAAATAGGATGTAGGGCGTGGAGTCTAGCCTGTCAATCAGGTCACAAGGTAACACCTTATTTCTCTTCCTCCCTTGGAGGTGGGACCCACTCTCTCTGCTTTATCTTCCTGTGGACAAGCCATATGAAGCTATGCTGATGGCAGCCAGAGCCCTGGAGCTGGAGGAGCCACACAGAGAGCCACGCCAGCACTGAGATATTTCCATAAGACTTTTCACCTACTGGCCTATGATGCTTCCTACTTTTGGCATTACTACATGTGCCGCACAAGTCTGTAGAAAGATGTATGGACTAGTATCAGACTTATGGGCTAACATTCGGCTTATGGGCTAATATCTAGCTTATGAACTTGATCTGGACTGGGTTGGGATTTTTTTTAATATACAATTACTCTTGGATATAAAACTCTCTCTTAGACACATATGAGTGTCTCTGGATTTGTTTCTCTAGTCAACCCAGGCCAACAGAGAAAGGATGGAGTAGCTCTAGGGGAGTCTTACAGACCACATTGAGTCTTCTCTGGTGTTACAGTTCTGTTTCCTGGATCCAAGAGGTTCAATGCAAGAATGTTAGGATCCGAAGGACTTGCTCCATTCCTAACTCCTTTTTTCTTGATGACTGTGAGGTCCTTGTTTCCTACTTATGAGATAGTTCATTTAAAACCCAACAGGTTGGCAAACATATGCACATAGGGAGTGAAATGATTTTGAGGGGAAAATACTATGGCTAGAAGAACCATAGATCACCGAGCTGCAAGGGGTTAAAGCTTTTAGTGTGTTAACTCAGAATTTAGACTTCTATTAGGACGGCGTGCAGCAGGGTTGTATACTTCAGCCATACTTATTTAATATGTATGCTGAGTACCTATTCCAATAAAGTGGACTATATGAAGAGAATAACATGGCATTAGCATTAGAGGAAGACTCGTTAACAACCTGTGGTAAGCAGATGACAAAATTTAACTTGCTGAAAACCGAGAAGACATGAAGCACTTAGTGATAAAGATCAAGGACTACAGCCATATCTGTGTATAACTTCATATAAATAAAACAAACATCCTCACAACTGGGCCAACAAACAACATCAAGATTGAAGTTGTCAAATACTTCATTTTGCTTGGATCCACAATCAATGCTTACTGAAGCAGCAATCAAACGACATATTGGATTGGGCAAATCCACTGCACAAGATCTCTTCTAAGGGCACAGATACCACTTTGAGGACTTATGTGCACCTCACCCAAGCTATGGTGTTTGCAATCGCCTCATAAGCATGTGAAAGTTGGACATTGATTATGGAAGACTGAAGAAGAATTGATGCATTTGAATGGTGGTATGGTGAAGAATATTGCAAGTACCATGGACTGCCAAAAGGACAAACAAATCTGTCTTAGAAGAAGTAAGTCCAGAGTGCTCCTTACAGACGAGAATAGTGATAGCTTGTCTGGCATACTCTGGATGTGTTTTCTGGAGAGACCAGTCCCTGGAGAAGGACATTATGCTTCGTTAAGTAGAGGGGCAGAGTAAATGAGGAAGCCCTCAAGGAGAGGGATGGACACAGTGGCTGCAACAATGGGCTCAAGCACAGGAACAATTGTGAGGATCCACAGGACTCAGCAGTGCTTTGTTCGGTTGGGCACAGGGTCGCTATAGGTCGTGACCAGCTCAATGACACTTAACAACAATACATAGTAAAGCCAGGGAAAAGAGGATGGGTCTGGGCCAAGTGATAAAACATTCAAGTAAAACAAATAAAACATTCAAGTAATGAGGGGAAAAACACTAAGCACACACACACATACACCCTCATTGCCATCCAGTATATTTGAACTCATAGTTTTTTGAATGCTCTTCAGGAAAATTGTGCTTGCATGTAATGTCAACAATATCGAGCTATAGTTTGGGCATTCTGTTGGGTCGCCTTTCTTTGGAATGAGCACAGATATGGATCTCTTTCAGTCAGTTGGCCAAGTAGTTGTCTTTCAAATTTCCTGGCATAAATGAGTGAGTACTTCCAGTGCTTCATTAGCTTGTTGAAACATTTCAATCGATATTCCATCCATTCTTGGAGCCATAGTTTTGGCTAATGCTTTCAGTGCAGCTTGAACTTCTTCAGCACCATTAGTTCTTGCTCATATGCTACCTCCTGAAATGGTGCAATGTCAACTAGTTTTTGGCAGTGACTCTGTATTCTTTCCATCTTCTCTTGATGCTACTTGCATCATTTAATATTTTACCCATAGACTCTTTCAAGATTGCAATGCCAGGTTTGAATTTTATTCTCCGTTCTTTCAGTCGAAGATATGCTGAGCATGTTCTTCCCTTTTGGTTTTTAATCTCTAAGTCTTTAAACATTTTATTAAAATATTTGGCTGTCTTTTTGAACTGTCCTTTGAAATTTTCTACTGAACTCTTTGACTTATCCTTTCTTCCATTTGCTTTAGCTACTCTACAATTAAGGGCAAGTGTCAGTCTCTTCTGGCACCTCAGGATTGTCCTCACTTCAAGCTTTCCAACTCCAGGGCTTTCTCTTGTGGCTTCCTCTGTCTGTAGTGAACTTCCATTTCTGCTTCCCAAAGTCCCACAGCTCCTTCAAGAGTATATATGTTCACCTCTAAGCTGGTCTGGACTTTGCCTCCTAAGAATGCTTCTCGGGTGGGGCACTGGGCACTGCACGGGGCCCTATGAGAAAGACCAGGCCTCAGTCTGGCACTTGAGGGCTCTCTGCATTGACAGAAACCCTCCTTTTGCTGCTGAGAAAGTTTCTCCATTCCTGGGTGCTCCCACAGCACAAGCTTGCCACAGTCACTATTTTCACAGCCTAGAGAACCATGGAGGTGTAGGGGTGGCTATTGGTGGGGTGCCGGAGAAAGAGGAGAGTTTCCTCTTGTCAGGATTGTCTCAGAAAGCCACAGGGGTAGTTCTAATCTTGTCTTATAGAGTTGGAACGATGTGATGGCAGTGAGTTTTGGTTAGGAGACCTCATGTCGCTGTCACATAAGCGTTACACTGTTACTTCCAAGGTTAATGGTTCAAACTCACCAGCTGCTCTGTGGGGGCAAGTTGAGGCTATTTGACCCCGGTTTGAGTCTCGGTTCGAGACTGTAAATCTTAATGGGGTCAAACCGAAAAGAGGGTGAAGGGAGATGTCAGACAGGTCAAGATATGACAAAATAACAATTTATAAATTATCAAGGGCCATGAGGGAGTGGGGAG
>NW_022111368.1:29739985-29767428 GCF_000313985.2 Echinops telfairi
ATGTACAAATGCGCTTTACACAATTGATGTGTGTATGGATTGTGATAAGAGTTGTATGAGACCCTAATAAAATGATTAAAAAAAAAAAGATTTGCAGTCTCAGACAGGGTATCTATGATAATGGCGTTAGAAGGAGTGACCAGGAGCCCTTGTGACATAGCCGGTTAGGTGTTGTGTCTGCTAACACAAGGTCAGTGGTACAAGCCCACTAATGAGGAGAAAGTTAAGGACGTCTGTCTTCATTAAGATTTACAGCCTCGGTAACCCTAAGGGAATTCTGCCCTGTGATCCAGTCGGGAGGGCTGAGTGGGTGGAAGAGGAGGTAATTAGCATCACTGGGGAACCGCAACCGTGAGAACCAGTCTCGAAGGGCAGCGGAGACAAAGACGGCGTGGAGCGTGCTGCTCGGTCCGCCGTCTCCGCTGGCGGCGATCCCGGGGAGGCTCCCCGGCCGGCCGGAGGGGCGTGGCTACAAGCCCGCGCGGGAAAGGGGCGGGCGCCGCATGCGCGCGCTCAGACAGCGGCCGCGCGCAGCACGCTCAGGTTTGGGATGGCGGCGGCGGCGACGGGGAGTGGGGTATCCCAAGAGGAGGAGGGGCCTAGTGGCGAGGCAGTGGCCCCGCAGCCTCAAGCCCCGACGACTGGGCCTGGGATGCGTCTTTCGAGGCTCCCTCTGGCGCGAGTAAAGGCCCTGGTGAAGGCGGACCCCGACGTGACGCTCGCCGCACAGGACGCCATCTTCATTCTGGCACGAGCCGCGGTGCGGCGCGAGCGCGGGCCCACCCCGCGGGCGGTAGCGGGAGGGAGAGAGAGCGCGCGCGCCAGCGAGCCGGGGCAGCTGGGGGCGGGACTTCGGGGACGTCCTAGGGGGTGGAGCTATGGGGGCGGAGCTTAGCGGCGTTTGGGGCGGAGGCGGAAGGGGTGGGCGGGGTTTGCTGATAGACTCAGCTGAGGCGCTAGGCGGAAAGAGTTCCATGCTTGCAGTAGTTGTATTGGTTTGTTCGCTCTCCGGGCTCCTCAAGGGGACCTGGGTAGCGATTTTAATTTGCGTCAAAAGTGGCTAACACACTTTATAGGCGTCTCAAGTGGATGAGTGAGTGATTGACAAGTAAAAGGAGGGGATTTGTCATTCTGGGCTGTTGGAAGAGAGGAAGGGGAAGAGACTAATGAAACTCAAGACAGCCTTCAACTTCAGGGGGGCGGAAAAAAAACCCTCCCCGCAACAACGGGCATTGCTTACCAAGAACTGCTAGATCCCACTGATAAACTCCTGTTTGCTCCGCAGGAATTGTTTGTGGAGACCATTGCGAAAGATGCGTATTGCTGCGCTCAACAAGGAAAGAGGAAAACCCTCCAGAGGAGAGACTTGGGTAGAGTGTCGTATGCTTTTTGGAGGGAAACAGGAGGGCTGGTCTGGGCTTCTCTTTTCCCCAGTGGAGAAGCTATCGTTATGCTGGGAGGGGTGCCCCAGGGTCTAGAAGGAATTCCTGATAGGAAAGGATCCATGGTATTTAGAAAGTATCCCTATGCGAGGTGGGGTGCCACAGGGTCTTTTGGGCGGTTTTTCCATTGACCTGGCACAGTGTCCGAAAGCCCTAACTTCAGAGGCTCAGCTTTGAGTGGCTGGAGGTGTGGTGGAGCAGAGTATGGAGGGAGCGGAGGAGAGATCCCCTCTACTGTATTGTAGCAGGCTTGACAGTTCTTGGGACTATGGGTTGGGTTGGATTACTGAGCCCTTTGTCTCTTTGGTAATGTTCTGAACATGCGTGAGTTCCCATCTATGAAATGAGGAGACTAAACAAGTTTTGCTACTACGATTCTAGTTCATACATGCATGGGTTTATTACAACAAAATGTGTTTCAGCAGGTCTCTGTGATCAGAAGATGGCTGCAGGCTAGTTCTTTTTTTCCCCTTCTTTGTCAAACTGTATTAAATTTTATATCCGTATGAGAGGTCTTTTATATTCTATAATTCCAGGCATCATCTGGCTGGTAATGTGGCAGTAGTGACTTTGGGAATCTGGTCTCCCAAAAGAACCTGCCGTGGCTGCCCACCCCTCCACTGGAGCCATCTGCTCCATGGCCAGAGTGAGGGCCTTGGCAGTAAAGTGCAGACATGCTTCCCTGGTTGTGCCCTCCCAGTATGTGGCATCAACGGAGATAAAGGAGCTCCAGAGCCTCCAGTGGCGAAGGACTGCCTGACCATCATCTACCCCCATGGGCACTGAGTACACCTGCCCTCCTCCTTGGGGATCCCAGCCCCTCCTGCCATCAGGTGTAATGGTAATGCAACTCCTTAAAGAGGCTGGTTGCTGTGTGCACCAGCAGAGGCTCATTTAGTTCAATGCTGTGGAAGCCAAGCTGGTAAGTGGCAGGATCAGCTACAGCCTGAATATCAGCAGCTGAGCCCGAGCGGCAGCGACTAATCGGTCATGAACTGGAGCCATCTGCTCCACGGCCAGAGCGAGAGTCGGGGTAAGCTTGTCAGTCACTTGATTGGTGATGTGGGACCTGCTGGTGGTTCTGGAGTCACCCCAGAATCACGTGCCTGTCACGTTGCACAGAGAGGCTAGTTCTCAATCTTGTGTTTTTTTTCTTCTCAGTATTGCTAAAGGTACCTCCAATAAAAGGTCCAATCAGAGTAGTGGCTTCTGAGGGGATCTCCTGGGCCACTGAAATTGAAGGCAGACAGGTGGGCTCAGAAGGCTATAGTGACTGTTTTGGGGGTAGTCATGCCAGATATTCTCAAAGGACACAGGATGATCACAGGGACTTAGTAGGAAAGGTTTCCAGAAAATTGAAAGCCTTAACAGGAGAGGAAAAGGCCAACAGCATTGTGTTGGAACATTTTTCCATCATGACAGCGCACCTGCTAACTTTGGGGGGTAGCAGGAGTGGTCCTAGGGGAATCTCACGGGGAAACCTTATCCCATCCACCCTACACCTCTGAGTCCCTCAAGGATGCCCAAGCTGTCATTTTGATATGATGTAAATGGAAGAGTACAGAGTTAGTTCTCTGGGGGAAGGGTTGCCAGGTGCTGTTGAGTTGAGTTGGTTCTGCATCGTCATCCTCACAAATGTTCTTATGCTTGAGCCCATTGTTGCAGCCGCTGTGTCAGTCGATCTTGCTGAGGTTCTTAGAGAGCTGGAAATACCTGCTTTAGAAATACATCCACCTAGCTGGGAGACGTGTGAGAAATAATGTTTTGTTTAGTAGAGGTTGCTGTGGTTTTGTAGCAATGCTTTTGACTTACTCTGGCATGCGCACTTTGTTTGCTGTGTTGCTGAGCTCTAAAGGCTTTCACAGGAGTTCTTTCAATGTAGGTTTGAATCGGAATAGTAGGGCTTAGATTTTTTCTTCTTCACCGAACCATATGTGACCTGGCTTTTCTTAACTCTTGTGACTAGGGATACATGTATGGATGGACTATATATTGTGTATGTATTCATCAATTGGTAGGTGTGGTGCAGTGATTTATAACTCCTTTGTAAGAATTTGTGGCCCACACTGGAGATCCCCTTGCAGAGGGGTCTCGGGGAGGAGACAAGCCAGTCAGGGTGCGATGTAACAATGATGAGAAATACAACTTTCCTCTAGTTCCTAAATGTTTCCTCCCCGCTCCCACTTCCATGACTCGAATTCGATCTTGCAAGACTGGCTAGACCAGAGGAGGTACACTGGTACAGATAGGAACTGAAAATACAGGGAATCCAGGACGGATGAGCCCTATAGGACCAGTGGTGTGAGTGGCAAAACAGGGAGGGTAAAGGGAGAATGGGTAGGAAAGAGGGAACCGATTACATGGAACTGTGTGTGACCTTTTCCCTGGGGACAGACAACTGAAAAGTGGGTGAAGGGAGACGTCGGACAGGGAAAGATATGACAAAATACCCATTTATAAACTATCAAGGGCTGATGAGGGAGTGGGGAGCGGGGAGGGAGGGGAAAAATGAGGACCTAATGTCGGGGGTTTAAGTGGAGAGAAAATGTTTTGAGAAACGATGTACAAATGCGCTTTACACAATTGATGTGTGTATGGATTGGGATAACAGTTGTATGAGCCCCTAATAAAATGTTAAAAAAAAAAAAAGAATTTGTGGCCCAGTAGAAATAAACCCCAACTACAGGTTCAAGGTGGTAATCTGAAAATGTTATAATGCCATTCTTACTAATAAGGTGGTCACCATGTGGTTTGTGCTATTTGGGGCTAATGTCCAAATGATTAGAATTAGTTAACTGGCCTTTACTTTGTGTTTCAGATAATGCAATAGAAGCTGTGGATGAATTTGCTTTTCTGAAAGGTGAGTTCACTATCAGTGGGTAATCACTTCTACCTGTATCTTCCTTGCTAGTGCTTTCAGTTTAAATCTTTTTTTTTTTTTTTTTCAGTTTAAATCTTTAGGAAATGAATGGTTGGCTTTTCCTTGCTTTGTTAGCATATTTATTTCTACTTCCTGGTAGATAGATAACACAGACTTGCTAAATCGTGAGATTCCTGTGTTTCGTCCCTTGTGACAGAACGTCCTGAAAATGATAAGCCATAATGAAATGGGAGAGGATATAAAGACCCTGGTGGAGCTGGATAAATCCAGAAGTCTGACTCTGACTATCTAGAGATAGAAACCTTTTTCTTCATCCTAATACTAGAGATCAGAAACAATTCTTGTTCCTTTTCCAATACATAAAGTGACTATTTTGCAACAGTGAAATTTCTGCATTTTTGTATCTGTTATGTTAGGAATTTGGATTAACTTCTGTGAACTAACTAAATCTTGTCACTGAAATAGCAAATATTTGAGCTCCCTTCTCTCAGAGCTATTTCTGCTACTTTTTGCTACTTATGTTCTGTTGAATGGCTTTGTGAAAGCCGTTTGCCCTCAGTTCATTCTCACCTTCACCCCCACCCCCACCCCCCACCCCACGGTGTTATCATCCTTTCTTTCGTGCCTCATTACCCTCAGAAGTTTCTTGATTTGTTTCACCCTTTAGATCTTTGTTCTATACCCCCCTATCAACCTTGGTCCCATAGTCTTTTGATCAATTCTTTCAAATGTCTTTTAGTTCGTTAATTGACTTCCTGTAAGCCTTTTATTCACAAATGTTGGAAGCTTCTTTCCTGTTCAGTTCTAATTACCAGCTCTTTTGTAGAGATGAGAGATAGGATCAAATTTGTATTGTAAAGAGATGACACTAGTGCCCTTTGGATAATAGTAAGTTGGCAGGGGTGGGAGGTGCCAAGAACAGAAATGGAGAAACCTTAAGTGGTTTTTCTCTCCATAGCCCCCTCCTCTGTGGCTCTCTTCAAATCCAAGGCCACCCTACTTCAGATCTCCCTCCTTTCTGCTCCCCATTGCCATGCCAGCCTCCAAGGAGTTTTCTCTTGCATGGTGTGGGCAGTAGTTGTTAAAATGCCATCTAGCATTTGCTTTCTATTGCTCTCTAATTACTTGTGTGTATTTGACTAGATTCCTTATACTGACTCTCTCCGCTGCCATGGTCTAATGCCTCCCTTGGACTTCTGTTGCCATTAGATACCGTTAGCTCAGACTCACTGGTGATCCATGAACAGTGGAACGAAACATTGCGAGGTCCTGCACCATCTTTGGTAGGCGCAAGTGCAGTGTTCGGACCCCTGGGAATCAGAAGACTAGGGCCTCCTCATAAATAGCTTTATCAGACAATATTTGATTATACTCCAGAGGGCTTTCGGTAGTTAATTTTCAGAAGTAGATCGACAGGTCTTAGTTTGTCTTAGTCTGGGAGCTCTGCTGAAACCTGTCCCGGTAGGCCTTGGACGTGAAGAGAGCCAAGGGGAAGAAGGATTTCATTGTCCGTTGTTTCTCCGAGTGCCATGTCATGGTCATTTCCTCCATATGTCAAGGTTCTGATTTATGTACGAGTCATGATATCTGAAGAGTTACTTGTTGGATAGTTTGAGGCCTATATAATAAATCCTTTCTCCAAAGAAGGTTTCTCTTTGTTGTCTCTAGGCACCCGGGGAATGAGCCCTGTTGGGCCTCCTTAGTCCAACTCTAAGGCTTGAGGATTCCTGGTCATCTGTGGTGCAGGCGAGAGTGTCTGCCTTCCCCTGAGGGTGCAGCGTTTTGGGACTCTAGCTTGAAGAAAGGAGGATTGTCAGACCTTCCCTACATGGCCGGATCCTGGCATTTGGCTGTTGGTGCCTGAGCTGTCCAAAAACATGCCTGGTTTCTCAGCTGTATCTTTCAGACTGCCAAATGCCTTCAGGAAAAAACAGCATTGGAGGCCAAGTTTACTTTGTCCTGCCTGCTCTAACTTTTAGATTTGCCCTTTAAAATTTTTTAATTAATTAATTAATTTTGGATTTGCCTTTTCTTACTGGCTTTTCATTGCTTAGAAAAAATATTTATATTCAGCTTTATTAATGAGTTTCAGCATAAACTTGCCATTTTTAATCCATTTATGGAAAAAATAGAGATATGCTTTGCTTTTCTCACATTACTATTCTTCTGAATTTATTAAAGGTTTTTATTACTGTTCTTATTTTTAATAAACTTTGGTCTCTTTACGAGGTAGGCTTTCTTCAAATGCATGGTGATATGTGAATTTTCACTGTATTTAAGAATGAGGGACTAAGAAGGCTGTTTGGAACTTCTCTCTGTGTGTGTGTGTGTGTGTGTGTGTGTAAGGTTGTTGCCTGTCAGCTCTATGGTAGGGTGAACAGAGATGGCATTAGATGTTGATGTTATACTGGGGGACCCCAAACTAGTCCAGTTCTCTCCACAAGGCCATTCATTCTTTAGAGGAGCCTCTGAGGTTTTTCCATGTCAAGTTCAAGGACCTGTCTTTTGGACGTGCTATGTGCAGGGAAAATTCAGGGGTGGGGGGAGAAAGGAGTCAACTCTTTTGCATACAGACCTTCAAGTATGAACCACTTTTAGCCTAGCCTTATGTCACACCTTGCTCCCTGCCATTCTGGTGTTTGCCTCTGGACTTCCCCTGGTACTCAGCAGGTAGGTTGCTTCTACTTGCAAGCCCTTTTGGGTACAGGGTAGACTGATTTTTGCTCTGCTGAATTTTTTTAAAAACAGTCTGATCAGACTTTTATTCAGATTTTTGTTGCGCTCAGGAGGCTTAATTGTAGGTTTATATTTTTAAAACTCAATTTTCCTTTTGAATGGACTCTTGGAGTAGGGTGTACACAACTTGTGGACTCATTCCCTGATTTTGGACTGGAACTTTCTAAAATGATTTTTAATTCTTTCCTTGCAAAATGTACTTCATTTTTTCTTGTACTACTCACCTCGTGTATACCATGTCCTTATGCAATAGTGCATGTGTTCTATGGTTTTACATAACATACAAACTGCCTGTGTGGTTCTCATAAGCATGCTTTACCAGTATATTTCTAGTGTTGTTGACATCCGTTTCCGGTTTTCTTCATTTGTCCAATGAATTTAACATTCACTCTTTCTTCATCTTAGTACCTACTGATGTGCAGGGTTGGTTCCTAGCAGTGGCCCCTCCCTAGCCAAGCCCTGTGTTTCTAAGCAGCTCTTCCCCTGGCAGGAGCCCTTTCCCTCTCTACAGACTGCTTCCTCTAGTGCAGGGAGAAATCACTTTTTTCCATCCTGACCTGAAACAGCTTTTGACAGGGTGCTGGCTCTGGCCTAAGAGGAATGTCGTTCTTTGCACCCAGGCCGAGAGGTCACCCAGTTGGACAAGGTCAGCACCATAGCTATACAAATTCTGTCTTGACCTGAGATAGTTGGCTGCTGTGATCAGATTGTTGGAACCTCCTGCTCACACAGAATGGCGAGTATGAGACCCTCGTGTATCGAGGGATTGATGTGGGTCTGATTGACTGCCTAGGGGCCTTGTGGGGCTGAGACGGTGTGTACCTATGCCTGCTCTGCCCTGTCACTGCCCTGTCACTGCAATTACATGTGGGGCCAGCCTCGAGGGACCTGAGTGCTCACTTGCAATGGTCTCTGTACACCATGGGGCTGCTCGTGCTTGGACTGTGGCAGCCCTGTGTGCCACCCTGTGCCCATCTCCAGCTCAATGTACCTGGGCACAGAGCAGATACAGTGCGCTCAGGCCTGGCCAGAGCAGATGCTCGGTGTCAGGGATTATGTTCTGATTATGTGTGCCCTACCTCATGACCATGACTCATACCTTTACTATACAAATAGCATCCAAAGTGATGGTATCTGACTAATGGGCACCTTGTACATAAACACAGACCACACGCAATAAAGCAAATATGTGAGTTTTGTGATATATATATATTTGTAATGGTATCCCAGTCCATATAAAACTTACATTTACATTACACTGCAGTAAAAGGAGCGCTGGTAATGTAATGGTTTTGCTAACCGCAAAGTCAGCAGTTTGAAACCACCAGCTGCTCCGTGCTGGAGGAAGACGGGGCTTTCTACTCCCGGAAAAAGTTACACTCTCGGAAACCCACAGGGGCAGTTCTGTTCTGTACTGCAGGGTTGCTGTGAGTCGGAATCAAATCAGGGGTGGCGAGTCAGGCAGTATGCAGTTGAATTCCAAAAATGTTTGAAATGTTTGAGAATTACCACATGTGACACAGATAGTAAGTGAGCACACGCTCTTGGGCAAATGATGCCAATACACTTGCCAATTGGTAGAAGACATGGTGTCTGCAATGCACAGTAAGGCATAGTGCCATAAAGCGAGGTATGCCTATATGCGGGGTCCTGCCCCTTTTCAGGGGAGAAAAAATTACCGAGCGCCCCCCTTGCAATTAAAAACTTTTGTACTGTAGCCCAAAATCCAGAATAACATGTAAGTGTCTGCTTTTGCACCTCCCTGGATCACTGTGGTGCCCGAGGGCCTGGGGTCACCCACTTTGGAAAACATTGCTGTGTTGGATGACGGTGACCCAGGCTGCAGTTCACTTCTGGAAATGTCACAAGTGTGATTGTGGATGCATGCGCATGCGATGTCAGAGCTTTCTGATACACATTTTCACCAGCAAAGCCGTATGAATGCGCACTAGCACAGTGACTTAGCACCTTCCTGTCTCTCATTCTTACTCTCAGAACTCGTATGGTAGTCTGTCCATCCTCCCATGATGCATTTTCTCCCCAGGAGTCTTCTGAATGGATATTCCTCAAAACTATTTTTTGGCTTCTGAGAAGGGCTGCAGCTTCCACTTGAACTTTGCTCAGTTTGTTGCACAATCCCCAAGGTGCCTTGCTTTTTATACATCACTCTTTGTATTTTCTAGGTACTTTGGATTGATTGAGGAGCTTTCAGTGGGAGCCTTTACCTGCATCCTTCAGCCAGCCCCACCCTGAAGGGCCCCCGCTCTGCAGCACACTGTCTGTGGAATATTTCTCTCTTCTACCTTCATTCGTGCCGGGACAGCCCGAGATCTCTACAAAGTCTTCCATTCCGTGAATCCGTTTTCCACTCAGGCTGGATACAGCCGCTGCTGGCCAGGGCAGAGTTTGGGAATGTGTTTTGCATATATTGCTCGGTGAATGGAGAGGACTCAAATAAAGTTTCTGACCAGCTTCAGTGCACTTGGTTTCATACGCTGCCTTTCCCTGGGGAACCACCATGTCCAGTCTTCCGCCTGCCCGTCACCCTGCCAGCCATTCGAAACCTCAGCCTTGTTTTGCTCTTCACTTTCTCAGCAGAATATGGATCCAGAATTTAAAACATGCCACATACGGCTCTGAAGTTTCACATAAACATGATGTTAGATTGTAAAACTAAACTTTTGTTTTCTAAGGGTGGGGTGGGAAATAGGAAGGAGGCTTGGCATTTAGACCATTGAGGTGAAGGAGCAGGAGCCCAAGTGTCTTAGTAGGGTTAGCTTTGGTAACCATGATCAGCGTTTCTAACCCTAGGGAGAAAGGTGAGCAGTCTGCTCCGAAGGATTTACAGTCTCGGAGACCCTAAGGAATAAATTTCTACCTTACGGGGTCCCTGAAAGACAGAATCAGCTTGATAGCAGTGGTGGTTTTGTTTTTTTTCAATTTTAATTTTTCCTCAGTCTTCATGACAGCCTTGAAGAAGCCTGGTACAGTTGTTCCTAAGTATTTTTTTTTTGAAGTATTTTATCTTACTCCCAGATAAAATCACATGGGTCTCCCTAGAAAAATGATTAGATGCTCAGTCCTAACACTTTTTTAAAATTCCCAAATATTTTAGAATAATTTTAGATGTACAGAAAAATTGTAAAGATAGTTACAGAGAATTTTAGCATACTCCTCAGCTAGTGTCCCCATTGTCCACATCTTATATTACCATGGTTCATTTGTCCAAACTAAGTAACAGTCATATGTTCTTAATAACTAAACTCCTGAAATGTTTAGATAACAGGCACTAATAATGGCATGTTTCTGCTCCAAGACTGTTCAAAGCACTGTGCAGCACTGCACTGAATTGCCTTGTCTCCCCAGACTTTCCTCGTTTGTGAGGCCTCCGCAGGCAGGTCTTTCCTCATTTTCCCTGGCCTGGCAGCCATGAGGGAGCATCGGTCACGTGTCCTATAAAATGTCCCCAATCTGCCTTTGCTCTCTTGTGAATGTAGACATGTTTGCTTGTGATTTCAGGGGTTACACAGACCCTTGAAGCCCTTGCTTGACCCTACTATTATCAATGCACATGGTAATATGAAATTATAAAATACATCCAGTTGGTAGATCACCATACTAATGTAAGATTGCCACAGTTTTTTAAATGATAAAAACATTGGATATATTTCAGTAAAAGTTTTTAAAGTTTTACTTATCTATGTATATGTATGTATTAGATCTTATGTAAGATGTATATGGTGGGCAGACTTTGGACCCCCATGACTTGTTGCATGTTGATGTTATGTTTATAAATATGTTACAATATGTGGCAAAAGGGATGTTGTGGGTGTAATTAAAATTACTAATCAATCATAAAATACACATTTCTGGATTATCAGATAATGTGTGCTTAAAAAAATGCTTTTTCCTGGCCTGGCCGAGGAGATAATTGGATGTCAGATGATGCCAGAAAATAGAAGTATGAAAACTCAAACGGTTGTAGCTAACTTTAAAGATAGATATACCTCCCTTTAGATGCTGAGCATGACCACCGCCATCTAGCCAGCAAGGAAGTGAGGACGTCAGTCCTACAGCTTCATGGATCTGCATTTTGCCAGGGACCTGAAGGAGCTTGGGAGCGGATGCTCCCTTAGTGTTTCCAGAGAAGGGCCCAGGTCAGTTGACACCTTCACTTGAGTCTTTGAGATCCTGAGCAAGGGATCCAAGCACACCACGCCAGACTTCTGACAACCGGTGGCATTACGCAGGAGCGGCTGCGTTTGCCGTCGTTCGTTGTGACCGCCACAGGAAGCTGCTGGGATGCACTTCTAACTGAACGGTAAGGAGGAAAACACCGCTTTCCTGGAAAGGACTGAGGACAAGGCTCTGAAGACTTCAGATTTCACCCAGCTCTCTCATCTCCATTGACTTAACCACTTACCATCTCTGAGTTCTCCCTTTTATCGGCTGAGTGAATTTTACTACATAATTACTAAATTTTCTTATGTGATATCTTTTTTTTTAAGGAGTTGTTTTATTTTTCCCAGCAAAAATTTATTCTTTAGATTATAGCTCTGGGAGGGTTTTTTTGTTTTCCCATTTTTTATCAGTTTTTCACTGAATTTTTTTTTTTACCAGTTTTATTGGCATATAATTCATATATCATCTATGAGTTTGAATAAATGCCCATATATGCCATCACAAGGTACAGAATAATTTCATTACCACAAAACACCTGTTGCTCTGTCCCTCGTCATTCTTTCCCATCACCCCAGGCTTCTTGGAAACCACTGATTTTTTTTATGTTGTTCCCTATAGTTTTGCTTTTTCCACAGTGTTATACAAATGGAATGGGTTCTTTAGTTGGCACGGTGCATTTGCATTTCAACCACGTTGGGTGCATGTATCTGTAGTGTGTTCCTTTCTGTTGCTGCGTAGCTGGTAGTTCATTATCTGCTGAGCAAATAATCAGAGAACTTGGATTATATGGAGAAGAGTATGATATTAGGATAGGAGGAAGACTTGAACACCTTGCAAACTGCAGATGACAAGCTTGCTAAACACAAGGAGGACTTGAAATACTTGCTGAAGAAGATCAAGGTTTGCAGCCTTCAATACGGATTACAACTCAACATAAAGGAAATGAGGAGCCTCACAATTGGACCAATAGGTAGCACCATCATAAATTGGAGAAAAGATTGAATTTGTCAAGGATTTTGTCTTGCTTGAACTCACAATCTGTGATTATGGAAGCAGCAATCTAGAGATCCAAAGATGAGTTGCACTGGGTAAATCTGCTGCACAAGACCTCTTGAAAGTGTTGAAAAGTAAGGCAGTTTCTTTGAAGACTTAAGTTGCACATGGACCCCAAGCCATGATATTTTCAATCACTCAAATGCATGTGAAAGTTGAACAATGAATAAGGAAGACCACAGAATTGATGCATTTGAATTATGGACTTTGCAAAGAATATTGAAAGTACCATCAACTGCCAAAAAACAAATATGTCTTGGAAGAAGTATAACTAGAATGCTCCCTAGAGGCAAGGATGCTGATACTGCATCTCACGCACTTTGGCTATGTTGTCAGGGGAGACTGCCCCTGGAGGGGGACATCGTGTGTGGAGGTGTGGAAGGCAGTGAAGACGAGGAAGGCCTTTGACAGCATGTACCGCTGCTGCACGGATGGGCTCACACATTAGAATAATCGTGAGGCTGGCCCAAGACCAAGAAGTGTGTCATTTTGTTGTGCACACTCACTTTGAGCTGGAACTGGCTCCACATCACCCAACAACTCCTTGAACTACGGGTACGATGATTTTTGCATAATATAAGTTGACGGAGTCCAGCTTCAGGAGGGAGGGTTGAGCTGGATACCTGAAGGAGGTGTGGAGTCGGCGAACACAGACGAGACAGACACGAGAGATGTTCTGGTGCAAGCAATCTCTGCCAAGTTCTTCCAAACAGCTTTATACCATAAAAGTTTTGCAGACCACTTCATAAAAGCAATGCTTTATGATTAACTCCAAAATCACCCTTATTGTTTCCACTAAAACCTGATAAAAGACCATTATAAGGTCTGTATTTTTTTCTATCACTTTTTGTCCTCTTCCTGGTTCTTTCTTTCTGGACTGCTTGTCATATATGTCATATACTATTCTTGATTGGGGTGTTCAGAAAATTTTGTTAGACTCATATCCTACTCACTGCCTTATTTTTTGCTCACAATGTTCCTTTTCTCGTTGATTAACTTCACACAATGAAACTACATCATGTGCTACTTCAAAGCCTAATATCTACAAGCAGAGTTAAATGCTTCTCAGAGTTAAATATTTTCCTTTACAAACTTTCCCATAGTAACTGTTCCATTGTCTACCTATGTCTCATATTTTTTTATACTCCTGAGGCACCATGGGGAGCCAAACCATCTGCTTCTTTGCCAAAGACTTAATGTTTTCCCTTTTACATGTTTTTTATTAATGTTAACCGTTCTCTCTCCTATGTAAGCCCCTGTCCAAGGTGTAGGGGTGTCAGTTGGGGGAGGCAGTCTATAAGGTCCTCTGTATCGGGGAGGCCAAAAGAGTCCCCCACTACCCAATCTGAATGGAATCCAGGGTTTTTTGGTGGGTTTCTTTTTCTCCTCTGACCTCAACTTTGGAGTTTCTTCCTCACTCAATTCCCACATATCCTTCTCAAAATTCCCAAAGACGTCTCGTTGTCTAAGCCTCTTCAATGCCTCAGTTAAGGAAAGCCCCATCATATAGAAGCAAATTTTAGATCTGGTTTCATTCGTACTTCTCAAGACTGCCCTCGTATCCACTCCAGGTGCAGTAAACATGACAATGCACAAAATTCTCAAGAATGGATTTAACAACAGTAAATATTTGAGGGATGTTGGAATCCCTCCCTGGGAAGCTCTGCTCTGCAGAAGCTCCTTCCACCAGGCTGTAGCTTTGCTAGACATCATGGCTGGGATGGCTCCCAACATCTTTCCCTTTTTTATTATTTTTCAAATGAAGCCTTTGGATTTCTGCCTACACCGAGCGTAAACGGCGGAAGGTCAATCGGAAGAAGACTGGAAGAAAGAGAACAAGAGGAAGCATTATCAAAGCTGCAACTCCCAGATTAACAAAAATTGATAACCAGGACTTTCTTGTAACATATCCAGTTATTTTTTCTAGCAAAGATTTGGCCACTTCTGAAGCTGGTAGTACAGAGCTTCCAGAGTGACTGATGGCTGTTATACCGGGGTGTAAAGAGGCTAAATCTAAAGAAATATTTGAATGGTTCCATACTCCCAAAACATGATTCTTAACCTTTTCCCATGGGACTTCGGATTCATCGTAAATTAAAGGAGTGACACAGACCCATTTAAACTGTGAGTGACCTCTAATCATCATTCTAGTTTTTAGCACCTGAATCTGATCACCCATCCATACTACTGCCTCTTCTAAGGCACTAACTCGTGTGTCAAGTTTTTGATCAATTTTTGCTTGTGTCATTAAGACTATGGTAACATTTTTGGTGAATCCATCAACATGTTCAGCAGTATGTACTTCTTGGACCAAAGCTACAGTAGAGGTGGTCAGGGAACCTATAATAGCAAATAATGCTACAATACCTAAAATTAAAGAGGCAACAAATCTTCTTTTTCTTTGCAAAATATCTGACGTTAACTGTAAGGCATGTAGTCCCATATCATCATACCAAGGGATATCCAGTTTTAAAGGCAACACAACATAAGGGGGTTGCTGAACAATGACGAAGTTATATTCAAACAAGAATATGTACAATTGGTTAAAACACAATTTTTACAATGAATAACAAAGACCCCATTATCTTAAAATATTTCTAATGTGCCAAAATCACCAGGATATAGACCAGCGAAAGGGGAGCGCACGCAAGCTTGAAGCGCTCTGTGTCTGTATTCTTTTTTTGGGTCTTTTTAGACCAGCAGGTGGGGTAACTGTAAAGAGCCTCCACAAAGATGTTTGAACTACTGGGCCATTGGAGCCAAAAAAGGTCATAATAGGAGAAACCCAGGCTGGGGTTAACCATCTGGCCAAAGGTTCAGGAATGGGCAAATCAGCATCAGACCAATTAAATCTTGTATTCATTTTGACTAAATCGTGGTAAGCGTCAGTGGAAGATGTAATGGAATAATCAAATACATTCAAATCTGCCATTTAAAGGATTCTTTATTCCTTTTCTGTCTGATAGGGCTCCCACAATGCCCAATCATGCCATTTTGGAAATCCTGTTTTCCTATTGATAGCAAACCAACTATCTTGGGCTTCTGGATAAGGGTCACTCACAGGAATTTGATCAGGAGGTAAAGTAGAAGTAGTAATGAATTTAAAATCTGGAAACGAGGGAATTGTAAGTGCTAACATCCAAAGGTGTTTTTACTTGGCTCTAGTAACAGGGAAATCTCTCACCAGAGTTCTAATCCCCAGTGACACACAAGGCCCTGGAAGTGGTGTATGAAGATGGGATCCACAAATAGGAGGCAGGGAACTATTACCCCTGTAGGTAACATATGAAATTCTAAGGTTAATAAAGGCACCTGAGTGACCCCCCCACGAGGAAGGAATCATTTGTAAAAACCGGCACTTGGGGTGTTTCCCAGGTGACCGGGTGCAAAACCGGAGGTTCAGGTATGTAAGACCAATAGGTTTCGGCTGCAGCTAATCCTGAGAATAATGCCTGGCACGTGAGAACTGCTAGCAAAGCAATAAAAACAACCTCAGGGGTGGGTGCTGTTCCTGGGGAAGCAACAACGTCAAGTGCTCTGTTGCTGAGCTTCTTCAGTTGTCCCCAGGTCGGTGGAAGACAGTGCGGGTGGAGAGAGCGCAGCGGTGACCAGTAGGCCCCGGCCCAGATTCTCCACGACCTGGCTGAAGAGACAGACGCTGGACAGGAGAAACCAAGGTGGGACTGGCTCCCCCTGTGAGGGGAGGAGATGACTAGCGCACTGGAGTGTAAGTCGGAGGAGCTGGACATGGAGCCTGTCGGAATTCATCAGGAGAGGAGACAGCCGTGTCCCTTATGGTTTCCAAGCAGCTGGTGACACTGCTGGAAGGCGGAGGAGGCGGTAGGCCTGTCATGGGGGCGAATGAATCGGTCTGGAATCCACACAGGAGAGTCAGCACCTGTGGAAAGACGCAAGCAGATCCTCGCCCAAGAGTGAGTAAGTCGTCTGGGCCTTTTCAGGTCCCAGTTAATCTTTCCATTTTACCAGTGGTTTAGGCTTAATGTCAGGACCCTGAAAATGTAGATACATGGGTGTGTATCCTTCTGAATTACAATTTAAATGATTTATGACAAACAGCATGCTGTAAAATATGATGTGGAGAGTGATATTTCAGCTCTCCTTCCTGCAAACGCTGGATTTGGTTTTTAAGTGTTTGATGAGCTCTTTCTACTATCGCCTGTCCTTGAGGGTTGTATGGAATTTCTGTAATACGTTTGATCTCAAAAGTGGAACAAAAGTTCTTAAAAGCAGTAGAGGTATAAGCAGGGCCATTATCAGTTTTTATCTCTCTAGGCTGTCCCAAAATGGCAAAAGAGTCAAACCGTGTTGCATTACACCCTTAAATGCTTCTCCGGTATGGGCTGAGGCAATGGTTGTGTGTGAGAAAGTATCTATGCTACGTGTACAAAGGAAAGTTTACCAAAACTGGGGATATGAGTAACGTCCATTTGCCTTATGTCCTTAGGCATCAATCATCGAGGATTGACTCCAGTTGGTAAGGTTGGAGCCTGAGTTGGGCACACGGAACACTTTTTAACTATTTCTCGTGTGGCTTCTCTGGTCATGTGATACTGTAATCTCAAAGCATTAGCATTTTGATGATGCAAAGCATGACTCTTGGAGGCCTGTTCTATGGATAAAATCATGGGTCGTGTTAAGGCATTTGCTTGCCTGTTCCCTTCATGTATAGGACCTGGCAGGTTACTGTGAGATCTAACATGCCCTATGAAAAGTTGTAATTTATGTTTGCTTATTAAATTTTGTAATTCAGTCAATCAAATATAGTGGTTTTCTGGGGAGGAATGGATGCTGTCTCTATGAATGGAAATAATTTAACCACATACTGTGAATCTGAATAAAGATTAAACAAAGCATTAGATAATGTTTCAAATTACATATATTACTGCCATAAGTTCAGCCTTTTGAGCGGACTTCTGATTAGTAGAAAATGAGTCTTATGATCATCAGTTATAACTGCAGTTGTGCCACTAGAGGATCCATCAGTGAAAACAAGGGATGCCGGTGGAGTGTCAAATGGTTCCTTAGAGGATTTTTGAGGGAAAATTACAGGGTGTTCTTTTATAAAATGTAACAAAGAGTTGTTAGGTAAATGATATGTTATGATTCCTGTATATCCTGCAAGGGCAATCTGCCAATCTGGATCAGATTGCAAAAGGTTTCCAACTGATGAGCATTGTAAGGTGATATAATATTGGGGACTTCTATACCAAACAACTCTCTACTCCTTTTTCTTCCCTTTATGACAAGCAATTCTATCAAGGAAGTATAAGGAGTGATCATTTTAGGAGAATTGGAAGCCAAATATAACCATTCCAGGGGTCCATTCTGCCACAAACATCCCCATAGGGGAATGGACAGTAGGTAGCAAAGTCAAAGATTTTATTTATTTATTTTTATTTTTTTAGCCATATATAATTTTTATTTTATTTTTTTAAATTATAAGATCATTTTATTTGGGGCTCTTGCAGCTCTTATAGCAATCCATACATCAATTGTATCAAGCATATTTATATATACTATGTTGCCATCATCATTTTTTTAAACATTTACTTTTTTCTCTTTCTTTCTTTTTTTTAATCATTTTATTAGGGGCTCATACAACTCTTATCACAATCCATACACACATCAATTGTGTAAACCGCATTGGTACATTTCATTGCCCTCATCATTCTCAAAACATTTCCTCTCCACTTAAGCCCCGGGCATTAGGTCCTCATTTTTCCCCTCCCTCCCCGCTCCCTGCTCCTTCAAGAGTCCTTGATAGTTTATGAATTGTTTTGTCATATCTTGCCCTGTCTGACGTCTCCCTTCACCCACTTTTCGGTTGCCTGTCCCCCAGAGAGGAAGTCACATATAGTTGTAATCAGTTCCCTCTTTCCTACCTACTCTCCCTCTACGCTCCCTGTATCGCCACTCACACCACTGGTCCTGTAGGGATCATCCGCCCTGGATTCCCTGTATTTCCAGTTCCTATCTGTACCAGTGTACATCCTCTGGTCTAGCCAGACTTGCAAGGTAGAATTTGTGTCATGATAGTGGGAGCGGGGAGGAAACATTTAGGAACTAGAGGAAAGTTGTATTTCTCATCATTGTTACATCGCACCCTGACTGCCTCATCTCCTCCCCGAGACCCCTCTGCAAGGGGATCTCCAGTGGCCTACTAATGGGCTTTGGATCTCCACTCCGCACTCCCCCCATCATTCACTACAGTAAGTTGGCCATCAAGCTCAGAAGCAACAAAGCCCACATGGAAGAAGCACACCAGCCTATGCAATCAGGTGTTGAAGGGATCAGGTATAAGGCATAATCAGAACAAAATATCTTACCAAGACCAAGGTTTTAAATAGTCTAATCTTGTTAATTGGCTATTCATTATTGATTTTTGCACCTTTACAATGGCTAATTTTCCTTCCTGAGTCAATGCCCTAGATGGTTTAGGGTTAGGGTCTCCCTGTAAGATGGCAAATAAAGTTTTTAAATCATTAGTGGTTAACTTTAAAAACAGACGAATCCAATTAACATCCCTAATAATTTTTGAAAATCATTTAAGGTTTTTAATGAATCCCGCCTTAATTGTATAGGTTGGGTAATTATTTTCTCTCCCAATATTTTTCTCCCCAAATAAGAAAAAGGGTTCTGTTTCTAATTTTGAGGGGGAGGGGATATTTTTAGTCCTTGTTGAGTTAGAGCCATTATAGTATCTTGTAAAATTTCTTGCAATATACCACGGTTTTGAGGGGCTAAAAGAATATCATCCAAATAATGGATAACATAAGCTCCTAAATACTTATCCCTAATTGACTGCAAGGCTGCACTTACATATTTCTGACACAAGGGGGGCAGCTATTTTTCATACCTTGAGGGCAGACTTTCCATTGGAAATGCTGATAAGGTCTTTTAAATTTTTCCCAAGGCAAACTAAAGGCAAAACGCTTAGTCTTTTTCATCCAAAGGGATGGTGAAAAAACAATCTTGCAAATCAATCACAATGATATCATAATCAGCGGGAACAGCCACAGGAGAGGGAAGTCCTGGCTGAAGGCTTCCCATGTCTGCCATGGTTTGATTAACGGCTCGAGGATCCTGTAACAGTCCATTTGCCAGATTTCTTTTTGACTACAAATATAGGAGTATTCCAAGGGCTATTAGAAGGTTCTATATGCCCTTTTTGTAATTGTCCTAAAATCAATTCCTGTGTAGCCTGTAACTTTTCCTTTGTCAAGGGCCACTGTTCAACCCACACTGGTTCATCAGACTTCCAAGTAATAGGGTCGGATGCTTCTTGAACAGCGGCCCTTATGATAAATTTGATGCGTGATAACCTAAACCATGCCTTTGGTAATTTCCTTCCGCAGTAACAGGTATTTTCCTTCCGTTCTGATTTTTACCTAGTCCCTGTAGAGGGTAATATTGCATGTTTAACACTTGAGAGGTAACAATGCTGCTTGGACTACAAAACATCTCTCCCCCATAAAGTAAAAGGGATAGAATTAAGTACATAGGGTGTAAAAGTACCTTGATCTCCCTCAGGGTCTTGCCAATGTAAACTTTTTGTGCTCTTGGTAACATTAGTGGCCTTCCCTAGCCCCATCAAGGTGGATGGAGTTTGAGCTACAGGCCAATCCTTAGGCCAATCCTTCACCGATATGCAGGAAACATCTGCACCAGTGTCCAACAACCCTTCTATTTCTATTTCACCGCCATCTAGCCAGCAAGGAAGTGAGGACGTCAGTCCTACAGCTTCATGGATCTGCATTTTGCCAGGGACCTGAAGGAGCTTGGGAGCGGATGCTCCCTTAGTGTTTCCAGAGAAGGGCCCAGGTCAGTTGACACCTTCACTTGAGTCTTTGAGATCCTGAGCAAGGGATCCAAGCACACCACGCCAGACTTCTGACAACCGGTGGCATTACGCAGGAGCGGCTGCGTTTGCCGTCGTTCGTTGTGACCGCCACAGGAAGCTGCTGGGATGCATTTCTAACTGAACGTTGAGGAGGAAAACACCGCTTTCCTGGAAAGGACTGAGGACAAGGCTCTGAAGACTTCAGATTTCACCCAGCTCTCATCTCCATTGACTTAACCACTTACCATCTCTGAGTTTCCCTTTTATCGGCTGACTGAATTTTACTACATAATTACTAAATTTTCTTATGTGATATCTTTTTTTTTAAGGAGTTGTTTTATTTTTTCCAGCAAAATTTATTCTTTAGCTTATAGCTCTGGGAGGGTTTTTTTGTTTTCCTATTTTTTACCAGTTTTTCACAGAATTTTTTTTACCAGTTTTATTGGCATGTAATTCATATATCATCTATGAGTTTGAATAAATGCATATATATGCCATCACAAGGTACAGAATAATTTCATTACCACAAAACACCTGTTGCTCTGTCCCTCGTCATTCTTTCCCATCACCCCAGGCTTTTTGAAACCACTGATTTTTTTTTTTATGTTGTTCCCTATAGTTTTGCTTTTTGCAAAGTGTTATACAAACGGAATGGGTTCTTTAGTTGGCACGGTGCATTTGCATTTCAACACGTTGGGTGCATGTATCTGTAGTGTGTTCCTTTCGATTGCTGCGTAACTGGTAGTTCATTATCTGCTGAGCAGATAATCAGAGAACTTGGATTATATGGAGAAGAGTATATGATATTAGGATAGGAGGAAGACTTGAACACCTTGCAAACTGCAGATGACAAGCTTGCTAAAAACAAGGAGGACTTGAAATACTTGCTGATGAAGATCAAGGTTTGCAGCCTTCAATACAGATTACAACTCAACATAAAGGAAATGAGGAGCCTCACATTTGGACCAACAGGTAGCACCATGATAAATTGGAGAAAAGATTGAATTTGTCAAGGATTTTGCCTTGCTTGAACTCACAATCAATGATTATGGAAGCAGCAACCTAGAGATTGAAAGATGAGTTGCATTGGGTAAATCTGCTGCACAAGACCTCTTGAAAGTGTTGAAAAGTAAGGCGGTTTCTTTGAAGACTACGTTGTACATGGACCCCAAGCCATGATATTTTCAATCGCTCAAATGCATGTGAAAGTTGAACAATGAATAAGGAAGACCACAGAATTGATGCATTTGAACTATGGAGCTTGCAAAGAATATTGAAAGTACCATCAACTGCCAAAAAACAAATATGTCTTGGAAGAAGTATAACCAGAATGCTCCCTAGAGGCAAGGCTGCTGATACTGCATCTAACGCACTTGGGCTGTGTTGTCAGGGAGACGGCCCCTGGAGGGGGACATCGTGTGTGGAGGTGTGGAAGGCAGTGAAGATGAGGAAGGCCTTTGACAGCATGTGCCGCTGCTGCACGGATGGGCTCACACATCAGAATAATCGTGAGGATGGCCCAAGACCAAGAAGTGTGTCATTTTGTTGTGCACACGATCACTTTGAGCTGGAACTGGCTCCACATCACCTAACAACTCCTTGAACTATGGGTAGGATGATTTTTGCATAATATAGGTGATGGATGTTTTAAAAGGTCTCTTTTTGTTCTTTTCTACAGTGTATATTTTGACAGGCAAGTTCCTCTGATGTGAGGGTGGGCCAGAATTAGAAGGAGATGGTGAAGTAGAAAATTTCTCATGAATGCTTTGGGTTACAGAATAATGTACCTGACACTTGATAGTGTATATGCAAGATGGGGTGTTAGTTAGCTTTAAAGGGAAATGAAGTCTTGGGAAATGCTATGGCATGGATGGACATCGAAAGCATTGTGCTAAGTGAAATAAGTCACACACAAAAGGACAAATGCTGTTTGATACAGCTTATATAAGACATCTAGACAAGGCATAAAGACCAAAATAGACTTGTGATGACAGTGAATGGAAGGAGGGAAGAATGGGGATCAGCTTAATGACTACTGAGTTTTTATTTGGGGTAATGAAAAACATTTAGAAGTAGGAATCGTTAAGTCCCAGAGGCAGATATTGATAGAGTCCATCCATACACTAAGAAAGGTGGCTAGAGCCTTAGCCAGTAACTCTGAATACCACAATCCCACTGGTGACGTTGAGCTCCCAGCTTATCCTTTTCAGGTGCAATTAAAAACTGGAATCATATATTCAGTTCTATTTCTTCTCAGTAAACCTTCCCCAAGCAATAATCCAGCTTTCCATATAGCTCACAGAGAGAAGGTTTTGATATGAGAAATTGGACATTTTCCATTGAGTTCCGCAGTGACTTCTCTTTGTGAATCAATAAAGCCATGTCCCACTATAATTTGTCAGCCCATGTTGGGTAGGAAGAACCTTGGTGGCATAGTGATTATGCATTGGGCTGTAACTGCAAGGTCAGTAGTTCGAAACCACTAGCTGCTCTGCAAGAGAAAGACAGGACTTTACTCCCATAAAGAATTAAAATCTCACAAACTCACAGGAGCAGTTCTGCCCTCTTCCATAGGGTCACTATGAGCTGACATCAACTCGATGGCAGTGAGGTGTTTCTTTGTTCATTTTTTTTTTCAAAAGCATCGATTTTTATTTATTATCCAGCTTTTGCATGAATATGAGACTATTGAAAATATCATGGTTTGGGACAAGCAGAGTTTTTAGCGCTTGAGTTAGTTAATTGTGCCAGCCTGGCCGATAATCACATGTGGGGCTGGTTGAAAGGTGGAGGGATAAATGGGTGGTGAAGCCTCGCCTTTCTAGTTCTCGGGTCTCTTGTTTTGTGATGGTTGCATCGGGTGCAGCTGCCTTAGCAGTTCCCTGCTTCAGCTTGCAAGATGGATTTCCTGCAAGACATCCCCAAGGAGAAGCCACATGGACCTATCCCGATGCAGCCCTGGGTGCTGGAGCAGCCATGTGGAGACCCCTGCTAGTGCTGAGATGCTTACACGTTCACTGACTCAGCTTTCCTCCAGCAGTCGGCATCATTGCCTCTGTTTTGTGAGGTGGAGGACTTTGTGGACTGGTGTTGGGTTAATGGGTTCATGTTGGACTTGTGGGCTTGGGCAGCATTGGGTTGGGATGTTTTTGTGATGTACCTTTTCTTTACATAAAACTCTCTCTTATACATGAGTCGCTGTGGATTTGTTTCTCCAAAGTACCTAGACTATTACAGCGCTCAAGTGAAAAATTTTCTTTTTTTTTTTTTAATCAATTTATTGGGGCTCATACAATTCATCACAATACATAGATCAATTGTGTAAAGCACATCTATACATTTGTTGCCCTCATTATTCCCAAAATTCGCTTGCCTCTTGGGTTCCCGGAATCTGCTCATTTTCCTTTTTTTCCCCCTCCGCTTCCCTTCCTCCTCCCCTCTTTTTTGTTCATTTTTAGTTTGGGTTTGGTTGCTGTATTACAGAAACAAGAGAATATGGTGACTTTAGGTACATGGGACATTTCAGCCCTTGGGAATGTTACTCCACGTTTCGATAATTGACATCTCAAGCAAGGAATGGACAAAGGAATGTGTCAAGGATCTGTGCTTAAAATGTGTATAGCCAGAAAATATCCATTCAAAGACAGGGGTTTAGAATCAGGAGACAGTGATCTGCACATGCGTGGGGCATCACAGACCAGATCTACTACAAAGTGCAAATGCCCAGTGCCAAGGCACGGGAACCAGGGGGCGAGACAAGTAGCCCCAGCTCCCGAAGGCTACTGTGCTCAACGGCCTGTCAATGACACTACACTTTGCTGTATCAGAGTATAGGCTAAGTGGCTCTGACAAATACACCCCAGAACACAGGGATTTAAATAAAGCCAGTGTTTACTCTCCTCCATATACCAACTCAGCAGATCTAGGCAGAGCAGCTGTGTTCCATGGGGCTATTCTGGGATCCAGGCTTCTTCTGTCTTATTGGAGATCATGAAGTTGCCATCCATGATGAATGTGGCCTGTGGATCCTTTACTTTGATTCACATCCTATTGATTCAAAGCCAGTCACCTAGTCATGGCTAGTCACAAGGACAGCTACGAAACAATCTCTGACTTGGTAGCCATCTGCCCAGCTACAGTTCTATTGTTATGGTCAAGTGATGAGCCAGTTTTGGTCTACACCGAACAGTCTCAGACACAGTACATCACCTTTGGAACTCTTAGCGGTATGACAATGGCCCACGGCTCTCACACTGCATACCACAGTCCTACCTTCACAGGAAGTTCCAGGGAACAGTGCTCTACTAGTAGATGGCAAGATCATGAGATCGAACGAGCCTGGATCCCAGAATGGCCCTATGGCATAGAGCGGCTCTGCCTGGAACCATTGCATTAGTACACGGAGGAGAAGTAAACTTCTACTTTATTAAGTCCTTGTGTTTGGGATATTTTTCTTACAGCAACTTAACCCATGACCTGACAGAGCACATAAGCATCTCTAAGCTTCCCTAATAACAATGATAATAACAATAACCTATTGGGCCGTGATGAGGTAAAACTAGGAGAGCCATTAGCCTGGTGCTTGGCACGTAGTCTTCAGGCAGCATTTGCCATTGTTGCTGTAGCTGTTCTTACCTATGATGTGAGCCTTTAGAAAAGCTGCCTGAGATTTACAGTCCCACGCAGAACATAGCCCCTGGTGCTAACAAGGGCTCGAAATAAGAAATGAGGGCCATTCGAAGGATACACAAGGAAAATACCATAATTGGAGACATGTCTGCACATCAGACACTGAGCTTGAGTTAACGAGAGCTCATTACTGCGAAGCAGGTTCATTCTGATGTGCTGACAATTCAGGTTTCTGGCCTGAGATGTAGTCAGTGAGATTGCTAATGTTTCCTCGTGGAGACAGCTGGAGAGCTTTCTACTGAAGACCGCCTGTCCCCTGTGCACTCACTCCCTGACAGAGTCGACTGCAGTCTACAGAAAAAGCTACGCTTTTCAAAAGATGCTCTCCTTAGTCAGCTCACGGTGCTTTCGTGATGAGCTGGTAACGAGCACATCTCTAACGTGTTAGCACAAATGACTAGAGACTGACCAGGCTGCTGCAGGGCTGTGATAGCTTCAGAAACGGCCTGGCCTCATCCCAGGGGTGTCCTATCAGGGCATCACGATGTGGAGACCCACAGGTGGCTCTTTAGTGACATGAAATACAGATAATGAATTCACTGGAGCCTTCCAGTGCTTTTAAAAAAATGGTGTCATTTCAGAAAAAACAAACCAAAAAAAACCACTAAGAAAATGCATTTCAGAGCATTGAACAAGTATATTTCCGACTCGTTTTTTGTGGTACTGTGGGTTAAGAGGTTGGCCTGCTAATCACACAAGATTGGTGGTTCAAAGCCACCAGAAGAGGTTGTCTGCTTCCATGAAGAGCTGCAGTCTTGGAAAGGCTGTCTAGGATTGCTGGGACTGAGAATTGACTTGACGGCCATGTTTTTTTCTCTACTGCTCAAAGAAATTCTTAGCTTCATGTTTTAAAATATGAGTAGTCACTGGGTGAACATTGGATGAGCATTTTGGGGATAATTTGTAGATTCCTCCTCTTGGCACTGTAGCTATAGGGCAAACGCTAATGCAAGAATTTTCTCCTCCTGTCACTCCTAACTGCAAGGGATACAAATCACAGCATTTTCATGAAGCAGTTGGGAAAAGTGGGGGGAAAAGGTCTATAATTCCAACTAAGAAAAACTGTTGGACGTTACACAATTTCGAGGGGAAAATTTCTGAGAGCTCATAACTGTGGGAAAACCTCAAGGTCAGAGCTTGAGAGCGAGTCTGGGATCTAAAAGCAGACACTCGGCTAGGGCCTCCGAGAACAACGAAGTAGCCTTGGGCGAACGGAGAGGAGAACAGCTCACCAGCAGAGGGCAGGGAATCAACATGGGTGCCAAGGAGGACCGAGCTGTGGTTCTGATGGGGACATGCACTAAAATCTCATTAAAGGAGCCTTGGTGGCGCAGTGGTTAACTGCTCAGCTGCAAATCAAAGGATCGATGGGTCTCCACCAGCCACGCCGAGGGAGAAAGGTACAGCCGGCAGCTTCTGTGAAGAGTCACAGGCTTGGAACCCTGTGGGGAAGTTCTCCTCAGTCCTGTAGGGTCTCTATGAGTCCACAGAAACACATTTCATGCTAAATGGGCTTCATGATCATCAGAGAGGGCCTGGGTGTGGCAATGGCTACGTTCTTGGATGCTGACTGAAAGACTGGGAGGTCTAGTGTACTCGGACTTGATCCCTGGTGGCGTAGTGGGTTGCACACTGGGCTGCTAGCTTCCAGGTCAGCAGTTCCTAAGTGAGAAAGGTGAGCTGTTCTACTTCTGCAGAGTTCCGGTCTGGGAGACACCCAAAGGCAGTTCTACTCTGTCCTACACAGTTCCTGTGAATCAGAAGCACTCGATGGCAGTGAATTTTTTCGTATAATTGGAGGCCCTCGGAAGAAAAGCCTGAACATTTACTTCTGAAAAACCAGTCATTGAAAACCCAAGAGACAGCTCTCTGACACACAGGGAGAAGACGGGAGTTGGGATTGACTTGATGGTTACTTGTTAAACTGGTCAATGCTTATTCGTGCAGCCCAAGGGCTCCCTAGACCTCCACCCACCCACTAGACATGCCTGCTACCCCGGAGAGTGCTGGTTCTGCTCTGCGGTTTAGTGTTTACAGGTCCCATAGCTGCTGGGTTAGGGATGATAGTGTAGTTTGTCTCCGGGGAAAGTGTATGCTGAGGTTGGCAGAGAGAGGCCCCAAAGTCCGAGGCTGATGGATGAGCGCTCTTCTTTTAGGGGAAGCTGAGAAAACATTTGCCAGAATTGTGTGGGATGAAAGGGAATCTTGTGATTGTGAGACACCGAGACTGAGAATGCCTTTTTCAGAACAGATGGCTCCTGCAGGAGAAAAGCCTGTTAACCGTTGACTGTAAGGGCCAGATCTGATCCGCTCAGTCTGCTTAAACACCTTCTGTTACAGTCTATTGGCCTTCAGGAAAAAGTCCAAAGTTCTATTTTGTTTTTTGGTGAGTTCTCTTTTAATTAATATATACATATCAAGTAATATATACACACATATTATTATTAATTGGGAATTGATACACATGTCATATCATCCCATAGTTCAATCATGTCAAGCAGAATTGTACAATTGCTACCACAATCAGTTTCCAAACGTTCTTTTTCTGCCTGGCCTCCTTGACATCCTCTCTCTTTTACCCTCGCCCTGCACCGCCCTC
>NW_022111368.1:29767528-29842689 GCF_000313985.2 Echinops telfairi
TACTTGCTGTCCTTGTCCCTCGAGGTTCATCAGTTCTGAGTTTCATATACAGAAACGCAGGAAAACACATAACACAACCTCAAGAGGGTGACCTCCAGTGACATACGCCTCTGAGAGACACACTAATGAGACTTCACTGGGTCTCTGTGATGGAGCCTCCTGGCCCTAGACTTCCTGGAGGACCACCGTCTCCTTGGCTGGGCAGGTGCTCCCTCTCTGCAAGGGTCCCACCCTTTCCTGCCTACTTGCGCTCCCAGCATGCCTGGCTCACTTGTTCTCATCTTTGAAGTCTGAGATCAGGAAGCTGCCCGCACCCTGTGCTCAGTGGTGGGATCAGACAGTTTGCAGCAGTTCAGCAGGACCCATACCTAATTTTTTTTTAGTTTGGTGAACTGGTTGCTAAAACAGCACTTATCAAGAGGGTTCCCTGTGAGGTGGGTAGCCTTGCCTTCTGCCCAATGTGGAAATCACAATTCTACGTTCCTTACTCATCTTTATCGTCCACAGGCACAACACACTCGCTGCCATTGGGCCAATGCTCACTCGTAGGGACCCCCATGTGTTTCCAGGACGGTAACTGTTTAGGGGGGTAGAAATCCCAGTCCTGGTCCCATGGGGCTGTGGGTGGTTTCAAACTGCTGACCGTGCGGATCTCAGTCCAACAAGTCGCCACTGCACCCCAGGCCCTTCGTCTGAACAGTGGTGTATTCGGTGGGTCCACAGTAATGCTCATTCTGTTCACAGGGATGCAAAACTAGGCGTAACTATGCTTGTAATATTCACTCATTCACCTCATAACACTCATTGTGTTTTTGATATAATACTACATTTTTATCCTTTGCATTTGTAACTTCAGTAAACAATCATAATTTAAAAAGAAAAAGGGTAAAACAGCCGTTTCACTTTGTTTTAGCTTTGTGGTATGCCCCAAATCCTACAAGATATGATGAATGCATTATACAAATGCTGAAAGTGTTCAAAGAGCTAAAAATATTGTCAGGAAAATTGCTGTATGAGAGGTATCAAAAAATCCCCCGTTAAACACAAAAAACAAAAAACCCTGCATCGCTGGGGCGGAGCGGAGCTTTTGTAGTACGTGTTTCTGCCACTAGGCGAGCATCGAACAACCGTTCTGGGGGAGCACACTCGGTGGCGTGGCCTGATTACACTTCTCTCTGGTCACAGTGAATTATTTCGTAAGAGCAGTTTTGCTCAAACTTTGTTTTCTTGTGGTGGCTGATTTAAGAGAATTTTGTTTCCTGCGTGGGAAAAATGCCACAGAAACTGTTGTTGAACACAGCTTACAAAGACAGCACTATGGGAAAACTCAAGTGTACGAGTGGTTTTCTCGTTTCAAAAAAGGTGAAATGTCAATTGATGACAAACCACCATCTGGACGTTCGTCAGCTTCCCAAATTGACGAAAATGCTGACTCATAGTGCATTTACAGTTTGTTCCACCAGGTCAGACTGTTCATCAAGCTTCCTATTTAGAGGTTCTTAGTAGATTGTGTAGCAGTTTGCGACCAAAAAGGGCTGATTTGTGTCAGATGGGGGACTAGTTTTGCCACTACGACAATACACCTGCTTATGCAGCCATCTCAGTGCTCCAGTTTTTGGCAACTCCCCCCCCCAAAACCCAGCATGCTGCTTTTGCCCCACGCACCATACTCGCCTGACCTAGTTCTGTGAAACTCCTTTTCGTGTCTGAGAATGCAGAGGGACACCAAAGGACAGTGATTTGATGATGTGGAAGAGGTGAAGGAAAAATGAGGGAGGTGCCATCAGTCAGTCATCCAAACGGATGAGTTTGAAAAATGTTTCCAAGAACAGAATCACAGATTTGACACATGTATTACGTGTGATGGGGAGTGCTTTTAAGGTGAGAAGGTTGTTTTGTAAAAATATTGAAATACATAGCTTTGAAAAAAATCCATTTTGTGGGGGATACCCCCTCATAAGTTAAGCAAAAGCGGCAAGGGGTATTACAAAGGTGAACATAATGTGTTCACAGAAAAGAAGTCCTTGTTTCTAATATATCAAATACAATGAATATTGTCTAATTAGCCTATTTCTAAAGGAATGGGATCCTACTCCCGTGAAAAGATGCATAAGGAGAAATCACACAGACAATAAATAGTACTTAGATAAGAGTGAAGAATATTGTAAGTGAGGAAGCCAGTCAAGAAGCAGTATGAAAATATCTCATATAGTTTTAATGTTTTTTGCTAAGTATTTAATATTTTTCATTAATGTTTTAAAACTTTATTAGAGTAGAATCTATTTTTGTGTACCTGTTTTATTGTTCTGATTTAAATATTAACTGTATGAAATAATAAACTGCCCTTCAGTATATCATTCATTTGTACTTAAAACAGTCATTAAGGCAGATAATTGGTTATGAGATTATTTGAATCCCACTTCTGCCTGTGCTCCCATATACCCTGTCCCCCATGACAGGATTTGCCACTCTGAAAGGGCTAGTTTCCTAGCCTGCCACCTGTCGGTCTGTCAGCTCCACAGGGGCGGGCAAGGTCTGTTTCCCGGTGGAACTGATGGCTACCCCAGAGTATGTGGGAAGCAAGCAAAAGATGTCTCTTGACAAATGAAATAAAAATATATATTTTTTAATTTTAAAAGAGTCTGGTGAATCCCCACTCCATAATCTTGAAATGTAAATAGCTTTAATATCAGACAAAGAACCCTGAAAAGCAGATTTTAGCATCTGTAGCTAGGATGAAATCATTCGATCTCCCTTTTGACTCCCTTTGAATTTATTCTGTTGTTTTTAAAAACATATTTTCTGTTTCCTTCTCATTTGTGGCTGTTCTCTGTTTTATTTGGTCCTTGTTGCTGGGTCTTTCGTGTATTTTTGTGGTCTTTGTTTTGTAGGTTTTTCTGTCTAGAGGAGTCAGGATTGATGATCACCTGGGGGCATGGACGGGAGAGGTGGGGACGTGGGGAGTCAGCACCAGTGGGTAGGAGACAGAGGAGCATGTTCCGCAGTGGATGGTGGAGATGAATGTGATTGCATGGTTGGATTGTATGGTGTGTTAATTATCTCAATAAAACTGTTTTAGAAAAATGTAGCCCATATTGTATGACACCACTATAATAAAAGAAAAAAACAAATAAAAGATGTTTTTCCCACTGACAATAGGCAGATATTGAAGGATATGGTGAGTGGGAAGGGGAAGGGGGTGGGGCAGACTGAAGATAAAAGGGGAGGGTGGAGGAGGGGAGAAACAGCTCCACTTTGAGGTGGCAGGTTGTGGGGAGGGGCTTTCTGTGGTACTGTCTGTGCTCTGATGAACTGGATTGTGCAATGGTGTCACCATGTTTTCTTCTGTGTGTGTTACACTACATACATATATATATACACATACATTAAAAATGTGTGTGGAGGAAATTATGCTAAGTGAAGTAAGCTAAGCACAAAAGGAGCATGAGTCCACTGAGGTAAGCTTAAAAATGCAAAAGGGACATAGGGGAACAGCTACTGTGCACATACATTCCTGAGGTGAGGTCCAGGTAGTATGGCAGGGGCCAGACCCAATCCAGGGATACATGTGACAGCCAACTAAAACGGAGGGGAAAAGAAAGAAAGAAAGAAAGAAAAAGACATGGGTAGTGGGGGAATAGGGCACTAACCCACCCAAGGGAAGGGTGTTGTTTATAACTTCACAGGAGAGGGAGAGAGGGACCAGACTGGTGGGCCAAGTTGTGAATGCAATATACTGGCACGAAGCTGCTAACCAACAAAGAGGTCTGCAGGGTCGGCCCCAATCCCAACTACATAGGACCCCCCCCCCTCGCCCCACAAAAGAATGCACTTCAGAGAGAGGGGTGCTTCTGATCTGAAATGAACGAGAAGAGAGAGAGTGGACACATCCTGGCCCACAAGCCCCAAGGACAATATTCTGGCTCAGAGCAGCCAATACACAAAGAGGACCATAGGGCTGCCCCACCACGAGACACAAGGTCCCTCACTGACTCACAGCCTTATGGGGAACAACATTGGAAACAGGTGCCCAGTCTGATCCCACCACATTGGGGGGAAACACTAAGGGTGGACAACAGAGCAGGAAGGGGAACAAAACAACAAAGTCTCAGGAATATAAAAAATAGACTTTGGGGCCAGGGCATTGCACCCCATCAGACTCGACAGGAAAACACCCCTGAAGGTCAGCAGACAGACCTGGAAACTATTTACTGGCTCTTCTTTTCTTTTTTTTGTTGCTGTTGTTTTGCTTTTTGTTTTCTATTGTTGTTATGTTTTGCTTTTAAAGACTCTCTGTGAAGCCAAAAACCAGTAGAGCTAGTTTTTGGCTTGGGTTGTAGCTATCAGAACCAGTTGGCATTTCCTGTTTTGTTATGTTAAAATCCTAGTCTTTGTTCTGTAGATCAGAGTTCTGGCTATCTTGTTTTGTTAATGCTATGCTAACAGACGGAGTTCTGGCAGCTTACATTCCAAGTTACACAAAGGACCACAGCCTGGAATTGAAACTGTGTAAAAAAAATTCCCCCCTCTCGATTGGGTTTGTGAGGTATCCTTGTATTGGAGCTGTGCCACCCAGTCCCCCAGAGAAGGGGAACCAGATTAACGGAGTGGTTTTGGGACCCACTGGATCTGAATTTGTACCTGGCTGCACTTCTGTGTCAGTCCCGGCTCTATTCTGCTAGTACTGCTGGTTGTGCTCTGGGGAACTGCATTCTGTCACAGGTAAATATCAGAGTGGCTCTTCAGTTGCTGAAAATTATTCTCTATCAATCATTTCCCATCCTGGCAGGCGTGGAGCTGGGGAAAGTTGGAAAGGGATGGCCAATGTAGTCATTCCATTCCCGGCTTGGGGGAAGAGTTGCAAATCATAGACTACCGGCACAGGGTGGACAGCAAAGAGGGAAACTCTGGTGTGAGGTCTTGTGGCTAGTTCTCAGAGGCTCTCTGCGAACCTGGGATTATGACCACTTTCAGACAGCAGCCTGGGGAAATTACTGTCACTGCAAGTCTCATATCTTGGGTACAGGAAGGGGTGGCGGATTAAGTTCTGCTGGGCCTGGGGAGGAATTAGCAGAGCCCACAGGTAGACAGAGTGAACTTAGAGCATTTCAGCAAGTTCTCAAATCGCTTCATGGATGAAAATCACAGGGTGAGATTTGAACCAGACCCTAATATACTGAATCTATGTTTAACACCCAGCCTCCCAGTACTAGTCTCTGTAACTTTTAATTTTCTGGTCTGACAGCAGAAGTACTGTGTGGATGATTCTACCTCAATGCTATCTTGATTCCTCCCACTGTTCTATTTTTAAATAATATTTCTGTGTTCTTTTCCATTGAGATTTTTCTCTATTTTGCCTTGTTATCATTAATGTTTTTCTGGATATGAAATCCAGGATTGGTAAGTCTATAGAGACAGTAACAGGCTTAATGGTTCCTTGGGGGTATGGCAGGGGAGGTTGGGGGGAGATGCGGAGCTAATAATGATGAATGAAAGAATGAAGAAGTTGTTCTAAAATTGGTTGTGGTGAGGTGATTGTACAGCTTTTCTTCATGTGATTCACTTATTGAATTATATGACATGAGAATTATATGCAGTAAAATTGTTTTTAAAAAAGAAGGGCCTTCACGTGATAATGAAATTAACCATTGTTAATAATGCTATTATCCAGTACATGGAACGTATTCAAATTGTAGCAGTTTTCCCAATTGTTGTTATTGTTGTTGAATGCAGTCGATTCTGACCTTACAGTGACCCTACGTCCAACAGAAAGAAAGACTATCTGGTTCTGCCCCTTTCACAACTGTTCTTTTGTTTGAGCCCATTGTTGCAGCCACTGTGCCAATCCAACTTCCATGCCCTTTCTCGCGTTCACTGCCCTTTACTTTACGAAGATGCTGTTCTTCTCCAGAGACCGGTCTCTCCTGACAACATGGTTAAAACAACTCAATACTATATAATATTGTTATTCTGGTCCAGGATATAACCCAGGATCACTCCTTCTACTCAGCTTCCGTCCCTTTCTGTCTTCCTTAATCTAGAACAGATTGTAGCTTTTCTGTGTTACTCATGACTTTTGACATTTTCAGTAAACCTGTTCTAGAATGTTCCTGAGGATGAGCATGTGCAAACACTTAAAAAGCCACACAGTGTCTTACTGGAAGAAAACAAATAACTCAGGTAGTTCACGAGACCACAATAAATTGATTATTTCCAGAATTAAGGACAGGATTACAGGACAACAAGGGCTGTTGAGGTAGCCAGAGACTAACAGGAGTTGCTCCTATTCATGGTACAGGAAGAGGAAATCAGAGGATAGTTCAGTGAGGGGTGAGTCCTGGCAGAGAGGTGAATCCCCTGCCAGGAAACACAGCCAAGGGCAAGGAAGTTTCAGGGTGCCTCTCAACCTGTTCTACCCGCCCATCTCTGTAGCAGGAAGCTCCTGTGTCACAGTGGTTAAGCTAATGGAAAGGCTGGTGATTGGAGCCCGCCAGCCACAGAGCAGGAGGAAGCTGGTGCAGTCTGCTTCCTAAGAATGACAGCCTTGGAGACCTTATGGGCCGTTCTCTTACAGGATGTTAAGAGGCAGAGCCAACTGCATGGCCTAAACCAAACAGAGCAACCAACCAAACTCACTGCCACCGAGTCCATGCCAACTCATAGCAACCCTGTAAGACAGAGTAGAACTGCCCCTGTGGCTTTCTGAGACTGTTAACGCCTTACTGGAGTAGAAAGTCTGGTCTTTCTCCCAGGGAGCATCTTTCTCCCACAGAGTGGCTGGTGGTTTTGAACTGCCCACCGTGCTGATCACAGCCCAACATGTCACTGCACCACCAGGGCTCCTATACCTCCGTGGCAGGGGGCGTTATCTCTGCAGTGCCTCCCATTGGCTGAATTCCACCAGGCTTCAGGAGCAAGAGTTGGTAATTGTCACTGCTGTCAGCATCAATGACGGCTATATTTCATAACTGTAGAATCTTAGACTGTTTGCCTCAGAGTCTGAAGTTTGAAGAGAATCTTGGATGGTTTAAATGCTCGGTAAGGCTTGAGAGGCACTTCTTCAGCAACTTCCTGAGAAAAGTTGCCGCAGTAAACTATTGGCTGAGTCCGTGGATGTGTGAAAACATCTTCATGCTAGCCTCATGTGGCCTTGATAGTTTGGCTGTGTGTAGGCTAAATGGTAGCTTGAAAATAATTCCAATGTTCAATTTCCGTTTCTCCAGAGAATGAGCTAATGACAACTGGCAGGGTATCTGGGATATTATTTAACTGGGCTGTGTTGGGCCTCAGGAGGTTCAAACCTACCTTTAGATTGATTGTCAGCCCATTTTCTTGTTTGCAGCACCTGGTCTCATCCCTGCTTTCCTTAGAACATTGGGGCCCTTAGTCTGGATTGCTCTGGGTGTGTAGAGACAACCCCCTCCTTACTGCTGTCCCTTCTACCTGAGAAACATGCCCAAGTATGACTGGCTCTCTATTTTCCGCTCTCTTTAGACTTTGGGGTTCTCAGTGTTGTTTGTTACTTCACTGTCTTTTTCGTGGTTGCAGTGATTACGTTTGTGCAGAAGCCTCTGAAATGGTTTTAATTAGTGGACACTATGCGATGTCTGCTCTCTGTGGGGCTCATCTCCCTTCTCATTCAACTTTTAAAGACTTTTCAGGAGCTGTCCTTCATTTTTATTTTCCATGTGAACTTTATGGTCAGGTTGCCTCGTTCCCTCTTCCCCAAAATCCATTGGCATTTTTATTGAGAGCATACTAAATTTATAGTTTAATTTGGGGAGAATTGACATCTTTACATTATTGAGTGTTTCAAGAGCAGGGTATGTTTTTCCATTTATTATTCTTTTATGTTCCCCAGTTGACTTTTAAAGTTCACTTCTTAAAGATTTTTCCCATGGCTTGTATTTGGCTGCTACTGTAAATGAAACCATTTCTTCCAATATACTTTGGAACTCTTTGGTGTTTCACATTGTATTAAGGAAATATGATTAATTTTGATATGTATCAATCTCCCACATATTTTAAAATATATTCACTATGTTTTGGATTAATTTAAAAAGTAGTATGCCATAATAAAATGATAATTAAAAAGATAAGAAAACATACAATGTCAATTTCCCTCATATCCTGGTCCCTATTCTCACCCCTAGAGTTAATCATTATGGCCAGTTTCTAATATAAATCTTCTAGAACCTTTCTTTGCTTTGATGTGTGTATGTATATATAGCGAGATGCTAAAGTGTGTGTGTGTTTTCTGGCTGAGGCTTAAAGACCAGACAACACAGTAGATGCTATAGACTTCTACAGTTCAACTATCTTTGTAGGTTGTGCTAAGATTGTAAAACAGGACTGACTTCGTTAGACTGATAAGAGAAGGGCCGTGGAAGCCAAGAGATATGCTGTCTTTGGAGAGAGTTGGCAGTGTGCTTGGTCAAGTGAGAGGGGCTTCAAGGAAGTCAGTCTCCTAGAAAGATGGACCCTGTTGCCTGACACTTGGCAGGAATAAAAATGGTACCTACTCCCTCTCTGGAGACAGTGACAATGACACTACCTGCCTGGTGATAGAGTGAAGAGAGGTGGGGCTTCCCACTGAGCTGTGCTATTAGTAGCTGCAGAACAAAGGTGCCGGTTTTGTGAGGATTGGGTGTGGCGTCTGTGTAGAGGGGAGCGCTTGAATTTCTCTTGGTTCTCACCCAAGGAGATTTTCTGATGGGAAGGCATCACTTGTCCCCAGTGGAGCAAGACTGTGGGGCTGAGGAAGGGAGGGAAGGGCTGTACACAGCCAGACAGGAGGCAGCAGTCAGGTCTCCTGTCTCCTCTCTCTCAAAATGCCCACCTAATTAGCTCTCTACTGACACATGTTAAAACCCCAAATCAATCCCACTCTTAGTGACTCATAGTGACTCAACTGCTTTATAGGGTTTCCAAGGCCTTACAGAGCAACTGGTAGGGTTGAATCATTCATTCTTTTATTTTTTTAGTAGCAGAGTGCTCTAACTATTGCACCACCAGGACCCTTTATAAGTTCATTGAGAGAGATTTCAAGGAATTGGTTTACCCAATTATAAGGACTGCCAAGCCCAATATCTGGAAGTGAGGCAGTGGGCTGGAAACTCTGGAAGGATGCTTATGTTATAGTCCTGAGGCTTTCCCTTGGGAACAGTCAGGTTTCCTGTTAAGGTCAAGGATTGTATGAGGCGCAGCCACATTACAGAGGATTTTACTTAAGGTCAACTGATTCAATGTCAATCACATGTAAATACCTTCCTAGGCAGTCTAGACTAGTGTTTGACTAAACTGGGGACCATACAACCCTAGCCAAATTGACATATATAATTAAGGATCACATACATAGAACTGACAAAACATCATACCCCTGTAATAACTACACACTGTACTCACTGTTCTGTACATAGCTTTTCACCTAATGGTCCATCTTTGAGCTATTTCCTCAGTGCACACACATATCAGTTTTCAACTCTGTTGTATGGCATTCCACTGTGGGCACAAACCATCATTATTTTGCTATCTGTGTTGATAAATAAGGTTTTTTAAATCTGTTTTTATATACAGTGTGACAGTGCATATCTTTGTTCAGATTTTTATTTTTGCTTTTGTGTGGGATGTATAGGGATAAATAAAAAAAGCATTGCTATGATATTATAGAAACCTTTACTGAATAAAAATATCAAAATGTGAAGCTATTGCTCCTCAAAGAGCCTGTATCTAGGTACATACATTTCTGAAGGCGACATTTCCATCTCTCTCATGCTGCCCACAAAGAGTTCTGCACTCTTTGATTGATACCATCTCAGAATGGCAGCTGGAGTATCCTTGAAGCACTCAGAGAGTGTGCTTTTTAAATGTTCTTTAGGTTTTTGGGGGGGCATGGGGGTGGGAAGAAATATGAATGGCCAAGTTCAGAACTCTATGGTAGTTTCCCAGCAAAATGATCGTGGGGCAGCCCTTGCTACTGTGGAAGAATGGGCAGGTACATTGTCATGATGGGAAAATTCCATGGTGCAGCTTTTCTGGTCTTTCCTCATCAATTCCGCTTTCGATTTTCTTAAAACTCCTTCTCAATAAGCTCCTGTGGGTGTTCTGTGTCCTTTGAGAAAATCTATCAAGAGGACTCCCATGGGAGTCCCTCAAAACAGTCACCATAACTTATTTTTTTATGGTACTGTCATTTAAAAAATCATTTTATTGGGAGCTCTTACAGCTCCTATCCATGCATCACTTGTGTCAAGCACATTTGTACATATGTTGCCATCATCATTTCTAAAACATTTTCTTTCTACTTGAGTCCTTGGTATCAGCTCCTCTTTTTCCCCTCGCACTTCCCCACCCTCCCACCATCATGAACCCTTGATAATTTAAAAATTATTATTTTTTAATATTTTACACTGTCCAATGTCTCCTTTCACTGATGTTTCTGTTATTCATCCCCCTTGGGGTGGGGTAGGGAGGGATTGTACATCAGTCATTGCAATTGGTTCCAGCTTTCTCCTCCTTCTCTCCCTTTTCCCTCCGCCTTATCCCTACCCTCATAGTGTGGCTACTCCCATTATTGTCCCTGAGGGGTTTATCTGTCATGGATTCTGAGTGTCGAGAGCTCTTATCTGTTCCAGTGCACATGCTCTGGTCTAGCCGGATTTGTAAGGTAGAACTGGGGTCATGATAGTGGGGGGTGGGGTGCGGCAAGAAGCATTAAAGAACTAGAAGAATGTTATATGTTTCATCAGTGCTATACTGCACCATGGCTGGCTCTTCCCTTCTTTGTTGCCCTTTGTTGAGGGGATGTCCAATTGTCTAAAGATGGGCTTTGGGTCTCCACTCGGCCCTCCCACCCCTCATTCATATTGATATGCTGTGTGTTCTGGGTCTTCTGATGCCTGATACCTGATCCCATCGACACCTCATGATCACACAGGCTGGTATCTTCTTCCATGTGGGCTTCTCAGCTAGATGGCTTCTTGTTTATATTCAAGCTTTTAAGACCCCAGGTACTATATCTTTTGATAGCCAGACACCATCAGCTTTCTTCACCACATTTGCTTATGCACCCACTTTGTCTTCAGTGATCATGTCAGGAAGGTGAGCATCACAGAATGCCAGGTTATTAGAACAAAGTGTTCTTGCATTGAGGGAATTCTTTAGTAGAGACTCGATGTCTGTCTTTAATATTTGGCATATAATATATGTACATAGATCTATGTCCCTATAATTATATATAAATATATTTACATATGCACATGCCTGTATTTATACATGTATAAATGCCCTTTGCTACATATGCACATGCCTGTATTTATATATGTATAAATGTCCTTTGCTTCCAGGTTCTTTTCTTCTATTTCCTTTTACTTTTCTCTTGTCCCACTATTATGTTTGACCTTAATTTGCCTTTTAGTAATTCCTCTCAGCTACATTGCACTTGATTAACGCCCCTACAGGCATTCTCTGCCCTCCTCACCATCAATTTTAGTTCTCTTGTTGCTCTACTGCCCTTGGGCTTATTGGCTCTCCCTTCCTTTCCCCCACCTCTTCCTCTCCTCTGTCCCCCTGGAACCATTGGTCCCATTGTTTTCTCCTCAGTACAGTTTATCCTGCCTGTCTTATATAGATAGACATGAAAATAAACAAACAAAAAACCAAACCAAAACAAAAAATAGCCTTTGACTAGTTCCAGGTCTGTCTGTGGACCCTTATGAATGTTTTCTGATTGGGTCTGATGCAGTGCCAAACCCTGGCCCCTGAGTCCAAAATTGAGGACTGTGTTAGTCTGGGTAGATTACAGAAACAAATCCAGGGAGACTCACATATGTATATTAAGCACTTTATATAATGAGTAATTGTACATTAAGAAAACATTCCAGCCCAGTCCAGATGAGTCCATAAATCCAATATTAGCCCTTATGTCCCGTACCAGTGTTTAAATCCCTCTTCAGACTCACACAACACATGCAATGATGCCAAGTGCAGGAAGATCACAAGCCAGTGGGAGGAAAGTCTTGTGGATCTAATGGCGGTGGAAGCATCTTAGTCCTGGCACGGGTCTCCATGTGTCTCCTCCAGCTCCAAGGCTGTGGCTGCCATCAGCATAGGTCCATGTGATTTGTCAACAGGAATGTCTCACAGGGAGTGAGTGTGTGTCCCGCCTTCAGCGAGCTATTTGTCTCCTTATTGTCTCCAAATTAGGTCATTAAGCTGCAACCTGACTCACAGGCTAAACTCCACCACTTCACTCTTAATAGTCTCAAGTTGACCATAGATTATGTAACTACCACAGAGACTTTTTTTGCTTTGCTCTCCTTGCTGCTCTGTTGTACTCCCTTCCTGTTACACCCTGGTGTGTGTGTGGGAGGGGGGCAGTCATACCAGGCACAATTCCCGCATTGTGTCTCCCATGCTGTCCCCTATAGCACTGTGAGTCAGTAAGGGGACATCATGTCTCGTGGTGAGACAGACCCAATGGTCTTCTCTGTGCATTGGCTGCTCCAAGCAGGAATGTCTTCCAATGAACACATGATGCACATTGCCTCAAGGGAAGAGTTGGAGGAAATTATGCTAAGGGAAGTTGGCCAAGCACAAAAGGACACGTACAAGATGAGTCTACTGAGGTAGGTCCAGTGAACATGGTGGGAATAGAAGAAAAACTATTTAATACTTAATTTACGGGTTGAGGGACAGGCACACAGGCAGGGGACAGACCAAGCCCAATGATGCATACAGCATACTAACATAAAGAAGGGGAAAAGAGGGGCTGGGAGGGGGCAAGAAAAATCAGGTGGGGGAGATGAAGGCATTGGGGGGAACAGGGCACTCATCCACCACAGGGAGGGTAGTGTTTATGTCTCCACAGGGAAGGGAGAGAGGAACCAGACCTCAACCTGGTATGCCAAGGCATGAATGCAACATATGGGCACGAATCAGTGAACTAACGGAGAGGTCTGCGGTGCCGGCCCCTATCCCAGCTATGCCAACCCCCTCCCCAGAATAATACACTACAGAGGACAGCACCAAAGACAGAGCCCAGGGGGAGTGGCAGGTCTGCTCAGACCACATGGGAACAAACTAAGAGGTAAAAAGAGAGAGAGAGAGTGGGCAGCATGGCCCACCAAACTCCGAGGTCGGCATTCACCGTAACTTTATAAGCTGCTCTTTTCACTTCCAGTGTAGCTGGCCCAGAAGATACCCTCAGAAGTCACTGTTGTGGTTGGACCTTTTTTTAAAAAAGGCACCCTAATAAGACTAAGACAAGTGCATTGCTGAGAAAGTGAATCTTCAGCCAGCACTGACTGCAGAGACTCATTTAAACACGTTTGGTTTGGGATAAACCCAAGAATGCGTGAAATGGAATCTTAGTAGCCATGCTGCTTGACTCACTCATGTAGCCACAGACTACATTTCTGGAATTTGGATGGCTAAATTAACAGATATGCAAAATTTAAACTTAAATTCATCTAAAGAAATCACATCAATTTATATTCTTATCAGTGGTTTCCCTATTGCCTTGCTGTCATTGTGTCTTTCAAATGTTTTCATCTTTGTCAGTACGAGAAATTGAAAAACAAATGGTACTTTGGAAATTCATAAATTCCAAGTAAGACTGAGCATCCTTTCCCATGTTTGTAAACCATTTGTATTTTTTACCCCCTAAGTTGCTTATTTCTGTCTTTATAGATTGACTTCTAAAGTAGAGTTGCTAACTATAGTCTTTTTGCTGGCATATTTTTTAATGGAAGGTCTGGCAGTTACATACTCTACTGTCAACTTGAGGAAGGGGTGAAATCTGGCCTGTCAGTCAAGGTATATAGCCAATGAGGCCTCTGTGTGACCTTCTCCTGAGGGTTCTGGGAACTCCTGTCTTCACCCCTGGAGGTGGGACGTATCCTCTCTCTGCTTAGCCTTCCTGCTGACAAGCCATATGGAGACAGACTGATGAAACAAGAGCCCTGGAGCTGTAGGAGCCACGTGGAGATCCACGTGGGTGCTGAGATGCTTCCACCACCACTGGATCCACAAGACTTTCCACCCACTGGCTTGTGATTTTTCTGCATTCAGTGTCATTGCATGTGTTGTGTGAGTCTGAAGAGGAATTTATAGCCTGTTATTTGACATAAGAGCTAATATCAAACTTACGGACTTTATCTGGACTGGACTGGGATGTTTTCTTAATATACAATTAGTCTTGGGTACAAAGCTCTTTCTTATACACATATGAGTCTCCCTGGATTTGTTTCTCTAGCCCCCCAAGACTGACCCAGGGGAGGGTGAGCTATGGGCCACTCAGATGCTACCTGTCCAGATTTTTAAAAAGATGCTTTATTGTATTTTTGGTGAAATACAAGCACAGGAAAACACTCTTCTTCACCGGTTTCTATACATAATGATCACTGTCACTGGGCACATTCTTCAAATTGTGTCAGCATCCTCATTGTTTCTGTATGAGTTGTTTCTCTTTGTCCAGGTCTTCATTAGGCATTCTTTTTACCTCTTCCCTTCTTTGGTTTTTGTCTTCATGTTTGGATTTGAAATCTTTGTGGGCCATAAATCAGGGGCAGTCAGTGTTAGTTCAGTGGTAAAATTCTCACTTTTCATGTGGGAGACCTGGCTTTGGTTTCCTCATGAAGAGGCACCTGTTTTGTTTTTGTTTTTCTCTTTTTTGAATGAGAGTGAGTGAGAGAGTGAGTGAATGAGGGTGAGTGAATTAGAGAGTGAGTGAGAGAGTGAGTGAGTGAAAGAGAGTGAGTGAATTAGAGAGAGAGTGAGTGAATTAGAGAGAGAGTGAGTGAGTGAAAGAGTGAGTGAATGAGGGTGAGTGAGTGAGTGAATTAGAGAGTGAGAGAGAGTCAGTGAGAGAGAATGAGAATGAGTGAGTGAGAGTGAGTGAATGAGAGTGAGTGAGTGAATGAGAGTGAGTGAGTGAATTAGAGAGTGAGTAAGAGAGTGAGTGAGAGTGAGTGAGTGAGAGTGAGTGAGTGAGTTAGTGAATGAGAGTGAGTGAGTGAGTGAATGAGGGTGAGTGAATTAGAGAGTGAGTGAGTGAGTGAATGAGGGTGAGTGAATTAGAGAGTGAGTGAGTGAGTTAGTGAATGAGAGAGAGTGAGTGAGTGAATGAGAGTGAGTGAATTAGAGAGAGAGTGAGTGAGTGAGAATGAGTGAGTGAGTGAGAGTGAGTGAGTGAAAGAGTGAGTGAATGAGGGTGAGTGAATTAGAGAGTGAGTGAGAGTGAGTGAGTGAGTGTGAGTGAGTCAGTGAGTCAGTGAATGAAAATGAGTGAGTGAGTGAATTAGAGAGTGAGAGAGTGAGTCAGTGAGAGAGAATGAGAAAGAGTGAATTAGAGAGAGAGAGAGAGTGAGTGAGTGAGTGAATGAATGAGAGAGTGAGAGTGAGTGAGTGACTGAGAGTGAGAGTGAATTAGAGAGTGAGAGTGAGTGAGTGAGAGAGTGAGTGAATGAGAGAGAGTGAGAGAGTGAGAGAGTGAGTGAGTCGAAGAGGCACCTGTTGATGAGCATTTGTTGGAGGAAGATTGTGTGTGGCTATAATGGAGCTTCCAGGCTAAGATGGGCTAGGAAGAAAGGCCTAGTGATACTGTTCTGAAAATCAGCCAGTGAAAGCCTTCAGACTCACTATTGTCTGATCCAGAACCGATCATGAGGGAGGGCTGCAGGGATGGATAGGAACTGGGGAAGAAGCTGGCATCAGAAACGTTGGGCAACATTTGATTTGATCGTGTGTGGGGTTGCCATGTGTGGAGGGCTGGCTGGGAAGCTAACACCTCAGGGCATAGATTGCTATAGCAGTCTCCCCACCTCTGACTCCACAGCCCATGATCTGGACACACACAGTAGCTGGAATCATATGCGCGAGTCTCGGTTGTGAAAGGCGAGAACACGGCTGGTTATTATCTGTATCCCATCCTCTCCCATGCTGTTTGTTCCATGCCCTGAAAAGCTGACCTGCCTTCTCTGTGTCCGCATCCTTCCTATCCCTAGCAACTGGATGGGCTTAGATCATGGAGACCCCAGAGGAGATTGGCGGGAGGGAGGTAGAGCAGCAACGGGGGTTCCTCTTCCTCTGGAGGCCACAGGCTGCCCTCTGACCGGATCGCAACTCTTGTCCAGCCTCCTTTCCACTCAGCCTTCCCATCTCAGGGTTCCTCTCGTTGCACGCTTCCCACTTCCCCTCAGGCCTAGAGTGGTAGGTAAGTTATTATTCACGGCAAGATGCTCCGCTGCCTCTTGTGAGCGCCCTTCTCTTTGTCTCACACCTTATAAGTGATCACTTTAGTAAACTGCTCTCAAGTTAGCCAAAGTTGCTAATTATCTTGGTGACTTCTCTTTCTCTTCAGGACCCACTGGCTGCAGCTGGGAGCAGGGTGCCTGCATCTGTTGAGGTCTTAGCACACCACGCCGAGCAGGCACGTGCAATCCAGCCTTTAATATGTGCATGCACTGTAATTCGTGGTGGGAATTTGACCAATTCAGGCAAGGTCTTTCTTTCAAAAATAATGACAGGCCTCAGCTTCGTTCCATTAGCCAAACATGACAGAACGACCGTGAAATGGTTTTTTCGTTTCTTGTGGTTCTGAATAAAATACGGTAGTTTTCTCTCCCAAACTTGCTACAGTTCTGTTGCTTGGAAGATCAGCTGAATTTTCCAGCACATTTTTTTATGCTGAAAAAAGACCCACTTGGCTTACTCTAGAGTGAGAGTCCCACTTACGTGTTCTCCAGTGCAATGTGGGTGTTCTCTGGTCTCTCCTGCTCATCTGTGGGCTCCTGCAGCCTCCGTGGGTGGTCCGATGACTGCTGATATCACCGCTCTTTTCTGCTGCACGCTGGCAGCCTGTGTTGTCCGTGCTGTACTGGGCAAGGACCTGTCTGCTTTTGTGTGCTGGTGCCTGGGGCGCACCAAGATGAATGTCAGATGTAGCCGCTCTTCTCCCGCTCTTCTCCAGGGCTGTGACCAATGGCGTAGCCTTTACAGCCTGACCCGTGCTTGGTCACGCCCCCTTGCTCCACCCAAGCATTGCTGAATACAAGTATCAATATATCTCTGGTCTTGGATATACAGTATATTTATTTACAGTACTTAGTTTGCTATATTTTATTTTTTATTTTCTTATTAACCCCTATTTGGACCAGTGTTGACTCTGCTTGCTCAGAGCAGTCTGTGTTAGGGCTCATCACATACACGCTGTGTTGTGTACACACTGTGTTACTGCATGTGTTGAGTTAGCATTTCCCATACATATGCGGCAACACTGCGTGCAGTAACACAGTGCATACACAGCACAGCGTGTATATTATGAGCCCTAACACAGGCTGCTCTATGCAAACAGTCATGTCATCACACTGGAATATCATCAGCCTGCGTTAGTCCTCAAACTATACAAGCTGCATTGTGTACTTCTGGTAAGGCAGTGTTTGTAGTAATGCAGTGCATGCAGTGACACAGCGTGTATATTATGAGCCCTAACACAGGCTGCTCTATGCAAACAGTCATGTCATCACATTCTGGAATATTATCATACCCAACTCTACACCCTGAACTACTGTCAGCTCCCTTGATGATCCAGCATGTTTTGGGTCTTGTGATGTCTTTTGAGTGCGATTCTTTTGTGGGGTATTGGTTTTCCATGGTGAAGTCTGTCTGTCTTGCTGCATTCTATTGCCAATTGATTTTACTTGTTTATATGTATAGTTGCCTGGACACCACTGTTTTTACTGTAAATTGATCTCTTTTAAGAACTATAACTAGGGCTAATTTTTGGAGTAGGGTTTACGGTGGGTATTATTTTTGAGAATTCAATTGCTATGGTACGACATTCTTTTTTAAAGTCTTTCTTTTTTTAAAATTATTTTAAATCCTGTTAGAAATGAATCCCAATACTTCTAATCCTGGACCAAAACAAAAACGCAGGTCATGGGAAGCTGGTTTCAAAATTAAGTTGTGTCAAAAGCAGAGGAAAGCAGTAACAGTATTGCAAGTGGGGAATTTTGTGTTGACGAAAAACAAGTGAGGGAGTGGGGGGAAATGAAAACTGACTTGGAAAAGATTCCAAAGGCAAAAAAAGTTCAATGTGGTTTAGCGACTTCATGTGGGCCTCTAGAGACTGAATTGCATAAATGGGTTATAGAGTGTCATCAGAATGGTTACTGTGTACCATGCATGGGGATACGCTAACGTGCCCTACAAGTGGCTAAAGACGACAAATTAAAAGCAGCAGGCATTGAACATTTTGTTGTGTCACCAGGATGGTGTACCTGCTTCATGAATAAGTTTGCCCTATGCTTGTGGCAAAGAACAAAGATTTCACAGAAGTTCCCAAAAGACCTTGATGAAAAAGTGATGTCATTCCATTCATTCATCATCCAACAAAGAAGGATCCATACCTATGACCTGGAAGATATTGGGAATAGGGATGAAACACCTATGACCTTTGGTCTTCCAAGCAACAGAACTGTGGCAAGTTTGGGAGAGAAAACTACCTTATTTTATCCAGAACCACAGGAAATGAAAAAACCATTTCACGGTCGTTCTGTCATGTTTGGCTAATGGAACTAAGCTGCGGCCTGTCGTTATTTTTACAAGAAAGACCTTGCCTGAATTGGTCAAATTCCCACCATGAATTACAGTGCGTGCACATATTAAAGGCCAGATGGATGAAGACGGAACAAAACAATGGCTGGAAGAAATTTGGAGTGCACGACCAGGAGCAGCCTTGAAGAAAGAACCATCATTGCTAGTTTGGGATGTGTTCAGAGCTCACACATCTGATGGCATAAAAAAACTGGCAGTCTTCTCAAGTTACTTTGGTCATTATTCCAGGTGGGCTTACATCTGTATTGCAGCCCCTAGATGTGTGTTTAAATAAACCTTTCAAAGACCATGTGCGAAAGATGTGGCATGAATGGATGTCATCTCGTCAAGCCCAACTGGCAAAAGTTGAAGCCCGACATAGAATGGATAGCAAAGTAGGTTCGTGATGCATGGGAAGAGAGTCCAGAGGACATGGTGCAACGCGCCTTCAAGAAAGGTGGCGTTAGTAATCTACGGATGGCAGTGAAGACAGTGCTGTGTATGAGAACGGCACACTGATGGCAATGACTGCGGACTCAGTGATGATGACAACGTCTGTGCTGATGACCTCACCCCAGCTAAAGCTGAAGCTCTGTTTGGACAGACAGATGAGGAGGGGTAATCCAGCTTTGAAGATTTTAACTTTTGTGTTTTAGCTTGGTTGCTGATTGAGCTAAGGCTTTTGTACTTTTATAGTTATTGTTGATACCATATTGTTTTTGTTGACACTATTTTCCACTTACAGAGCTAGTTTACTGTCTTTATTTGAAAGAAATATTAAAAAACATTTAAGCTACTGATGCCTCAATTAATGTCATTTTATTGGCATCTATTTTCATTTTGAAATTTACCAGGAGCTGCTGCATTTCGTACCCTAGGCTTACACTCGAGTCAGTAAATTCCCCCCGTTTTTCCGTGGTAAAATTAGGTGCCTCGGTTTATATTCAGACCGGCTTATACTTGAGCATATATGGTATGTATGATTGTTGTGAGCTGCCATTAAGTTGATGCTGGCTAATGGCAAGTGCATGCATGACACAATGAAATGTTGCCTGGTCCTGCATTATATTCAGGGTCTTGATATAGCTCAGCCTATTGTTGTGACTATTGTGTTAATCTATTGCCTTGAGGGTTTCCTTATGTTTTCACTGATTCTCTACTTTTGCAAACATGATGTTCTTTTCTAGAGATTGGATAGGTATGTGTGTATATTATTAATAATAATAATGTTTCCCCATTTCATTTTAACTTTAGCCTTCTTAGCAATCTCCCAAATCCACCACGATTCGTTCTGTGCCTTGATAACTGCTTGGAGCTGATGGGCCTAAGGGTTTCCTGGGCTGGGGTGAAAGCACATGGGCAATATTTCACCTCCTCATTGTGGCAACAGATAAGTTTGGAATTATCCAGGCAGAAGAGAGGCTTCATCGTCTGGGTCCTGACGGCAGTGGTAGCTCTCAAGTCTTCACTTGGTGGAGCTCATCAACTTCCGTTTGCAGTATACTCACAGAACGATCTTGCATGAACTCAGAAAGGTGCCACTTGCTCTCTGGAAGATCAGTAGCTAGTATAGAACCTACTTCATATGCACAGAAGGGACATCTTCCTCTTTTGCAGACAATACAATTGGAATTTAAGAGTCTTTTTAGGGTCCCTCCTTCACTACTTCCCTGTCCAGCCCACTCATGTCTTAAAGGTCTTGGAAGAGCAATTAGCAACACTGACAGGGAGGGAGGAGAGATAAGAAGATCCCCACTTAAGATCCCCGAGTTTACAACCTCCAGATTTTATCTATTCTTGGAACCTGAGCTATGGCAGAATTCTCCTGGCATATAGGTGCATCTACTTCACTACATTGATCGTTGTTCCCCCAAATTTTTGTTTTATTCTCTCAGAATGAGGAAGGATGGTACCAGGACTCCTGTGCCATGGAGTCAGTTCTGATCCATCGTGAGCCTGTACACAACAGAACAAAAACACTGCGCGGTCTTGTGCCATCTTCACAATTGTTCCTGTGTGTGAGCCCACTGAGGAAACCGTTTTGTCAATCCATCTCATTGAAGGTCTTTCCTTCCTGCGCTCCCCCTCCACTTTACCAACCATGCTGTCTTTCTCTGGGGACTGGTTTCTCCTGACGAAGTCTTGTCATCCTTAATCCTTACCTCTAAGGAGCACTCTGATCTGACTTCTTCCAATACAGATAGGTTTGTCCTTTTAACAGAATTATCTAGACCAGTGGTTTTCAACCTTCCTAATACCGCAGCCCCTTAATACAGCTCCTCATGTTGTGGTGACCCCGAACCAGAACATTATTTTTGTTGCTACTTCGTAACTGTAATTTTGCTACTGTTATGAATCATCACGTAAATATCTGATATGCAGGATGTGTTTTCATTGTTACAAATTGAACATAATTAAAGCATAGTGATTAATCACAAAAACAGTATGTAATTATATATTGTGAAATATTTATTTCTAATTACAAATAAATGAAATTTTGTCTTGAAGCATAGTGTAGCACGGGTAACAGTCTTAATATAACAACAGTAAACTACATTGCTATATTTTGTGACAGTATGCATCAAAAGCCAACATCAGTGCAAAGGTTGAGACAGCTTCTTTCTCACCAGATCAGAAATTCTCAGAGCAGTCTTTGCAAGAGCACAACAAAGATTATCTTCCAAAAGTCTACTTCTGTACTTAGACTTGATAACCAACAAGCTGGAAAACCCTGTTTCACAAAGATATGTTGGAAATGGAAGAAGGTGCAACACTGCCTCAGACAAAACAGGATTTGACTGCAAACACTTGATGCAGAATTTTGTAACTGGCATTGTAGAAAAATCAGTTCTTGCTGCATCGCTGTTAATAAGTTCAATGAACTCCTCTTCTGCTGTCTCAGGAACATCTTCAACTCTGACTGTGAATGGGTTTCTGGCAAGTGCAAATGGGGTGTCAGGTAGATTTGGAAAGTACGATGAAATTTCATCTGCAAGCATGTGCAAGTGTTCTTTCACAGAAATTATCATCGTAATCTTTCTGTCTGATTCAATGTCATGTTCCTCAAAGAAAGCAGATAAGGTAGTCAACATGTAAATTTTATTTTCATCCAATTTTTTCCCCAAAGCTAAAGGTTCATTTGGAATGATCAGATCTTTTCAGACAAATCGAGGCACGTTGCATTTGGTCCTTGCAGTGATAAATTTAACTCATTCAAGATGGCTAAGATGTCAACCAAGTAACCTATTTTCTACAGTTCACTTTTATCCCTGAAAAGTGCTTCAAACTGCATTCTTGCTTTCTGATTAAAAACATTTTGAGTTCATCACGAAGCTCAAAACACGTTTTAAAACTTTTCCTCTCAACAATCATCTCACTTCAGGGTGAAATAGCAGAGCATGATTTGGCGCATCTAACTCGTTGCACAGTTACGACTAGGGTTGACTGTTTAAAGTGCTCGCCTTTACAAAATTGACAGAACTTATATGACGATTTTCATTACTTCTTGTAACTCTTGTGGCAGCATCTTCATCACTAATATTTGCCGATGAATCATACAGTGAGTTCTGATGACTTTTGGTGACTCAGTCAGTACCAAGTGTTGAAATCCAGATCGCCATCCTAGCATAGCTGGAGCACTATCTGTGCAAACACCATAAACCTTTTCCCAAGACATCTTATACTCTTTTAGAAATGAACCAGCTGTGTCAAATACATCAAGTGCAGTAGTTGTCGTTTCAAGAGGTTTGCAAAAAATAAACTCATCTTTAAAGTCGCCATCATTAATATACCTCATGTAAAACAGTAAGTATGAACAGTTTGCAACGTCTGTAGATTCGTCAACCTGGATGCTAAATATTGGAAGTGGAGCAGATTTAATTTCCTGGATTACCCGATCAAGAATATCAGCAGGCATGTCATCTATTCTTCTGCAGACAGTGTCCTTAGATAAGGAAGTTGCACTCAATTTCATAACAAATCCGTCTCTGATCATAACTCGAACAATGCCTTTGGCCGCTGGCAGCAGTAAATCGTCAGCAATGGTGTGAGGTTTCATAGCTCTGGCGATTCTGAGTGCCACCAAATATGAAGCTTCAACGGCTGCTACGTCCTGTTTGTGGTACTTGTCACCAGTGTCAAGTCTGGCTTTCTTGAGTCCATCACCTTTGCTTCTAAAATATTTCATATCCTTGCCCGTAAAGCTCGGATGCTTGCTATCAAAATGGCATTTTACTTTGTTCGGTTTCATAGATTCGGCTGATAGAACTTCACAACAAATAGCACACTGTGGTTTCTCAATTCCTGCTGTAGTTACTGAGGTAAAACCATACTGTTAAAAATCCTCACTATATTTTCTTTTGTTAACCTTCTTCTCTACACGATCCATTTTCATGGGATGGTTTGCTAATGAAAATAATATATAACAATAGCTTTAATAATACAAAAGATGGTACATGGCATAGTTCAGTCAATACAGTTCATTGAAGTGTCCTGATTTACCATTCTCTGTTGTTTTTTACATACCTGTTACTATCACAAGGGGACAGTATTCACATCAACCACAGTTGAATATTAAAAGACCGATCAGCATCCACATTAAATTCCCATGGTACAGAGATTTTATTTTATTTTGTTGCAGTAGTTGATGATTTTACAGTACATGATTTTACATTTATCCAGTAATTATTATTTATGAAGTGTCGTTTTACCTCCAATACTGCTGCTTTCAACACAGCAGCTGCTTTCACCACAGCAGCTGCTTTCTACACAGTAGCTGCTCTGTACACATGTGTGACTGGTCCACATAAGTACATTTTGGTGCCAACCCTGTCACAGACACCTGTATTTGTACAGGGTGTCTGTGGTGGGGTTGGTGCAAAGATATCATCACGCCGGGTATTCATTTGTGGGCATATCTGCATGTGGGTGGATCCTCCTGGAGATGGTAGAGGAGCAGCGGTGTCTCAGTTCCTAAGACCATCGGAACTATGTGTTTTCTGTTGGTCTTAGGCGACCCCTGTGAAAGGGTCGTTCGACCTCCCAAAGGGGTCACTACCCACAGGTGATTGAGAACCGCTTGTCTAGACCTAAGTTTTTGGCACTGGGACTTTCTTTGATGATAACAATGATCTATGCCTACCACCAAGAGTTTTACCTCACCTTCCCACATACTGGGAATCTGGATTGGGGACCCCAAACGGGTGCTGGCTTATTGAGATCTCACTAACTTTTATTATATTTGTTAGAATTTTATGATTAGTTTGCCACCCCCCAACTGTTCTGTGGACTCTACACCTCTCTCTGGCTGGCGGTGGTGAGTCAGTGGACTGATGTGGTTTCACGCCATGGCCTTCAGCCGTCTTCTGAACCCTTGGGCATGGCCCATCGCTGGGGCCGTTTTAGCCTGCCCTGCTTGCAACCACTTCCTGAGCTGTCCTTGATTTCTGTTTCTGACTGTATTCAATGTTAAAGATTCCTAAGAGAAACCTTGCAACTGGACTTAAACTGTGTAAGACAGAAGTCTCTAAGGATGCAGCCACGTGCTTGGAGGTGGACTAGTTATTCTACCTGACAGCTGATCCTGACCTTGGTCTCTGTTAAGTAGAAACAATAACATGAATGGGAACCACCCTTTTCCACCTCCCACTCTGCCAGAAGAATACAAAGAGATAGTACATGTAAAATTAACTTGGAAACTTAAAAAATGCTTTATCACAAAGTATAACTATTGAATTCACGCGTACTTTGGGGGCAGATTTGGCAGCCAGAAATGCTGCTCATTACCTGTCATGTCATCCTTTTAAATTTCTCTTTCTTCTCTAGCTGCACCAAGGAAAGCGGGTCACAGGCACGACGGGCGGAGCCACTTTCTGTCTCATGGCCCCCTGTCCAATGGCTACCTGGGTTTCTCCTCTTTTGTCCATGTTACTTTCAGGCACAGTTGACTTCCTAGCTAGTTTGAAGAAAACGCTTAAAAGTTACGTGATAGAATAACAATAAAAAAAATCCCGACAAACCAAGTCTCTGAAAAACCCACAAGGCTTTGTACACTGTGTTGCCACTTCCTTAATGGCACATGAGAGGCTGAGGATCTAATCATGGGAGTGGCAGCAACAGCACAGCTCCAAGCGATGGAAGGCCTGGCGCACTAACGGTGATTTCAAATGTCACTCAGGGCGCCAGTGAATTACTTTCTTTTTTTTCCTTTGAGAGAATCTTACAGAGGTGTTTATACTGAATGTCACTAGAAATGCCCTTTAAAAGATAACTGGAGAATTTTCTTTCTTCATTTTTTACAACACAGAGAAGGAATTATTTTAGGTAAGCAGGCACTAAAGGTGCAGAACACAGGCCAAAAAAATGCTTTATAACCCATTTATCTCTCTGGACTTAGAAGGGGCGATGACAGTTACAAATGACAGCGCTCCCTGTTATTCCATTTCCTGTGGTACTTTAAATGAGGAAATGCATTCCTGGGAATATTTACATAGCAATAATAAAGCACTGTTCAACTTCAGATGACAAAAACCAGAGTTGAGTAAAGTATTTTAAAAATGTAAATTGGATTGGGAAGTTTTGTTTGCGTATTTTCTGTTTGATGTTGGCATTAAAGAGGACAGAAGTAGAAGTGTGAGGGAAACTCACCAGCTGCTCATGTTGGGGCCTCCCTGCATGGGTCAGACCCCCATCGTTATCCATGGCGGAGTCCAGAGAGTCAGAGTCTCATAAACCCAAACTCACAGAAGACATTCATTTTGGTCCCCTGTACCCTTGAGGAGGGCCTTCAGGCCACTGCCATTTTGCTGAGCAGCAGCTTTAATCTATTGCTTAGTGGTCTGGCACTTGGTCTACCCTTCCTTGGCCATCTGAAGCTTATGCTAATTGAGTTCTATGGTTGGGTCACCTGAACAACTGACTCTTCGACTTCATCTCAATCTTCTGTAGCCAGTGCTCTCCAGGTTTCCCATCGAATCCACGCATCTGCAGCCCAGACCCGGGATTCTAGATCAACATGCTCGTTAGGGGAGAATGTCAACAGACTTGGAGGGAGAGAAATGATTCTCACTATATTTAGGTAGACCTGCACAGTTCTGTACCAGAGCTTGAGCTCCAGCTCAGGTTGAGTGCTTCTTTCTGACTTTGAGGCAAAGGTTCCTGGTCAATCATCCACCTCTCTCATGGCAGGGCATCCTCAGGTATTCCCTTTCTAACAGCAAGGATGCTGACAAGGTATGGGGGGTGCCTCACTAGTCAAAGGCATCCGAGATTCTTGGAGCTTCTGGAAAAAGACTGATCCTTTGTTTCTCACTTTCTACCCTGTCTTCCACTTTCAGTGGCATCCTCAAGAAAGGAAAATGGAGTGCAGTTGTAGAACTCTAGTGGCTTAAATGGCTTAGGACATGATATACATCTTCACTAATTCTGCTTTGCCTGACTGCATTCATATGTCATATAGGCTTCATAAGTGTATGTGACCAAGGTCAATACTCACAGCACAATATTGGGAACCCTGTGACCAAGGGAACTTCAGGTCTCGTGATCTCTGTCTCATAGTTACTTCTCTTGGGAGCTGGTCCTGGTAGAGGTCAACCACCTAGTATGCGGATGGGAATCAATCACTCTCAAGACCTCAAGGTCCAGAGAGTATGAGGGGGCTTCAAAACATTCATGGAAAAAATCCATTACATTTTAATTCCTTTTTTTGCCAACCTTTCTGAAATTTCCACCAGTTGTTCTGTAGGGGTAAAATGAGACTTTCTAAGATGTAAAGAGTTGTAGTCTCAAAAGCCCACAGGGGACAGTTCTACCCTGTTCTATAGGGTCTCCATGAGTCAGAGGTGACTCCGTGGCAGTGAGATTGGTTTTTTGGGGGGTCATATATCTTAAGAGTGTCTGAACTATGGCAGCTGACAGAATCATGATCAACCTAGAAGCACATATATATATAGTATATATCTTTTAGAAGATGAGGTCATGTGGGATGACAGGGGAAATGCAGGTAGATACTGTGCACATGTGATTGCCTCATCTGGAAGTCAGGGATGTTAAGATTGGTGATGTCAATATTATTATTATTATTATTTTGGTTCATACATGTCATGGAAAGGTAAGATAAGCTATGTATTATGTTTTCAAGGAGCTCAGAATCTATGGGAAGGTAGGAAATTAATATATCAGATTTTACCCATGACAAAAGTTGTGAAAAGTAAGGTGTAAACCAAATAAGTTTTGAATTATGAGAGAAGAGTTAATTCTGTCTCGAGGGTCATATGAGCCAGAATCTACTTGATGACAGCAGGGTTGGTTGGGGTGACGGGGGCTGGATAATGCCTGAGCCTCCAGGGATGAGTAGTGCTTCCTTTCAGTAATACAAATAGTTATGTTTGAAATAAATACTTTTAACCTATGAGTCAGAATAGACTCAACGGCAGTGAAGGGAGAGTATATGAACAAACACACACGTACATACATAGGTGGCTGACATGATTATAAAAGTTTTGCAGTCCCACATCTGTGGGGTTAGATACCAGCCTGGAGGCTTCTGCCTCACAGAGCTGCAGGAGATGCTGAACCCAGGTTAGGCAGATCCGATGGCAGTCTGTTGGCTCACAGGTGGTGGAGGCTGATGAATCCCAATATTGGCAGGCAACACAGCAGGTTGTTGGCTTAAATACCAAGAACTGGAGTCAGCTGGTGAGGAGACAAACCAGGAAAATTTGCTAGAACATCTATATGTATTGGATGCTGGCCACACTCCCATGGAGACTCTCCTTACAACTTCCAACAACTAAGATGACTGGCTGATCACCTTAGATCACATCATGTAAGGGAGGATATCACAACACGGAAGACCAGTGCATCAGTGCACTACCAAACCACTGAGAATCAAGACCTAGCCGAGTTTACACACAACCTGCACCATCACAGCCGGTGCTTTTGAAGAAATGTATTGTTTCACAATTTTGGGTTCGCAGTCTGAATTCAAGGTATGGACAAGGTCTTATGAACTGTAGGCAAAGAACTTTCCTTGACCTTTTCAGTTTTTAGGCGTACCAGGTGTTACTTAGCACCCCTTGGCGTGATCTATCACCGTATGGCATCTTTCCCCGTGCCATGTTCCTTTGAGCTCCCACTTGATAAGATAAGATAAGATACCACACAGATAGGAGCAGGTCTAGGGCCAGCATTCCTCTGATATGATTTTACTGACACCTTCAAAGAAAAAACTAATTTTTCCCAACAAGCTCACACTCACAGGCCCAGGAATTAACATTCCAGCATGCCTTCTGGAGGACATGATTGAATCTATTATCCATAGGAACTTGTTAGAAAGGTAAATTCTTGGATCTCATTTCAGACCTCTAGGATCAAAAGGTCTGGGGTGGGGCAAGCCCTGAAGGTGTTCCAGCAAGTCCACAAGTAAATTTTGACACATGTTTAAGTTGGAGAACCACTGGTGTCTTCGTTTCTTAGTGTTTCTATAATCAATACACCACATGGGGTGGCTTTGGTCAATGAAGGTGTATTTTCTCACCGGAGACTACAAGCCCAGAGTCAGGTCACTGACTCTAGAGAAGGAAGGCTTCCTTTCTGTTGACCCTGGGGAAAGGCCTTGTCTGTCCTTGGGCAATCTTCGTGTGGCATTTATCTTCCCCCATATGTTTGCTTTCTTCTCTATCTACTCTGCTAGTGTAGATTTCAAGACATGGTTGGTTTACAATTTACCCTGCACTGACGACCTTGTGAGTATAACAAAGAAATCCCTACCCTCCCGAGGGATTGCACCCACAGTGGTGAAAGTGAGGGTTTGCAGCACATACGTTTTGAGGATACAATCTGCTCTGTGATAAGTGGCGCTGTTGTTGGCAGGGGCTGCCAAGTTGCTTTCTATGCGTAGTAGCCTCACGCACGCACGACAGAAGAAAGGCTGCCCTGTGCAGTCATCCAGTTGTTATTCTGCAGCCCACGGTTGCAGCCAGCAAATCCATCCATCTCATTGAGGGCCTTTCATACTTTTGTTGACCTTCTTTACCAAGAATTCTGTCCCTTTCCAAGGATTTATCTCTTCTGACATGTCCCAAGTCTGTGAGATGCAGTCTCACCCTCTTTGTTCTAAGGAACATTCTGACAGTGCTTCTTCCAAGATGGGCAGAGATGAGCTAAATACTACAGCTTTGAAGATTCCCTGGAAGTAAAACAGGTGACATAAAATCACAAAGATGAGTAACCACTCCCCCCACCCAAAAAACCCCCACAAAAAACCACCACCAACAAAAAACCCTAATTAATTCTCACAGAATGAGCAGAAAGTGACTTGTGTTTTCCTTTTTCATGTCTGAGGATTTTTATCTAAGAGGGTGAGGTGGCATAGGGTTGGAACAGGTGTGATATTAAAACCACATCTGCTTCCTTCTCCTAGAGAAAACAGCTGTGCTGAGAGATACAGGGAATACGGAACCAGTCTGCAAGTGTCAGGGTCTTTGGGAGATGAAATGCAAGGTCATAAATTGCTTTAGAATACAAAAGGGTGGGTTTCTGACAATGGCGGCTGACCACAGAAGGCCCAACCCTGAGAACTTCTGAATCTGCTCTTCAGAACATATTGTTTTCAAAAAATTTCAGTTGAAAAATGAGAGAGATACTGGAGTCGTGGCATTTCATTCTTTAGAATAGTTTGGGGGGGGGGGACGACAAAAAAAAAACCCCAAGAAGAATGAGGGTATTTTGTTACCATGACAACTTGGAAAGGCCTAGACTAGCTGATGACACCCAGGAGCTGACAAGGCTTGGCATCCTGCTTCTAGATAAGAAAAATGAGGCTGCTGTCGTGTTCGGATGGGTAGAAATGAATATTCTTTATTCTCTTTGGTTCTGCCACACTGGCTGACTTTCCAATATAATCTGTTAAAGTAAACAATAGGCACAGTGCCTACGACTGATGAAGATCGAGTCCGGTGCTTCCCCTCACCTGGAAGGCACTCCCCTCCCTTGTCTGGTTTCCATCCATCCTTCACTCCCTACGGCCCGAACCCACTCCTGAGGATATCTTTCTCACTGACTGGCCCTCAGGGAAGCACCACATTTACAGGCTCCCGCACTCATCAAAGGAGCCCTCCTGGTATCATGGCTAAGGGTTTGGCTGCTAAACAAAAGATTGGTGGTTTGAACCCTCCAGTCATTCTATGTAGCACAGGCTTGGAAACCCTATGCGACCTTTCTTCTCTGTCCTCTAAAGCCACTAAGAGTCGGAATTGTTTCGCAACTTTTTTTTTTTAAACACATATTACATCCTTGACTGGAGAAAAGACTTTGCTCAAGATCTAATTGACAAAACCATTCATAATATTTTCTTTTTCTTTTACAAGAACTATAACTGCCATTTATCTAGTTCTAATTATGAATGACTTAAAGTGTGATTAAACACCAGCAGCAGCAGCATCACCTGGGAACTTATCACCAAGGCAGATTTTAGGACTGTATCTCAGATCTGCATGTCTGTATGCAGACGACACAACCTTGCTTGCTGTAAGCAAAGATGACTTGGAGCACTTACAGAGGGAGGCCATGTAGCCTTTAGTATGGATTACACACCAACATAGAGAAAATAAGAATCTTCACAATCAGATCAATAAGGAACATCGTGATAAGTAGAAAATATTGATGTTGTCAAGGACTTTATTTTACTTGGATCCACAATCAATAGCCATGGAAGCAGTAGACAAGAAAGCAAATGATGTAATCTATTGGGCAAATTGCACAAGACCTCCTTAAATATTAAAAAGCAAAGATGTCTCTTTGATTACTAAGCTGTGCCAGATTCAGTGTATGCCATATTCAACTCCTAATGTGCATGCAAAAGAGGGACAGGGTATAAGGAAGGCCGAAGATAAATGGATGCATTTGAATTATGATGCTGGTGGAGAATATTGAACGTATCATCGCTTACCAGAAGAACCACAAAGTCTTTCTTGGAGGAAATATAGTCAGAACGCTCGTTAGAAGTGAGATAGTAAGACTTCCTCTCATGCACTTTTTGGATATGTTCTCAGAAGGGACTCATCCCTGTAGAAGGACACCATTCTTGGTAAAGTAGAGGGTCAGCAAAAAAGAAGAAAACTCCGGATGATATGAATTGACACAGTGGCCTCCACACGGACCTCAAACATATCCATGATCATGAAGATGGCAGAGGACCTACCGTGCTTCATTCTGTTGTGTCGAGGGTCACTGTGAATCAGACCCAACTGGATGGCACCAAACCACGATGCTCAGAATGACTGAACCAGGAACTTTAAGAGTGACATCGAGGAATTTGTTTGAACAAGCTCTTCAAGCGATTCTGATACTATCAGTGTTGAGAATCATTGTCCTAGACGCTCTTCTAAGTGTTTCACGCTTTTTCCCTCCTCTAGTCTTTATCGCAACCCATAGTGCAGGAGCCATCCTTCCCCTTCCACAGATGGGGGAACTGTTGCACAGGGTCTGAGTGTGCTGTCTTCCTTATGACTCTGCCTCACCTTCTACCAAGAAGCAGAGTTCTAGTTCCTCCTCTCTCACTGCACTGGTTTGTCACCTGCTTTGACCAATGGAATATAATGAAAGTGATATGGTACAACTCCCGATGCCTTATGGGGCCATGACGATCCTGTCTTCATCTTGATATCCAGACTCTCCATGTAAAGAAATGCAGGTCATCCAAAAAGAAAGTAACAGTTTAATTGACACATAATTCATGTATCATACAGTTCAAAAGTTTAAACATATGAAAAAGAGTTGTGCTATCCTCACTACAACCAGTTTTAGTACATTTTGTTCTTCTGTGCACTCATTATATTAGCAATCCAACCCCGTTCCTCTGACATAATCCCAAGAAATCCAGTTGATACAGAGGAAACTATAGAAAAACAAAAAGCCCCCCCAAAAAACTCAGTAACAATAAAAAATAAAAGAAAAACTTCAGGTGAAAACAGAAAATAATAACAACTAGAACAAATTTAAAATGCATGTTTGAGTTCACTTTGCAATGCACCCTGTCTGACAACATACACATCTATGATCAATTACTAGAGGGGATTTGCCCGACACTTAATTTAAGTGAGGATCCTGAAAATGGATTTTGAAATTTCAGTGTCATCCATCAAACTGGGTGCTCATATTGAAGTTCTAATATCATTTCCCTCATCAGGTCTTGGATTTTATTATTTACAATCCTTGAATAACACGAATTGGTGTTTTTCTTTCATGTGGGCTTAACGGTCCTCCTTAGATGGCTGCTTGTTTTACGGCACACCTTAAGACCCCAGGACCTGTTCTTTCTGATAGCTGGTCACATCTGGCTTCTTCATCACGTTCTGCCATAACACCCATATCGTCAGTGATTTCTAAGTCTGGACAGGTAGTGAGTAGGGCCATGTCATAGGATTAATTGTTCTTAGATTAAGGCTATGATTAAGTATGACCGGAAAACAAATTCATGTATGCTTATCTAGGTCCCTTATCTACTTTAGAGACATCATTATCCTTTTATTAGGGAATATTATAAATCATCTCCATGGGAAGAAATCAGGTTATCCTGCTAGAGCACTGGTTCTCAACCTTCCTAATGCTGCAACCGTCTCATACAGTTCCTCACATTGTGGTGACCACCCAACCATAACATTATTTTCGCTTCTACTTCATAACTGTAATTTTGCTGCTGTTATGAATTGGGCGACCCCTGTGAAAGGGTCATTTGACCCCCGCAGGGGTCACGACCCACAGGTTGAGAACCGCTGCGCTAGAGGCAAGCAATCGTGGTAAGAAGGAACTGGCAGAAGGAGTAACTGGGCCCTGTGAGGGGTTTGATGGAGGAGAGCGCAGGTGTGCCAGCTGACAGCCTGGTTGTGTGGGGGAGGCCATTTAGAATCTTTCAGCCCAGTTTGGTCATCCTGCAGCCGCATGAAGGAGCTTGCTTACAACTGGGAGCACAAATAAATGTGGTTTGCTGAGTCAGCTCTGCTTGAATTCCCAAAATTGATGTTGCTCTTGTGGATGATTATTTCCTTGAGGTAAAAGGACCTCCCCAAAGATTGTCTATTCCTGGAAGGGTCTGGATGCAGAGCCCAAGGTAGAGGATTGGTGATGAAATGGGATGAGTATGACTATTTTTGAAAACTCTGCTTTTATCTTAAAAGTTAAGTTGACATGGACTGTACTATTAACTCAGTACTAAATCCATCCTTACTCTGAGGTAAAATGATTTTTCCTTGCACACATGCTGGGGAAACACCGGTTTTGAGGAGATCACCCTCTGACACCCAGGCAGCATAGTGTACTCTGTGAGTGGATTGACCGAGCCTGTCTGTTTTCAGCCACAGGGGCATTTTAAAGGCCTCACTGGCTTTCCTGTTTTCCTCAAGACCCTCCCTGGCATCTGTTGGAAAACTGCTGTCACAAACCTGCAAACTTAATATTTCTATGATGTAAATGTGCGTTAGTCTGGGCAGACTGGAGGAACAAATCCACAGAAACTCATATGTATATAAGAGAGAGTTGATATAAAGTGTACATTAAGAAAGCATCCCAACCCAGTGCTGTCCAAGCCCATAAGTCCAATATTAGCCCATATGTCCAACACCAATCCACAAAGTCCTCCTCCATCTCACAAAACACACGCAATGATGCTGACTGCAGGAGGAAAGCCGAGTCAATGAATGTGCAAACATCTCAGCACTGGCAGGGGTCTCCACACGGCTGCTCCAACACCCAGGGCTGCATCCGGTTAGGTCCATGTGGCTTCTCCTCAGGGATGTCTCTCAGGAAGTGAGCCTTGCCAGCTGAGGCAGGGAACTGGCTAAGGCAGCTACACCCTGGTTGGACCATCAGAGAGCAAGAGACCGGAGAACTAGAAAGGTGAGACTCACCGAGCCATTTATCTCTCCGCCCTTCAACTAACCCCACATATGTTTATGGGTCAAGTTGGCACAATAAATCTTAACTATCTCAAAATGGGTCTCCCCCACCCCAAATTGTACAATATTCAGGGGCTTCAATGATACCAGTGGCCACAGTTGGGGTCCAAGTGGACCCCTATGCAGTCTTTGGACTCAAATTTCCTTTGTAAGAGCCCAGATGGCAAGAAAGCTGATTTCAGGTTGATCCCTAAAAGCAATCTCTCCTTTGATGAGTGGAACCGAAACAGAGGTGCTGGAGCAGTGTTGCAGGAAGTAGGCCATGTGTTTCCATGGGGAAGGCCTTGGCCTAGGGGTTCTGTGTGATTGTGGATGTTTCTTGCAAACAAGAGTGAAGGAGGGCTTGCAGGGTATCTCCATAGTCAGAAATGTTTATTTCAATTTGCCATGGTATAAAATCTCCAACCCACAAATTTACCAATGGATTGAACACATAATTTTAAAATCCCTGCAAAAACTCCACACACAAATGGCTTTGTTGATTTTTCTTGGAAATCAGAGGAGGGACAGGTATTTTCCAATGTATTTTATGAGTTTAGCATTACTTAGATGCTAACACAAGACAGATATTACAAAAAAAGAAAGAAAATCACAGACCGCAATTTCCTCTTCTCTAGATAAAGCCACAAAAATTCTTAAGAATTAGCAAATTAAGTCCCCAAATATGTGTGTGTGTGTACAGTGGGGCTACTGGTATCACCAAAACCCAAAGCCAACCAACTAATTGCTGTTGAGTCTATTCTGACACATAGTGACCTTAGAGTGCGAAGCAGAATTGCCCCACAGGGTTTCCGAGGCTGTGAATTTTTATGGAATTGACAGCCTCCTCCTTCTTCCAAAGAGCAGCTGCTTCTCCCTTCTCAGTTAGCCTAATGCTTGACCCATGGTGCCACTAGGGTCCCTTCACAAGACTAAACGGGGTTCAATTTGGGGAATGTAAGTTTGACTTAACATTAAGTTAATCAACTCAATCACACTAACAGACTAAGCATCAGTCATCTTAGTAAATGCAGAAAAAGTATTTGGCCAAAGTCAACACCCGTTCATGACAAAAACTCTCATTGAACTACAAATAGAAAGTTAAGAGGCTGGAGAAGAGGTTGCAGCTCTCGGCACGGGCTGAGTCCCCGCAGCCCGTGTCCCGCGTCCGGAGCTCCACTAGCCTGACCAGGTCTCTGGACCAGCGGGCAACGCTGGGGCGCCCTGGGTGCTGTGCCACAAGTGCTGAAAGTGCAGAACGAAGTTCACCTTGCTCACCTGCTGCCTGCTCTCTACTTCTGCTCCAGCCTCTGAGACCAACTGCACTGTTGGCCCTGGTGGAAGGGACTTTTCTTAGTTTGGGGTTGTGCCTGACCCCAGCCATGATCTTTTCAATTGCCTCATACAGATGTCAAAGCGGGACACTGACTAAGGAAGCTGGAGAAGGCTATTGAAAGGACCAGAGGCTGTCAAAAGAACACACAAATCTGTCTTGGAAGTATAGGCAGACTGCTCCTTTAGAGGCAGGATGGTGACGCTTCATCTCATCTACTTTGAATATCTTGTCCGGAGAAACCCGTCCCTGAAAAAGGACATTATGCTTGGTGAAGTAGGACAGCGAACAAGAGGAAGACCTTCGACAAGCGGGATCGACACGGTGGTTGCACCGATGGGCTCCAACAAGAACAGTTGTCAGGATGGCCCAGGGCCAGGGCGTGTCTAGTTCAGTTGTACATAGATAGGGTCACTATGAGTCAGAACAAACCTAGGGGCACCTGACAACAACACAACATGTCCTTCTGCGTGTGATATGAATGATTTTGTCAAACAGTTTCTGCGTATTTCCGTGCCACCTTTTAATGGCATGGACACAGATGTATGAGGGTGTACCCCCCAAAAAGTAGGAAGAAAAGCTCTGCTTGGTGGAGTTCTTTTAGTACACATTTTTCCCCACTAGGCAAGCAACTTGCTCTGAGTTAGTGCACCCAGTGGCGTTGCCAGGGAAGGCTCTCTCTGTCACACTGAATTTTTGTGTGAAAGCAGTTTCCCTGAAACCTCGTTTTTTGTGATGGCCAATTTCATAGAACAACGTATGACTATGAAATTTTGTTTCCTGTTCAGGAAGAATGTTGCAGAAACTGTTGTGATGTTGAACACAGCTTACAAGAACAGTGCTATCGAAAAATTCAAGTGTACGAGTGGCTTTCTCATTTCAAAAAGGTGAAATGTTGATTAATGGCAAATTTCATTCAGGATGTCTGTCAACTTCCTGAACAGATGAAAATGTAGCCTCAGAGTGCATTTGCAGTTTGTTCCACCAGGTCAGACTGTTAGTCAAGCTTTCTATTGAGAGGTGCTGAAAAGATTGTGTAAGAGTGTGTGACAAAAAAGGCCTGATTTGTGGCAGATGAGGAACTGGTTTTGCCACCGGGACAATGCCCCCATTCATGCAGCCATCTCAGTGTGCCAGTGTTTTGTGTGCAAAAAAACAGCATGCCTGTCTTGCCCCATGTACCTTACTCATCGGGCTTCACTTTGTGAGACTTCTTTTTGATACCGTGAATGAGGAGGGACATGAAAGGACAGCAATTTTTTTTTTTTTTTGCTAAAGAACAGATTTTATTTTCCCTTTCCCATCCCACCCCCCCAAAAGGACAGCAATTTGATGAAGAAAAAAATGAGGGAGGTGTTATCAGCCATCCAAAGAGAAGAGTTTGAAAGATGTCTCCAAGAATGGAATTGCAGGTCTGACAAATCGATTCAGTGTAATGGGGAGTCCTTTGAAGGTGATAAGCTTGTTTTGTAAAAAAAGTTAAAGACATAGCTTTAAATTAAAAAGAAAAGAAAAGAAGGGTAAGAGGCATCTACCAAATCCCTGTCGAATGAAGCCTTTTGAGTGTTTGTTCACAGACTAAAGGCGATAACATCAGTCAGTCTGGTAGTTAAGTTCTTGGCTGCTAACTGAAAGGTCAACTGTTCAAAACCACCCACTGCTCTGTGTGAGAAAGCTGTGGCAGGTTGCATTTGTAAGAGTCCAGCCCTGGGAATCCGATGGTTTCTGCAGTTCTACTGTGTCCTGTGAGGTGGCTAAGGATCAACCCTACAGACAAAACTTGTAAACATTCATTCAGTGTTTACTATGTGCCGAACCATACCGTCAGTTCTACAAAGGTAGGAGACCCTTTGAAGTGCAAACAGTGAATGTGCTTGACTACTGACCCTAAGGTGGAAGTTCAAGTCCACTCAGAGGCTCCTTGGAAGAAAGGCCTGGTTGAAAATGCCGTGGCGCCTGATGTGACTCTCCCACCTGTGGGGTTGCTAGGAGTTGTAGACAACTCCGTGGTGACTGTTCTTACCGTCTCATTTGGTCTCGAGACTCCGGAGACACACTTACTGTGACAATCCCAGTCTGAGGCTCAATGTGGGCACTGGACATGCTTGTAGAGGTTTGTAAAGCCACGTATGCTGGCCGGGCTGTGGCATATGATTGCATTAGTTGTACACAGCTGTGCACGATGACCTGCATTTCAGGCTTCCACACCCCTGAATTTTCTGAAGCGGTGGAGTAGTGGTTATGAGTTGGGCTGTGGTTCTCGTGGTGGGAGTTCCATGGAGAAGACCGGGCTTTCTACTCCCGTTAAACATCTAGAGCCTTAGAAACCCACAGGGGCTCACAGTGACGAAGGCAGTGAGTTTGGTTTTGGTTTGGGGGGTGGGGGGAGGTTGAGTCTGTGTATTTGCATTTCTAGAGAGCTCCCCAGTGTGGGGAAGGACACTGGAATAAAGGTTCTCTTTGCTGGCTCTTGGATTGGGCATGTTGACCCAAGGACAGCTTTGTCTCCGCATATCCTTTTACAAAGGAATTGCTATCTCCAACAAGTAACCAGTGGGCATGGTTCATGGCAACTTCATGTGTGTCCAAGCAGAACTGAGCTTCCTGGAGTTTTCCAGGGCCGATTTGTCGGAAGTAAGAGTGCCAGGTCTTTTTTCTGAGGTGCCTCTGGGTGGGCTGGAACCGCCAACCTTTTGGTTCGCAGTTGAGTAAATGAACCCTTTGCACTACTCGGGGATTCCATCAGTGCCTCGTGAAGGCTGAGTTTCTCAGGCAGGCTCCCCTGCGTTCATTCTGTGCTAAATACCTACCCGAAATTCATTCTTTCTTTCCAAGAAAACACTGATTTCACTCAGGGTGGCAATACGTTCTGCCAACTAACCACATTTCCCAGCTTTTCCTGCAGCGAAGGGTGGTCATGTGACATAGTTCTGCTCACTGAGAGCTAAGCAGCAGTCTGTTTTGTGAAGTTCTGTTTTCGTAGTTTAGGCCGGAGTACTCCTGCCATTCTTCCCACGGCCTGCTTTCCGCACGGGAGGCAGACTTCGCGCCACTCGAGGTGACCACGCAGACACAAGAGCAGCAGTGAGGTCGTAAGAGCCTGGCGATCGACGCCATCATGACACTGCAGCAGCAGCCCCGGACTTCCCATCTCTAGCATGCTTGTGCGTGAGATGAGGAGTCCCGCTCATTGATGCGGTGTCTCTGTATGTGCAGCCGGACATACCCTGTGGCTGAAACGTTCTCAGCACACCCGCACTGAGCACCCCGTCTGCGTCAGACTCTGGCTTGCTTGCTGAGGACACAGTGGAGACCCAGGCAGGGTCTGTCTTGGCGGAAGCTCAGATTCTTTGACAATGCAGATTCTATAAAGGTCAAAAATGAAAACACTGATAAAGTCCACGGAGGAAATGATCATCTATGGTCAAAGAAGACCCCTCTGAGTGGGCTGAGAGGACTTCCATGAGAGAGACAGAGATTCAATTCAATTAAAGTTCAATCAAAAGAATTAAAGGATGAGTTGGCTTTTGCTAGATGGTTGAGGGTGGGGTTCTGACGAGCATGGCGCCTTGAAACGGCGTGGGCTGCTCAGGAGCCAGGATGGTGAACCCATAGGTTGCAGGTAAGAGTGCAGTGAGAGACCGGTCATTACATAAGTTTCTCATTTTCAGCCAGCCACTGCTCAACACCCGCAACACGTTCTGTGAACTAGGACCTTCCGTGATTTGGACATTGTCCACGTGCGCCTAAGTGGCAAACCCTGGCTCGCCAATTCACTGATATGTCTATATTTGTACCAATTGGTAACTTTTTGCTTCACTTTGAAATTGAGAGTTCTCCCTTTCTCTCACTGCTGCTATTACTAGCACTGGTTTTGCTGCATTGGGGAGCGATAATGTATTTCACAATGATAGTTTCAAAAGGAAATTAAACTGAGAGATAATGCTACAGTAATTGAGTCTAAGTGTCCACTAAGTCCATGGAAGCACACCAGTGTGTGTGTTCCAAGGATTGTAAATAATAAAATCCAAATCCAAAGGAGGGAATCGTGTCAGAGCTTAAGTTGCGAACACCTGGTCTGCAGAGGCTATTGATGACAGTGGAAGCCCCACGTCCATTTGCAGGGTCCACACGTAGACTAAACCTCTGGAGAATGCCCCACGACCATAGTGGATGGATGTGAAAATCCTTGTTATCAGACACAGAGCACTGCACATTCTATTAGGGCAGATATAGTTAGGTTAAAATGTAATATCATTGATCTCCCTTTTGATCCATTTTAGAGCTGTTGCACCTAAAAAGGAGGGAAGGAGAAACACACATGCGTTAAGCTCCTGGTGAATCCCCTCTGGCCATAGAGCCAGGATGTGGATAACTTTGCTATTATGAGAAGCATAGACAAGTAGATGATTGCAGATGCAACTAGATTAAAATTTAACCTTTTCCTTTGATCTCCCTTTTGATCCTTTTAAAGTTTGTTCTGGTTTTTAATATTTTCTACTTTCTTTTTGATTGAGTTTTTAAAAAGAATCTGTTTTACTTTGCTATTGCTGTTAGTTTTTAAAAAATCGTTTTCTGTCGATGAACTCCAGGATAGGTAAATCAACTATAGAGACAGCAACTGGGTGAATGGTTCGTTGGGGTATGGCAGGGAAGGTTGAGGGGAACTGGGGAGCTAATAGCAATGAGTAAAAGAACGAAGAAAATGTTCTAAAACGATTGTGATGATGATTGTACAACTTTTCTTGATGTGATTGAACTATTCAGCTGTGTGACATGTGCTTTATGTGCCAATAAAACTGTTAAAAAAATAGCTGAATCATGTAACCTATGAGATTGGATGTGGCTGTCTGTGAGTTGAAACACACACTGTTATATGGAAACCTTTATGTAAGTGGGGAAAGTCCAGATTAAAATTACGATAGGTTTTGATTTCCCCTTGGACTCATTTTAAAGTTGTTTTAGTTAAAAAAAAAAAAAAGTAAAAGGAAAATACAGAAGTGAGCCATTGACTAACTTTGCATGGAAGAAGTACGCCAGCCTATGTGATCCAAGATAGTAAATAAGAAAATCCAAGTGTAGAGCTTCAATTGCGAAACCTAGTTTGCAGACGGCTATGGCCAACAGTAGAAGCCCAAGTCCACTCGCAGAGTCCCGCACAGGTTAAGCCTCTGGTGAATCCCTCTGACCACAGGCTAGGGATGTGAATAGCTTTGCTATCAGACAGAGGGCATTGTGAAGTTGATTATGGCAGGTGTAGTTAGGTTAAAATGTGCACCTTTTGACCCACATTAAAGTTATTTTAGTTGTTAATATTGTCTGCTTTCTTTTTGATTGATGTTTGCCTCTATTTTGTTTTGTTTTTGTTTTTATCCTATATGATATTTTGTATATTAAATACAGGATAGGTAAACCCAGAGAGGATATCTGGAATAATAATTACCTAAGGACATGGGAGTGGAAGTTGGGTGAACTGAGGCACTAACAACAGGGAGTACAACAAGAAGAAAATATTCTGAAATTGATTGTGGTGGTGATTGTCCAATTCTTAATATGTGTGTTAGTCTGGGTAAACTGGAGAAACAAATTCATGGACACTCTTATGTGTACAAGAAAGAGCATTATATAAAAGAGCAATAGTATATTGAGAAACATCCCATCTCTGTCCACATCAAGTCCATAAGTCCAATATTAGCCCATATATCCAATACTAGTCCATAAATTCCCCTTTAGACTCATGCAGCCAAGCAATAGTGCCGGATGCAGGAAGATCACAGGCCAGTAGGTGGAAAGTCTTGTAGATCCAATGGTGGTGGAGGAAGGATCCCAGCACTGGTGTGGGTCTCTACGTGACCTCTCCAGCTCCAGGGCTCTGGCTGTCATCAGCGTGGCTCCACGTGGCTTGTCAACAGGAATGTCAAGCCGAGAGTCTGGTTGTATCTAGCCTCCAGTGAGCTATTTATCTCCGTGGCACCTCCAAAATGAGGTCATCAAGGTGTGACCTGATTGACAGGCTAGACTCCATCCCTCCACAAGTTAACACCAGATTATGTAACTACTGCAATATGACTGAACAAATAAATTGTATGACATGTGAATTACATGCCAATAGCTATTAAAAATGAATAATGACAGAGAAAAAGACATTCGCTATAGATTGAATATGCACTGCATTATTATATCTGGCAGTGCAATCACTTCGTATACAAGAGACTTAAGCTGTATGTGTTGCATATGTGAAGCTGTTGTGTTCGTTACATCTGCAATGTCATGTTCTACTATAGATATTTCTGAACTCTATTATAATCATATAGCCCAAGCACATATATGGGTTGGATCTTGCCTGAATGGATCTTATGTCGCATTATTCATGACTGTATATAACATACATGTCCTACCAGGTGTCTGGCATTGGGAACTAGAGAATTGTTTTTAGAAGGGAAGTTGTTTTAAAGATCTAGATTTTTAAAATCTGCTCTGGAATCAGTGAGAAAAGGGGACCGGAAAGTGATGAGGAAGAAAGATTGGTTAAAAAGCTACTTTGATATTTGGGGATGAGCTGTCAAGGCCGCAGGCCATGGCGGTAGTGGCAGGGCTGGGCAGGAAGACACGGAGAGGAGACAAAAGCTTTCTACTTGCTGTTGTGTGTTAATTGTGTGTCCCCACCAAAAGAGCGCAGCTGAAGTCCTAAGGCCCAGCACCTGTGAAGGTGACCTTATTTGGAAATAAGGGCCTTTGAAGACGTAGTTCAGTTACGGTGGAGTTTGTTATTGTGGGTAGGTGTCATTGAGGCGCATCTATTCTATGTACAACCAAGTGAAAAGATGGTTATCTGCTTAGTTTTCTAAGCCAAACCCTGTGCACTTCAATCGTAAGCTCTACCACGTATACCTAAAGATAAGCACTTGAGAATTTCGGCATGGAGAACACAAATAAACAGACTCATCCTCAGATGGTATTTTAGAGAATATTAGAATAAAGGTACTAACGGACCCCTCTATCTCTTTCAAGGGCAAAAGAGGGAAGATTCATGAAAATATTACAGGAGTTATTTTTAGTCACCTGCCCTTAAATTAAAGCTGTTTGAAATGGATTAACATCAAGTGTCCAGGTGATGTGCTCCGACTTCTGTTGCTTGTTATTTATAGGCAGCCCAAGATGAAAGGAGTTTGATTTGGGATTCATAGGGTGTGTAAGTTCTCTATTGTCATTATAATACATTACCATGAATGTAGTGGCTTAAAAATCCCCACTAAAGCATTAACCTTTAGTTCTGGAGGTCAGAAGTTTACAATAAGTTTTACTGAACTAAACGAAGGTATTGGTAGAGCTGTGTTCTTTCTGAAGGCCTAAGGGAAATCTTTCTATTCCTTGTCTTTTCCACCTTGGTAACCCACATTTCTTGGCTCAGGGCCTCATCACTCTACTCTCTGCTTCCATTATTATACCTGCCCCTCTGCCTCTGCCCCTTCTCCCTTATAAGGGCAGTTGAGATTGCACTAAGACTGCTCAGATAACCCAAGAGGATCTTCTTAATCAGATCATTAATCTGATCACATCTTCAAAGTCTTCAGTGCCTGGCCATGGGAAACAGTGTGGCTAGACTCCCACCCTTTAGACCCCCTACCTCCTTGCATCTTGCTTTTGTTCCCAGTTTAGTGTGCCCATCCTTAAGGGATAACCATAACAACCCAAGCCAATGAGGAAGTCCAATCACCATTGCCAGTGATTGGTCTGCAGATGACCATGTGACCTAGTTCTGATTTTTCTAGTGAATTCTGGAGAAAGGTCTTCCCTCCGTTGTACGGAGGTGAAAGGTTGTTTATTTTTTTCAGAAGAGGTGACACTTGGGGCTGGACTCAAAAACCCCCAAACTCACGGCAACAGTGTCAAAGCAACCCCAGAGGACAGAGACGAAGTGCCCCTGTGGGTTTCTGCGACTACCTTTTTATTAGAGTAGGAAGTCTCACCTTTTCTCTCAGAACGACTGTTGGTTTCGAACTGCTGACCTTAGGTTTAGCAGCCTACCTCATCACCCACTAAATCACCGGGGCTCCAGTCATCCTGAAATTATGATCAGAGCTGTAGCTAGCTGAGCAAACTGATGGTAGTAGAGGATCTAGAAAGACCCTGCTGGTATGGTTTATATACTGCACCAAATACTGGCACTCTGTCCAAACTTCTTGTGCGATGCACCAAATAAATGTTTTCATTACCTAAGTGACTGCTAGCCAAGGGTCTGATACTTTGGATCAAACACATCTTAACTGCTGTACTTGTGGGTGCTTAGAACATGACAGGAATATCTAATAAAGAAATGCTTCAGCTGGCAGATGTACTTTCATCCAATCCCCAGAAGAATTCTCTAACAAAGAGGATCAATTTTATAAATAGTTCCTGCAGCCTAAAAAGAAGCCGCCGGAGGATTTGTAGCAGCTGAGGAAAATTTCTACTGTTTTGACCTACATCACAAGAAGGGGAATTATTCTACTATGGGTGACTTGAGTTCTTCAAAAGCAAATTATCCTATTTAAAGGCCAACCGCTTCTCTCAGATGATTAGCTTTCTCTGTACAATTCCCATTAGACTGTTTCCCAACTGGGAACTGTGCACCATCTGCTAGTTTCCAGACAGACTGAACCAACAGGCAGATGCTCTATATCAAAGAGGGGTATAACAAGGTAACTCATCTATGGGGCATTTCTCAGCCTTGAACCTTCCACCTACATCTAGAGAAAAAAAAGCCCTGAAGGACACATAGGCACGATGTGCTTGGACTCCCAGGGGCCTCAGGGGGTGAAGAATGCATTAAAAACCTGTTTAGAGTAAGGGTGGGTGGCTCTAATTGTTGGTCAGGAAGGTGCTTAACAAACGCAAGTGTGGCCCCTCAGACTATTTCATGTGGTGACCTTACTTTGGTACTGTGCAGAACACGGCATCCCTTTACCTCTTACCTCTGACCCCAATATAAGGCCAGGCCCAGCAAATCAAGGGATGGCTGAATTCATCTCTGTTCCAGAATTCCGCTGGAGTAATAGCTTACCAAAATGTCATAGCTGACCATAAGCCTTATATCACCCCTTTTATTTGTACATCTTAAGTACCAATTGGACAGAGGAGACCTCAGCTCAGCTGGGGTCGGTTTCTCAACGTTGGGCAGAGGCAGAAGACCAATCAAATGGTGCCATACAACACGGTTCTATGGTCTCCCCAAATCAGCAGATGCTCCTGTAAAAGTGACTAATGAGTGGAACTTTCCATACATTCACGTCAAGAGGTAGACGGAGTAGGGGTATGTCAGTCTCAGAGAGGTGGTTAGACTTCTGGGGATGGGTAAACCGGGTGGGGCAGCCTGCTGCTATGAATACTTTGGTAGACACCAAGGGGAGAATGTTCCTGGTATTATGTTCCTATTTGGAAATTTATAACCTAGTCTCTCTTCAGCCCTTGGTGACCCAGGCTGCATACTGTAGACAACTGGGACTTTAGACTGTGTCCTTTCAAGGCACACGACATCCTTCATAGACCACACCAAGAGGATCCAATTTGGAAATCCCACTGTGAACCTCAATGTCACCTGTACCTGATTTAGGGAACTGACAAACTTTATTGGCCTAAAGGTTGAAATATCCTAGGGTGAGAAGAAGCAGATGGTTGATTTTTTCATCACACTGTTCTTAGCACCCATATTTTCATTGATCTCTTCACGAGGGTAAGTATCAAGTAGGGCCACTTCCTAAAATATAATTGTTCTTAAATTAAGGCTATGATTAAGTGCAAACTAAAAATCTATTCTATATTGATATATCTATGGTTTATATATGTCCCTTGTCCACTTTAGAGACATCATTATTATTGGGGGACTTTACTAATCATCTCTATGGGGAAGATGATAGAAAATTGAGTTTGGGGACCAGTTAAGACCTGCCCCCGGCTTCTGGAGGCCCCACAAAAGCCTTGCCACCTGTTCACCCTTTGAGGTATTTCTTCTTGGAATTTGACCTAACAAAAATGGGATCTGGATTATGAGTAACCAAGGTATCCATAAAATAGAAATCATGTCCAATACCATCATGTTTACAAAATTTACAAGAGAGCCCATTCCCAGATGGGGTGAGTGTTTCATTACTGGAGTGCAAATGGGGGAGGGGGCGCTAGTATTGGGGAGAGGCAAGAGGATGATATCTCTTCCACAAGCCCTCTTCCACGAGCGTGGGCTCAGCAGAAAATAACACATCAAAACAAAGCTCTGTCCACCTTGCATCCCCCTCGGGTCAAGAAACCCAAGGCCTACTCTTGGTCACAAATCTTTCAACAATTAAGAGTTTAAAGCTGGACAATAACAAAATGCATTTTAAAAAGTCAGTATTCCTGTTCAGACAGCGGAGACTATCAGAAATAACCTAGGCAATGAACAAAAAAATGTTTATTGCAGCTGCATCCTTTAATACAGACACATTGGAACCAACTTAGCTATTTAATTATAGGAGAAAGATTAATTAAATCACCCTATAGTCCCTTGATAAAATATTATGCAGCCATGAACCCTTTAATTATGGAACCAGAACAACATAGAAATATAACAATGGGAAATTTTATGCACACTCCTGATTGCAGTGACCTGAAATATATACTCCTATAAACAGAGATTGGAGAGGAGTATATAAAAAAGGAGATAGCTGTGTTGACTAGTAGAATTATTCATGATATTTTTCTTTTTATACTCTACCCTATGTGGTGTTTAGTCTTTACAATAAACCAAAAAAGTCCAAACTCACTGCCGTCAAGTAAATTCTGATTAATAGAGACCCTATGTAGTGAAACTGCCCCTGAGTTCGCAAGGGTGTAATTTCTACAGAAGCAACCTGCCACATCTCCCTCTGGTGCGACAGCTGGAGGGCTTCTGAGAGAAGCTGAATAGGGGTGTGGCAGTTAGATTTTATGTCTACTTTATGGTCCTGGGTGGAGGTGGGGGGAGTCCACCCTATCAGTCAGGTTACAGTCTGATGTTGTTTTATTGGGGGTGTGGCCTTTTTATAAGAGAAACACTGAGGACTTCTCTCTCTTACCCTTTTTTGATTTTCTACTTGCTTGGATTGCAAGGCTGGCTCTGGGGTTGGCAATCCAAGTGGCCTGCCTACTATGGGAGCTCCGGTGCCCTGACATGTGTCTGGGGACCTTGGGTCCAGGGTGACTCTACACACTGGCTTGTGATCTCCTGGCTTCCCACTTTGCCTTCCTGCTTCATCCTCTGGCAGTTGAGTGAGTCTGAAAGTCTCCAGCTAGTATCTGACCCATGAACTTGAGTTGGACTGGGCTGAGCTGATTTGATCTAAGTTCTTTCTTATACACATAAGTGTCACCAGTTTTGTTTGTCTAGAAAACGCAGTGTAGCACAAGGCGGGGAAAGGAGGCCTGAGGCATGCTTGTTGGGGGCAGGTGCTACAGAGTCGGCTCTGACTCACAGTGGCCCTAGCTACAACAGAACTAAGCGCTGCTCGATCCTGCACCATCTTTTCATTAGTTGTTATGTTGAGCTCACTGTGTCAACCCAGATTGTCGACAGTCTTCCTCTTTTTCCCTATCTTCTTTACCAGGCATAAAGTGTTAGTCTGGGTAGACTAGAGAAACAAAGCCAGGGAGACTCCCATGTGCATAAGAAAGAGCTTTATATAAAAGAGCAATTACATATTGAGAAAACATCCCAGCCCAGTCCAGCTCAAGCCCGTAAGTCCACTATTAGCCCATATGTTTGATACCAATCTATCTATTCCTCTTCAGCCTCGCACAACACATGCAATGACACTGAATGCAGGAAGATCACAGGCCAGTGGGTAAAAAGTCTGGTGGAGCCAGTGGTGGTAGAGGCATCTCAGTCTGGCAGCATTTGGCATCATTGCATGTGTTGTGTGAGTCTGAAGAGGAATTTATAGACTGGTATCAGACATATGGGCTAATTTGGACTTGGTGTGGACTGGGCTTGGATGTTCTCTCAATATATAATTATTCTTTTACATAAAGCTCTTATACACATATGAGTGTTTTTATGAATTTGTTTTTGTAGTCATCCTGGACTAACACACCACACTTAAGGAAAATGCCTTCAATTTCTCTCTATTGAGGTTAATGTTGACCATTGGTTTCATATACATGCTATTACATAGAAGAATTCCCATTCTGTCCAGGAAACTGTATTTTTTAGTGTTTTTAAATTTTTCTAATCAGGAATGAGTGTTGGGTTTTATTAAGTGTCTTTTTTGCATCAATTATAGTTCTTGTCATGTCGTTCTTTCCTCCCTTTATTTTATTTATGTGATGCATTATATTTATTGTTTTCTAATGTTGAACCATCCTTGCATATATGGTATGAATCTCATTTGGTCATGATATATTTTAAAAATATGTTGGATTCAATTGGCTAGGACTTTTTGAGAATTTTGTATCTATGTTCATGAGGGATATGGGTCCATGTTTTTCTTTATTAGTAACATTTCTGCCTCGTTTTGGTATCAGGGTTCAATTTGTAAAATGAGTTTGGGAATTTTACATTTTTTCCCTACACTCTGGAATAATTTAAGTAGAATTAGTATCAGGTCTTTGAATGTTTGGTAATCTGGACCTGCACATTTTTGGGGGGGATGGGACTTTTAAAATGACTCAATCAATTCCTTTATTATGAGTTCATTAAGACTTTCTACTTCAGTCCCTATTAGTTTAGGTAAGTGTGTTTCTAGACATATGTCAATCTTGTTCTAGGTTTTTAAATATGTTTTCCTATGGAGTAGATGGTGAATTTGTAATAGTGACCTTTTGGTAAACAGTCCAAGCTTAATCCACTGTGCCACTAGTGCTCTTTTTCTTAACTCTAGGCAATCAACAAACAATAAATAAATTCATCTGTAGTGTTTCTTACTGACTGTAGCATTTACCTATCTCATGGAGGCGCTGGTCATTTCAAACTGCTCCCTTTGTGCAGTGAGCAGCCCAGCATGCAAACCACTGCACCACCGTGGCTCCTAAGAACCACCTCTATGGGACCAACCTGACAGCAGAAACTGGGCATATTAGAGGATAATACGTTTCTGCTAATGAGGGAGAAACGACTCAGAAATAAGAAGAGTTGTGCAGTTCAAAGAACAATAAGTTTCACTAAATTATACGTGTGGAAACTATTGAGCCAATGTATATTTTGTTCTGTGTATTCTCAACAACAAAATGAATAAAATTTAGAAGCAAAAAGACAATGAATTATCGTCAAACATATATTGTAAATCCCCACTTGTGCATCAGCTTTTGCCTGTGCTGGTTTTCATGTTGCTGGGAGGCTGGTAACAAGGCCATCAGAGTTTCAAATAACAGCAGGGCAGTGGTGGGATTCACATGATTTAACAATGAGCTTGCTGCCCATTTTAAATAAAGAAAAGATAAATATTTATTATTTCACGCAGTTAGTACTTATATAAGAATGGAAAAAGAGGTACACAAAAGTAGGCTATGTTATAATAAAATGTTAATCCAATATTATATAATACATACTAAATAAATAAAATTGTTATTTAATATATTTCCATATTGCTTCTTTAAAAAAAACATTTTCTTAGGAGCTCTCACAGATCTTATTACAATCCATAGCTCCATTAGATCAAGCCTTATTTCTTCTTGATTGGTGTCCTCACTTGCAATGTTTTTCCCTTTTGCCTCAGCACCATCGGCTGTGTGATCTTTTCCTTAAGCATGTTTACACTGGTTGGGGTAGAATTCCTTTCCTTTAGGTAGGCCAATTTGACAATAGGCATTGTGTTTGATATATTAGAAACAGAAGATGGCAGATGATGGCAACATGTGCACATATATGCTGGATACAATTGATTTATGGAATGTTATAAGAGCTGTAAGAGCTCCCAATAAAATGATTTTAAACATCTAAAAAGCCTGTCATATTTGTAAGCATTGTATTGTCAATAAAATTACACATTCAATGTGAATATTCTTCCAGTAAGCCAATATAATGAAGAAAGTGCTCATGGTATTGATGAATGAGGGAAGTTCAAACACGTCTTTGCTGTTTTACTTCCATCTTACTCATCACTGTAAATTTCAGCCAACATTTATATTGGAAATGGCGTTTGGCTAGCTGCTGGTTACACATTCACCAGCGCACCTCTGGTTCAAATGCAGGGAATCAGAAGTGAGAGAAAAAGGAATTGAGGCAGGGAAGGAACAGAGAAAGCGTAAAAGGATGTGCTACTGAGCTGATCTCAAAGAGTTGTAACAAACACAACTAATGTTTGGCTTGATAGGACATCTGCAGAGTCTCCAAATAGTGTGTGTTAGTCTGAGTAGACTGGACAAACAACTCCAGAGATCAGCCCAGTCCAGATCAAGTCCATAAATCCAATAACGGCCCTTATGTTCCAGACCAGTCTATAAAGTCCTCTTCAGATTCACGCAACACATTAAACGATCCCAAATGCTGTAAGATCAATGGCCAGTGGGCGGAAAGTCTTGTGGATCCAGTGACCATGGAAGTATCTCAGCACTGGCGATCCCAAATGCTGTAAGATCAATGGCCAGTGGGCGGAAAGTCTTGTGGATCCAGTGACCATGGAAGTATCTCAGCACTGGCGTTGGTCCCCATGTGGCTGTTCCTGCTCCAGGGCGCTGGTTCCATTAGTGTGTCTCCATGTGGCTTGTCAACAGGAATGTCAAGCAGAGTGTGGGTCTGGCCTCCGGTGAGCTATTTTTCTCTGTAGTGGCTCCAGATGAGGTCATCAAGCTGCGACTCAATTGACAGACTAAACTCCACCCCTTCACTCTTAAATAATCTCAAGTTGACACTAGATTATGTAACTACCACATAGTCTAACTCTGGGAAGGGGGAAAGAAGTTACCTACTACTTCCATTCCTCCTCTGTATCCCATTGTTAAAAGTCAGCACCTTGGGGTGTAACTTCGTCATACATGTAGGTTGTGTTACTTGGCTTCTGCAAGCAGTTGATGGAGAAGCCAGAGCCTCTTGGTACAACTGACTGGTTTTCAGGTGCAGCGGTCTGTCTCACTGCTCTGGACATGGGATGTTCCCATCACGTGGTGGGGTGGCAGCCCACAATGACCTTGTTCTGAAATCACACGCTTCTCTTGAGGCTCAGAAAGCCTGGTAGGTGCACAGCTCTGAGAAGCACATACACTAATCTGGCACACTATTCCTTTGGCCATTAAATTAAAGTGGAAATCAGGAAAGGAATTATTTGGGGTCACAGTAGTTTATCACTCAAAGTGAGGGAGAAAGCATAGAATTTCCACTTGGTGTGCAAAGGCTCAAGTTGTAGAAATCATTCATCAATAAAAAACAGATTGGTGCAGAACTAGGTAAAATAATTTTGGTTGAGCAAAAGCATTTTGGTAATATCTACTCAGAGTGCCATGCAGCAAAATACAAGCCAGCGCTATGAGCTGGAACTGACGTGAAGGCAGTGCGTTTGATTTGGAAGTGGTATCCCTAATGACTCTTCTATTGTGGTCATGGTACATAGTTTATAACACTCAACTAATGGATGGAAGAAGACTGCATTTATTAAAATGTCATCATATTGATGGGGACACATTTTAATTTTCAACATATCAATTTGAAGAGAGTGCTGGCTGGAACGTAGATTTTATTGTTCTTCACTCTTGGGAAACTGGCAAAGCAAATCAGGGTCAAGTCCCTTTGATTTATATTGCCCTTGCATTGTGCTTCCGAGAATAGATTGCCACGCTAATTAAACTGAGCAAATTCTTGTGAGATCTTCTTGCTTTTATTAGCAAGCGCTTATTAATCAGAAGGCTTTCCCTACATTTAGTTCAGTGTTACAACCGCTCTCCCAGAAAAGCAGTTTTTGTTTCCTGTTCTTTTTCAGAGGAGAAGAAATGAAGTCAAGGTCATCCAGACTTATTTTTTTTTGTACTGTGGTTTAGGGTCTTGTAAGGTGAGGGGTCTCTGGACAAGTAAAACAATGATCAAAGCCAAACTAAACAGGCCACGAAGCTGCCTTTTGTCTCCCTGGCCCCTCTTGCTCCCCCACCCGCACAGTCCTTCCAAGTCTGAATCATTGCAGGAAGCAGTCCAGACTCTCTTGCGAGGGGCCACTCTCTCAGTCCCGCTCTCGTGTGATTTTGCTATCCTTGGACAACTTCTATGCGCCCGACCTTTGCTTGTCTCCACCACATTTCCAGAAGGGGCTTCTCTGATGATCAGACTTTAATGGATTATGCATCAAGCCTAGAAACAAAACTCTTTCCAAGTTGTATGCCTCCCTTACGCAAATTAGCCTTTCAGTAGTTTCAAGAGCTCTTACCAAGCCTGGGTGAGAGCGTTCCCTTTGGTTGAAGGGGATCCAAGCGCTGGTCCTGGCAGCTGTCCAGGCACGCCCCACCCCGCGCCCACCCTTCTTTTCTCACGCAGCTCCTTTGACTTCGACCAGAACCTACATTTCTTTACCTGAGGTGCGAGCTACAGGGCCTCTGCTCCGAACCCAACCCAACTCGGCGCCACGCTTGTTCATTGAGTTGATTCAAACTCATAGACTGTTAGGACAGAAGAACAACTCCCCAGGGTTCCAAGACGGTAGGAGAGCTGAGCATACAGCCTGCTTCTCCCGCACAGCAGCTGGTGGGCTTGAACAGCAAACCTTCAGATTCATTGCCTAATGCTTAACCCACAGTGCCATTCAGGGGTGGGGCGTTTTCCAATCAAGGACTGGTAAGAGATGATGAGTATGGAAACACCCCAGTCTGAGATAACTCCTCTGAGGTGCAAGTTCTATACTGAAGCTCCCACCTCCCACCAAGTCCCACAATGGAATCAAGCCCCAGTTCTCCAGTGACAACTGGTTCGGTAAAAGGGAATATCAAACCGGATGCTGTGGAGTTGATAATGACTCACGACAACACCATATGTATCAGAGGAGGCCCGTGCCTCGGCGGGTTCTCAGTTTTGGTTTTTGGAAGTACATTGCCATTCATTCAAGGAGCTTCTGAAGGGATTCAAACCACACACTTTGGGTTCGAGAAGCGCGCCAACAGGTCGCAGCACCTCCTTTAGTGGTTGCCATCCTTACAGCTCACTTCCCGCCCCGCAGTGCTTCCCAAAGAAGCCACTCGGGAATCCTTGCCCCAGGGTGGACTTTCGGAGGAACCAGAAGCAAGACAGTCTCTGAACTCTCGAGACCCGTTTGAGCTGAAAATCAGAGCACCTTTACTTCCAGAGGAGCCCCTCAAGGCAGTGGAGGAGCCGGAGCTGAGCACGCCCAGGCGGCTGGCCGGCTTTGAGCTGCTCCGAGCCGAAGGAGAAGCTGGGCTTGGGGGCCTGCCATTGCTCCTTAATTTTCAAAGCTTTTAAAAACCACAGTAGTTATTGATTCCTATAAAGTTTAATTAATTCTTTGCCTTTTATGACAGAAGTAATGATCCTAAAAGCTTATGAATTTCTCTAAAAGGGGAATATTCTAGCATTTGGCTAAGGCCCATGCACTTAGAGATGTATTTGAAAATACAAAAATAGATGAACTGAACACCCACCTTTCCAAATCAGAAAAGATTATGACAAAGTAAATTCTAAGAAAGCAGGAGGAAAAGATAATAAAGATGAAAGCATAAATCAATGAGTTAAAAATCCAGGAAAAAACATCCCACAATAAATGACCATATATATTCATGTATAAACCGAGTTTCTCAGCACATTTTTTTTTTCATTTTTTTTCTTTCTTTTTTAACATTTTATTAGGGGCTCATACAACTGTTATCCCAATCCATACACACATCAATTGTGTAAAGCGCATTTGTACATCGTTTCTCAAAACATTTTCTCTCCATTTAAACCCCTGACATTAGGTCCTCATTTTTCCCCTCCCTCCCCGCTCCCCCCTCCCGCATGAGCCCTTGATAGTTTATAAATGGGTATTTTGTCATATCTTGCCCTGTCCGACGTCTCCCTTCATCCACTTTTTGGTTGTCTGTCCCCCAGGGAGGAGGTCAAATATAGTTCCTTGTAATCGGTTCCCTCTTTCCTACCCATTCTCCCTTTACCCTCCCTGTTTCGCCACTCACACCACTGGTCCTATAGGGCTCATCCGTCCTGGATTCCCTGTATTTTCAGTTCCTATCTGTACCAGTGTACCTCCTCTGGTCTAGACAGTCTTGCAAGATAGAATTCGAGTCATGGTAGTGGGATCGGGGAGGAAACCTTTAGGAACTAGAGGAAGGTTGTATTTCTCATCATTGTTACATCGCACCCTGACTGGCTCATCTCCTCCCCGAGACCCCTCTGCAAGGGGATCTCCAGTGGCCTACTAATGTCAGCACATTTTTAAATGGAGTTTTTGTGGTGAAATTAGGTGCCTTGGCTGATATTCGGGTTGGCTTACACTCGAGTATATATGGTATATAAATCTCTGCAAAGTCTATCCAACAACAAAATCCAAACTGAAAGAGGGAATGGTCTCAGAGCTTCAACTGTGAACCCTTGCTCTGCAGAAGGCTCGGGATGACAGTGGAAGCCCAAAATTCATTTGCAGCGTCCCTATTTGGAGTAAGCCTCCTTTGAATACCCCCTGACTATAGTTTAGGGGTGTGACTAACCTTGCTATCAGACAGCAAGCATGGCAAAGTCGATTATGACAAATGTAGTTAGGCTAAAATGCATTAACATCATTTGATTTCCCTTGTGACCAATTTTAAAGTTGTTCCCATTTTTAATATTTTCTGCTTTCTTTTTGATTGAGCTTTTTTCTACATAAGATTTAAAATATTCCACCCTTCAAATGTAAGAAACGCAAAATGAGCATGAAAACGCCTCCAGAGGTTATGCTTTTTAGTAATTTAAAAATTTAAGTTCTTGACTTAAAACTTCTGAGGCCTCAATAGAATTATTGGCAAGGGGCACAAAGAACATTTATGAAAAAGAAAATACAAGTAGCCACAAAACAAGTAAAATATTAACCTTGGATGTTATGGATATACCAATGAAATCAAGATGAATTTTCAATTTAGTTGGTCAATTTGGAAAGCTGATCTTACCTGACACAGTGATGGCCGTGGTCTTAAAAAATTCCACGGTTCCTTTTGTAGAGAGCTGGGCAGGGGGCGCAGCCAGGGGTTACATTGCTCAGCAGCTCTTGCAGGGAGGGGCAGGCATGTTCCTGGGTTCTGGCCCCAGGAACTGCTTTGACACTCGAGCTCGGCTGTTGCTAGGAGCTGGTCTGAGGCTCAGGGCTCGGCCATGGAGTGTTTCTGTGGGACATACTCTCACAGTCACTGCCCTCAGCCAAGGCCACTCTGACGATGCTGTGAAGTCAGAAGACCACTTCATCGCTGTGTCTACTCAAAACCAAACTCAAACCGCAAACTCACTGCTGTGGAATTAATGACAAGTCACAGCGACCCCACAGGACAGAGGAGAACTGGCCCTGTGGGTTTCTGAGTCTGTGACTCTTTATGGGAGTGAAAACCCTCATCTTTCTCCTGAAATTTGTCTAAGGTCAGACAAAAGCAAGGTCACAGAACACCAAACATCCCCTTCGCCCAGCTACCATGAGTGACTGTACCGTTCTCCCTTGCATTGTGCCCCCTATAAAACCAGTTGCTGCTGAATTGATTTCCCCTCATGGTGACAGATGTAGTTAGTTAGGTTACAATGTAACACCTTATCATTTGTTTTCCCTTTTAACCCATTTTAATGTTGTTTCTGTTTTGAATATTTTCTGCTTTCTTTTTGGTTGAGGTTTTGGGATGTTTTGTCTAGTCACTGTTGTTTATTTTTGTTTGCTTGCTTCCGGTTTATATTTTGTACAATTTTTCTGTAAACGAAACCCAGGATGGGTGGACGTATAGTGATAATAACTGGATTGATAAATGCTGAGGGACCTGGTGGTCGCGATTGGGAGCAAGTGGAGAGTTAACAATAACGAGTCCAAAAAAGAAGAAAATGTTCTGAAATTGATTGTGGCAATGATTGTACAACTCTTCCTATATATTCGAACAATTAAATTGTATGATATGTGGATCATATGCCAATGCAACGATTAAAAAATAATAACAAGGAAAACAATAAACTCCAATAAAAGCCATTTCTAGCACCCTGTTACCAGTGTCCCACAGGCCCCTAAGGTATGTGCATCCTCCCTTCTTGCAATGAGGAAGACCCCCAGTGTGTCCACTACAGGTGTGTGTTCCTGGTGATCTCCGCCTGGAGCGTACTTACACGCCTAAAGGAAATGGGGTACGTTGTTGTGAGAGAAATTGTTGAGCTGCATTAAGTAGGCTCTGGGATCTTCTGAGAAATTCCTAAGGTATATCTCAGACCTAATCAATCTATTTCAATTCTTGGAATTCCAACAGCAAGCTTTATAACAACACAGAGAGAGGCCTAAAGGAAATGCAATAGGGAAAAATATGATTTTCTTCCTTACCACATTTGAAACTTCAAAATATGTCAACTAGGATCTCTAAGCCATTCTATGGGATCATGCAGATTTAATTAGGAAAGAGTTTCAAGCATTTTGAGAGGTAACTTTATGGATAATGCTGCTGCTGTTGCATCTAGGTTAGTGTTTCCGCATCTAGGTTAGTGTTTCTGAGCGATGCTTCTGAGCGATGCTTACGATGTCTGTTTTCCTTACTCCCATCAACAAATTAGCTGCTGACAGGCTATATAATTAGCCCAGGAGCTAGCAGCTCAGGCCATTGCTCTCCCTGACTGCAGCCCAAACCAATCCAAGGCAAATCCACTTCTGTTGCGTTAATTCAGCCTCACAGTGATCCTATCAGATCTGATAAACTTTACCTTTTATGTGACTACACATAATAACACAGCACAAATATTGTATTCCCTATTGGGCAGAGGCAGCCAGGGATTTGGAAAGGAGCCCAGGTGGTGAAGTGGGCTACTGGTTGGACTGCCAGCTGCAAGGCCCGCAGTTGAAACCACCAGCCGCTCGGGGAGAAAGGCGCGACTTCCTAACGCCAGATAGCTTCGCAGTCTCGGAACCCCCGGGCAGGGCCACGCTGTCCTCGGGTTGTTATGAGTCAGCTGACTCGTTGGCCGCGAGTTTGGTGGCTGCCTTTTGAATAGGGAGAGAAGAGTAGAGATGGAGCAGACGGGTGGGTCTAGGGGGAAGTTAGAGGACATACAGGGGACTGGGTCTTGAGGGTCAGGCTGTCTGGGAGCTATACGTACTCAGGATGCCCAGTATTCCACTTCCAGTCATTATTGGTTGTGTGCTGTGAGGCAATCCCACTATTATTCCAAATTCTGAGTTAAAGATGGTTGGTTGGGTGCCGCGGCTTTGCATTAGTGTCTCAGGGTGGGTGGGGCCTACACTGATTGAGAGTTGGTGGGATCTGGGTTCTCAGCCTTGGCGAGGAACAAAACAAACTGGTCAAAATTGCATAACAAATTGGTTAGGAGTCAGAGAACAGCAGAGATTGGTAAGCTCATGTCACATGCCAACTCTGATTCTTAGTAATGACTGTCCGAAGCACAGAGCAGGGAAGGGTTGGGCGAAGCTCCAGTTCACCAGCAGAGTGCTAAGAATCGACACCTGGCATGATTGAGGGGGAGAGTTGGTCATACATGTGCCAGGTGTTAGCCAGACCCACGAATGGCACAGTAATGAGTTGATGCCATGCCACGGGGGCTCCTCTATGAGTTGGAATCAGCTCCATGGCAGTACGTTTTGGTCTGGGTGACTGCCTTGCAATTCTTACTGATCCTTGAGCGAGGAGCCCACAGTGTCCTTTTGCACTGGACTCTGTGAACTGTGCAATCTGTCCTGGGGCCAGCTTGTATCACGTGCCCGCCCCTTGGCCAGGGGATGGCAGGGGTTGCATGTGGGGCAGCTCCTACAAGCCCTTTCCAAAATAAAATAGAGAGAAGGCGGCTGCGGGTGAAGAACATGCAGCCACAGCAGCCAATCTAGAACCCCACCAGGCTCCAGATTTGCTAGGCAGTGGAGAAAGTAGTTCTCCATTTCTAACTCAGAAGACAAGCTTCACGCCGGTTTGCACTTTCGTCCATAAATACCTTCTCACATGCCAGACAGTGTTTGAAAACCTGCTGCTTGTCCCTCAATATCTACAAATGGGTTTCCTCATTGTTTTATGCTAACGTGCCACTCAGAGGGGGCAATTTGACCCTATGTAGGTTTGATTATTATTTGGAAATTATGCATAAGGTCAAAGTAGTCTTTTTCTCAGTCAAATTGCCACTCTTCCTGTTCAGTGGAAAATCACTACTGAACTCTCTATCAAAAATGGGAAAATAGCCTAAATTGTACATTATTTTAGCTCCTCCAAAGGTGCTGATTAACTTTTAGAGTTCCAAAAGGATATTGCTTGAGCCATCCATGTACAATGCCCCCATCTTAGGGAGTCATTGGAATGTTTGAAAGAGCATACAACTGTTTTGTGGGCTCTTCATGGGAAAGTTAGGCTTTAAGTGCCATTAATATGTTTAAATGGATTTTAAAAACGTGAAAACAGCAGGGTCTTGGAGACTTGGAAAACTCTCACTCCACTTTGACTAAGAAGAGTTTCTCTCAGTTTGGGGTTCGATGGGATCAAGTGGGCATACACCTTTACCTCCCGGGCCCCTGAGTCTCACTGGCAGAAAAGGTAAAGAAGGAGAGAGCCTTCACCGAAGCGCTGTAAGCTGGACATTTGGAGAGCTCCTAAGAGGCAGAAAACGGATGTGATAGAGTGATGGAGAAGTCAACATAGGGCCAGCTGTAGTCCATAGGGGGGCAGAGAGATGAGAATCAGGTCTCTTCTTGGACTTGGGAACCACCCAAGTGTGAGTCAGTCAAGCGAATAACGGTCTTAACTTTCGAGTGCACCTGTAGCCACAAGTGGGTGGCTTTAAAGAACAGAAAGGTATTTTCTCACAGTTCAGAACGCTAGTCATTCAAAACAATGTCTCAGAAGTGTTGCTTGTTTCTCCATAGGTAGTCCTGGGATTTCCTTGGTTTTCAGACGGTGGTCTGTGGCCACCTATCTTCCCCTGTGTGTGTGTATGTGCTGCTGTGTCTATAAACTCATTGCCATCAAGTAGAGGCTGACTCATAGTGGCCCTATGGGACAGGCTAGAACTGCCCCTGTGGGTTTCTGAGACGCTAACTCTTCATGGGATTACAAAGGCTCATCTTTCTCCTACAGAGTGGCTGGTGGTTTTGAATTGCTGACCTTTTGGATCACAACCCGACTGGTAACCACTACACCACCAGGGCTGCATCGATGCTGCTCTTTATATAGCTCAGATGTGATTAGGTTTAGCACTCAGCTACATTGGTATGACTCAGCAGATTGATTACATTAGATATCATTGTGAAAAGTAAATTAGATTAGCTTGAATTATTTCCACAGGCATCTGAGTTAGAATTCCACCACATATTTGGGGTTGGGGGCCTTAATTCAATTCATAATGGTGATACTAATAACAGATGGTCGATTGCGAGGTTAACCCAGAGGACGAACAAAAATATAAATATATGAGTTCTGATATGTAAAATTCAAAATGCCCTGTAGAAAACTGGCAAAGCTTATTAACAGAAAACTACAGGAAAAGAAATAAAAATGGCAGGAATAACACATATAAACCATGTTGAATTTCACTAGTAGTCAGAAAATTACAAACAGTAACTAAACAGAGATATGATTTCTCATTAAACAGGCAAATATTTTAAAGAAGATTGACAGTATCCATTGTTCATAAGAGGTGAGAAGAATGAATACTCTTCTATCTTGCTGACGGGAGAATAACTAGAACAGTCCTTTGGGGACCAATGAAACACTAGCTCGGCAGTTTCTGCAGAAATTAAAATCATGTGTGACTGACTTTCAATTCTGCAAGTTAATGTTTAGCTATATTTCCTAGAGAAATAATCACATATATGCACAATGAGGCTGGGTAAATTTATTATAGCATTTATTTAAATAGTACAGGGTAAAAAAGGAAACAATATGCCTATTTATCCACAGAAGAATAATTAAGTAATTTATGAACCTTCAATATCATGCAGCAATGAAAAGAATAACAAATCTGTGTGTAATGATGCAAAAATTTATTAAGATATATTAATGGACCTAAAAGATATAAAAATTTATATAATAAATTTCCATTTATGTTGACTTCTCCATATACATATTTTTGTGTATGATATATATGTGCATATGTATATGTGTCTCTGCAGTTGTTAGATGCCTTCAAGTTGGTTCCAGTTAGCAGAGTTTCTATGCACCACAGGGCAAAACACAGCCAGGTGCTGTGCCATCAGCATTGCTGCAGCCACTGTGTTACTCTATGTATATATGGAAATACAAATATACATCTAAGTGTTAGAAGTATGGACAGTGTGTGGAAAATTTAAATGTTATCTCTCAGGAGGAGAGATTGGCAATATTAGCAGAAAGCGGTAATTTAACTTAGTACATTTTCTTGAAATGATTTTAAGTGTATATTTATGTACAAGGGTAATTCAAAGTTATTGCTAATAGGTTTTCGGTTCCTACATGGTATGGGTTTATCCCAAGCAAAGATACTTAAACATGTGCCTGAGATCAGTAAATAGCTGTAGAAAAGTTCTTTCAGGGACGCACTTGACTTTGTCTCATTGTGATGCCTTCTAAAAATAAAAAAAAGAAGAAGGTATTTTAGTACCATGGGAAAAATGCTTTTGTGATCAGGGATAATATCATATATTTAACAAAACTCAAGTGGACATCTTCCTACATCAGTGAAGCTTTGCACAAGGTTACAGCAATGCTGCCCAACATCACCAACAATGGTGGGTGGACCAAGCATTTGAAGGATGATTGGGAAGATCTTAAAGGTGGTCCAAGATAGGGGAGACCTTCAGTCTTGACAAATGGAGAAATGGTGGCTAAAGTCCAGAGACTGGTGGAAGAAGATGAGATCCCAAGTGTTCTGGCATTTTTAATTTTAAGTGGCCATCTTGACCTCAGCAAGCATTTAACTTGATGGCAAGAAGCGTGGCACAAAGATCGGCTACCTCAATGAGCTGAACTTTTCATCTGTCTTTCAAGCAAGACTGAAGCTAATGAAGACTGTATTTTAAAATCATTTTATTGGGGGTTCTTACAGGTCTTCTAACATTCCATATATCAATTGTATCAAGCATATTTGTACATATGTTGCCATCATCATTTCCAAAACATTTTCTACTTGAGCCCTTGGCATAAGCTCCTCTTTTTCCCCCTCCTTCCCCAGCCCTCCCACCTTCGTGAATGCTTGATCAATTATATCTTGTTATTATTAGTTCATATTTTACACTGTCTGTTGTCTCCCTTCACTCACATTTCTGCTATTCATCTGTTTTTGGGGGAAGGGGCTATATATCCAACCTTGTGATGGGGTCCCCCTTTCCCCCCCTCCTTGACCATCCCCCTACCCTCATATCACTAACCCCACTACTGTTTCTGAGGGGTTTATCTGTCCTGAATTCCATGTGTCCAGAGCTCTTATCTGTACCAATGTGTGTTCTCCAGTCTAGCTAGATTTGTAAGATAGAACTGGGTCATGGTAGTGGGGTGGGGTGGGGGGCTGGGGGGCTGGGGAGGAAGCATTCAGGAACTGGAGGAAAGATATGTGTTTCGTTGGCGCTATACTGCAGCTTGGTTGAATGACCCCTTCCGGGAGGGATATCCAATTGTCTACAGATGAGCTTTGGATCTCCACTCCAAACCCCCTTGTTTGCATTGATATAGTTGTTTGTTTTGGATCTTTTGATAACTGATACCTGATCCCGTCAATACCTCATGATAACCCAGGCTAGTGTGCTTTTTCCATGTGGGCTTATTTGATTCCCTGCTGGATGGAAGCTTGTTTAACTTCAATCCTTTAAGACCCCAGAAGCTATATCTTTTGATAGCCAGGCACCATTTGCTCTCTTCACTATATTTGCTTATGCACCCATTTTGTCTTCAGTGATCAGGTAGAGAAGGGGAGTATCAAAGAATGCCAGGTTATTTGAACAAATAACCTGTTCTTGTGTTAAGGGAAACCTTGAGTAGAGGTCCAAAGTCCATCTCTTATTTAATACATATAAATATATGTATATTGACCTCAATTTCTTTCATTATAAATTACCATATTTACATATATACATGCCTATAGCTATACCTCTATAAATAGCTTTTGCTTCATTTCTTTTTCTCTATTTCCTTTCACTTTCCTCCCATCCCACTATCATGCTCATCCTCCATATGGCTCTCAGTAATTCCTCTTGGATACATTGCAGTTGATTAAACCCTACCAGGCATTATACATCCTCCTCGCCATCAATTTTAGATATCTTGTTGTCTTATCCCTGAATTTGTAGCTCCTCACTCTCCCTCCCCACCCTCCTCTCCTATGGCCCTCCCAAGAACCGCTGGCCCCATTGTTTTCTCCTAGGGATTGTTCGTCCTACTATCTTATATAAATAGACATAGGGTAAAAGAAAAACAAAATCAAACAAATAAAATTAGAAAATGAAACAAAACAAGAAAAAAACCCTCCAAACCAATAGGTAGTTCCAGGTCAGTCTGCTCACCCTTCTGTATGTTTTCTGATTAAGTCTAGCCCCCAAGTCAGAGGACTACTTCCAGGATTCTTTGGGAACTTGGTTACTTTGCTCTCCTTGCTGCCCTGTTGCACTCACCTTGCATTAATGAAGATTATTTTATTGAGTGAATGGTGACAAGATTTACTGATAAGATCTACAGAGCAAGATGCATCCAAAGGAATGGCTTCCAAGGGATCTGCTGGGTCCATTAGATCCAAGGCAGTGAGATCAGCTCAGAAGGTTATTTGGAACAGCCAAGGGGTAATCTTCATAGAGTTTCTCAAAGGACAAGGATTTTCCTGATGATCATGGGGCTTACTAAGAAGGCCTTATTCTCACTCGCTTTTTAAGTGGGAGATGGCATTGGTGAGACGAGCACCAGGGATTGAACTGAGGGACGCTTTCCCACCCTACTGCCATCCCCGTGCTTCAAGGAGAGCCCAGACAACAGCCCTGATCTTGTTCCTGCAGACGTTCGTTGGTTTCCCAAACTCAGTGAACATTTAACAAGGACTTCGTTTAAGTCCCTCAAGGTTGCTGAAACTGCCATTTTGGTGTGGTGTAAATTGAAGAGCACAGATTTACAGACCTATATGGAGAATATGCCCAGAAACATTAGCTTCATATTTTGATATTTTTTGTTTTTATAACTTGCCCTTAGGTGTGAAGAGCTCATGTGCACATCATATGTCAGGATATTGTTTGGATGGACAGGTGACCATAATCCTAACCCTATTGTGTGATTGTCCTGAGTGTGTAGAAGCCCAACTCAGGTCCAAGCTACACAGTTCTCAGAACTAGAGTCAAAGTCATCACCTGGCTTGCTCTGAAATAATCCACTAGTAGAAACTCACAGATAGATAGACAGACGGATAGAAGGTGCAGTCCAATGGATTCTGATTGATGGTGGCCTTCTGTACATCAGAATGAAACGCTGCCTTCTCCTTCTGTGTTGTCCTCATGATCATTGGCAGGTTCCAGTCCATTGTTGTAGCTGCTCTGCCAATCCATCTCACGGAGGACCTCCCTTGTCCTCCCTGGCCCTCTTCTCACCAAACCTCCTGGGTCCTCCTCCAGTAGTTGATCCTTCTCAATCTCCCGATGAAGTGTCCAAAGCTAGAGAGTTGGATAATGTTTCATTGTGACCCACAAGGTTTTCATTCGCTAATTTTTAGAAGTAGTTGATCAAGCCTTTCTTCCTAGTCTGTCTTAGTCTGTAAGTTCCACTGAAACCTGTCTACAATTACTGGTCACATAGTTCTTAACATAGCAACATGTGTGCAACTACAGGATGGCAGAAAACAGACTGGTGGTAGAATCTATTAATAGGAAATGAATAATAATTCCATCATCCTTCCAATCACTTTATCGCCTGTTTGCTGAATGTCAGCCATGGGCCAGGTGCTTTCCTAGTTGTGAGTGGGAGCAATATGAAGACAAAGAATCTTCTTTACTGGGTTTTTTTCTTTCTGAAAACCCAAACCCCAAACCCCCAACTCAGCTGTTGATTCCCATCCAACACATGAAGATCTCATGGACAACAGAGTTGGCATCCTCCTTAGCGCTTTCTTGGCTGTAATCTTTATGGAACAGCTTTGCCAGGTGTTTCTTCATAGCACTGTGGTGTGGGTTAGCTGAGCACTTAATCACCGGTGCTACTCAGAGATCTTCTCCTACTGGAAGAGCGCAGTAAAACAATAAGATGGTTTTACATTATGCTAAATGGTAAACAAGCTAAGGTGGTGGCACTGCTTTATAGGTGGGGTTTGGGAAGGCCGCCTTGGAGAGCTGAGCGAGAATCAGCCAGTGTGAAGATCTGGGAATAGGACATTCCTAGCACTGGGAAGAGTTACATGGAGGAGTTGGAGGGCAGGGAGTGAGGAGAGTGAGGGTTGATGAGATTGGAGACACAGGCAGGGCCAGTTTCCACAGGCCTTTGTGGGTTGCATTTGCATCTTATCCTCAGGGTAGTGGAAAGTCTCTGAAGGCCTTTCAGCAAGGTGATAGCATGACCTGATTCATAGCTAGAACGTGACTCGATTCATTATGCTGAGGATTCGTGGAAAGGAAGCAGGGAGACCAATGAAGAAGTTATTGCAATTCCTGTTGAGCCTCTTTTCTTGTTTTGGATCTTCACAGGAAAACTTCAGGATGGGGCGTTGTAAAATACCGTCAGGGAGTAGAAGGATTGCGTCATTGGGGTGGATCTGCACACGTGTTCTGGCCACTTTCTTCCACACTGGTTCTTCAGTGTGCTGTGCCCTGAGAGGAGCCCACACAGTGACCGACACCTGCACAGCGGGTTGTGACTGACACCTGCACAGCGGGTTGCCAGATACCTCCCTTTACCCTGCCAGACTTACTCTATATTTCTGGCTCCAGGGAGGCTGATCATGACTGTCTTTTGCCTGGATTTCTGAAAAATTGCCTTGCCTTCAGTCTTGTCTTCCTTCAGAACCTTTGATCATTACTTCTAAAATTAAAAAACAAACAAAGCAACTCCTGCTGTTGAGTCCACTCCAACTCATGGCTTGTAAAGCCGAACGGCTCCGTAGGGTTTTCTTGGTTACCATCTTTCTGGAGGCAAATCACCAGGCCTTTTGTCCAAAGAATGACCTGGCAGGTGCAGATTGCCAACCTTTGGGTGAGTGGGCCATTGCAACCAATTTGCAACCCCCAAACCACAATTATTGCTAAAGGCTCTTAAAGAGCAAAAGAAAACCAAATCATACTCCATTTCTCTGCGCATAAGTCATGGCTGTCACCCCATTGCTGCAAGAATAAAGCTCAACCTGAGGAGGAAGCCGTGGTAAGGCCTGCCCCATCTGGGCTCTCTTCACCTCTCCGGTACCATGACTTAAAACGAGGAGCTGCAACATTTCATGGAAAATTTTCACCATCTTTTCATTTCATTTTCCCAGGGACTTTTTGAAACCTCCTCATACTTTCCATCTTACAAATTTTTGTCCTGCCTCTGGATCATCTTTCAGTTCTCAAACCTTTTGTGCCTTCCCTCACCCGTGGGCTCCTTTGAACCTGCAACCAGTGAGATGAAGGCAAAGGAAACAGTGCTGAGGATTGTCTGTGCCTTGATCACCAGGGCCTCTTCCCACTTAGGTAGCTCTGGGGGAGGCTGTGTTTGTTTGGAAGGAACTGAGCTTCCAAAAGATACTTGCTCTTCTGGGCCCAGAAAGTAAAAAGCAAACAAACAAAACCAAGCCTGTTGTCATGGGATCACAGCCTAACTTAGAGGGACTCTGTAGGGCTGAGCAGAGTCACCACATAGTGTTTCTGGGCTTGTAAATATTTACAGAAGAAGGCTCCCATGCCTTTCTCTTTCTCCCACAGGGCGACTTGTGAGTTTGAACCGCCAAGCTTTCGGTTAGTAGCCTAGTACTTAACTGATGTGCCCCTAGGGATCCTTCAGTCCAGCCAGTGGCCTTTTCTTGGCGACGGTCATCTGCATTAACTACAAAGCTGACACCTACAGTTGCTTTTTGTATTTTAACACTCAAAGAGTTACTGGACAGAGTGACATCCTACAAACAGCAAAAGTTCAGGGCTTGCACTGTCCAATATGGTCACCCCTTGTTTCATGTGACCATTGAGCACCTGGAACGGGACTAGTGTGAGTTAGGATATGCTGAAAGGGTAAAATATATAGTAAATTTAGAAGGCGTTGTTCCCTCCCCCTCAAAAGAAGGTAAACTATAGCAAAAGTTTTTATATTGATTGCATGTTGAAATGGTAGTAATTTGATATCTTAGGTTAAATAAAGCATAATACTAAATTGTTTTCAGTGGTTTAAAAATGTTTGGATATGATTACCAGATGTGGTCTAGAAGTCTGGAAGCTCCACACAGGACGTCCAGCAGAGGGGCTGGAAAAGCTTCATGGGAGGCACACACAAGTGCACTGGGTTTCTATCTTTGTTTCTTTGTCTAACCATTTTTAATTTAAAAATTACATTAAATTAAAATTAATTGAAGCCCCCCCCCCCATGAAATCCAGACAGTAAATGCCATCTGTTTTTCAGCAATAGACCATGCCTTCTAAACGGTGTTAAGAGTCATGGGAGGAAGAGGCTGTCATTCTGGGGTCACTGTTTCTCAAGAGGAAATCTTTGATATCTCCAGACCCGTGCTGGAGGCAAAGTGACCCTCCTGAACCCCTGTTAGGTAAGAGGAAAGGGAGGTGGTGAATTCTCCTTATTCTGATGTGTCATTTTTCCCTTCGATTTTTTCTCACACATTGTCTCTACTGGACAGCAGTACTTATTTGCTGAGGGGAACAGAGTGCAATAGCTACATGCAGTTCAATGTAGTTCTGAGTTACTCGGGCCTCTAGCAACCCTGAGTTCAACTTATTCCTATAAATAAAATGTTTTCTTTAAATAACACTCATATCACAGCAAGAGGCACGGGATAAAGGCATATGTGAAAAACAGAGCTTCTGGCATAGTCCTTGTAGAAGGAGGATGCGTCTTCTCCCTTTAAAGACCTCTGGTGATACGACCAAAGGCTTTTTGTAGAGATCTGTGTTCTCCCTGGGTAGGGACGGCATTCTTCATAAAATGCTTGAGCAATCAGCGCATAACAGTAGCTCCAGGAAAAGACATTTTGCTTTCAGAATTGTCTCAGACTTGTCTCCTGTGGTGGGGTTGTGGTTTCTCAGTCTCCAGTCACAGATTCCTTAGATAGAGCTTCTTGAGGTCAACTCATATTGCATAGACTTATTCCTATCTTTCCTTTTTCCAAAAGGTCTTGAGGCAATGGGCTTATGTATGTGCATGCATGTATCTATATATGGTATATATTCATGTATAAGCCGAGTTTGCCAGCACATTTCAAATGCAGTTTTTGTGGTAAAGTTAGGTGCCTTGGCTGAAATTTGGGGTCAGCTTCTATTCAAGCATATATATATAATGGAAATCAAAAGAACAAAAAAAGAATGATCAGAAACTAGCATACTAATGATAAGACAATATCACCCTATGTGTGAGATCCAAATTTAACTGCATTTCCTGGAAGCCAGAAAAGTCAGAGCTGAAAGGTGAGCAAGAAACATTCCATAACTCATGATCAGAAAAGAGGAAGTCTATCAGTTTCCTTACACAATAGCATTTTTTTGTTGACAATAAGCCCCCAACGAAATTCTCATGTGGTGATTATTTAAGGAATATGATGTGACACTGTGGATAAATAGGTTAATTATAACCCAGTGCTATTGTGTCAATTCTGACTGATTATGCCCCTGTGGGTTCCCAAGACTGTAAGTGACTCTTTACGGTAGGGGAAAGCCTCACCTTTCTTCCAGGGTTATTAATGGTACCTTCCTTATCAGGAATGTGTGAAAATTAAATGAAATAAAACATGCTAAACTCTTAGAGTTGTGACTGGCACAAGGTTAACATTAATTAATATTAATATTCAACACATTACTATTCAGCTTAAATATAATTATAATGATCATCACGATTATATAGAAATTATATAGTAAATGCTGGTAATATCCAGTGACAGTTGTGTAGCAAATGTGGACGTGGATTTTATTTAGTCGTTTTCTGAAGCAGCTGAGACCAAAAGCATGCCATTTCAGTAAGGGTGGTCAACAGGGGCCACACCTACTGTGGTCCAAGTGTGGTGTTGTGGTGACCCATTTAATCTAAGGACAGAACAGAGGGAACCTCAAAGAATGGCAACAGTACACCTTGTAGACCAGCACTTCTCAGATAACATCCTTGAGCCATCAGATGAGCCAATGACTAGCTCCAAACCCCAAGTTCCTATAGGCAAACCATGCAATTACATAGATTTTAGTAGGTCGCTTACTAGGGAGTTTTGTGCTATTGTAACGAGTTAAAGTCTTGGACGCTCACAAGGGCAGTTCTACCCTAAAGGGTTGCAACGAGTCAGAACTGACTTGACGGCAGTGAGCTTGGTTATTTGCTTATTAGTGAGTTGTTGGCAGTTGCTAAAATATGGATTCAAAAATCTCACATTACACTGTACTAAGATTTCCTGAGGCTCCTAATTCAGCGTTCTACCAAGTAGTCTGGTTCTGTCACAGTCCCTGATGCTGTTGAAGAGATTAGGAAGTGGACCTCTGGTCGTTGGTGTATCGCTACCAGTATCAAGAGTTTGTTGGGCTTTTCAGTGGAAACTATTGTTACATAGGTAATTTATTTTTAAGAGGTTGTTTGGTTAGCCTCACCGTGTGTTATGAAACATAGTTACCTCAACTATAGTGCTGTAGTTAATGAATGTATTATCTTATCAAAGTGTTCTGTTCCAGCATACTTACAGGCACAAAGCAGCAAAGAGTTAAGCCACAGTTTTATTAAAGCAGATGAGGGGGTACCCACAAAAAACTGGAAAACACCTCTACTGGGCCGGGTTTTCATAGTATGTATTTTTCCTGCTAGGTGAACACTGAGCAACTTGCTCTGTGTTAGTGGAACCAGTGGCGTCACCTGGTGTGTTAGTCTGGGTAGACTAGAGAAACAAATTCACAGACACTCATGTGTGTATAAGAAAGAGCTTTACATAAAGAGTAATTGCACACATTAAGAAAACATCTCAGCCCGGTCCAGATCAAGTCCATAAGTTTGATATTAGCCCATATGTCTGAGACCAATCTATAAAGTCCTCTTTAGACACATGAAACACGTGCAATGACACCGAATGCAGGAAGACCACAGGTCAGTGGGTGAAAAGTCTGTGAATGCAGAGGCATTGTGAGCATCTCAGTGCTTGCAGGGGGCACCACGTGGCTCCTCCAGCTCAGGGGTCTAGGGTAGTTCCATGTGTCTGGTGAGCTGCAATATCTTCCAGGGAGTGAGCCTGCCTCCAACCTCAAGAGAGCTATTATCTCCTTAGGGCCTCCAAATGAGGTCATCAAGCTGCTACCTGATTGACAGGCTAAACTCCACCCCTCACTCTTAATCCTTTCAAATTGACAACAGATTATAGAACTACTACACCTGGGAAGGTTCTCTTTGGTCACAGTGAATTTTTTTGTAAAAGCAGTTTCACTCGAACCTCATTGTGTTAAGAAAAGAGCATGTAGCTGTGGGATTTTGTTTCATGCTCAGGGAAAATGAGAAGGGTCGCTGAGAAATTTGTGCCTCTGATTCTGACCAGGAAAAAGAATGTCAAGTAGGAACATGCAGTGCTTTTGAGAGAACAGCTCCGAAGTGACCCAAACTCTTTTTCCAAGGTCATTACTGGTGATGAGACATGGTGCTATTCTAAGGTGACCAGATTTAAAGCAGGACACCATTGACCAGGGTGGGGGTGGTGGTTCTTGATTAAAAATTTGGTCTATATGGACCAAATAGACCGTTCCCTAGCTTGTCGTGCATTCTTTCCAAAAATTGGAACTTATTTAAAATGCCAAAAATCCGGACTTTCCCGCCAAAAGCGGGACGTCTGGTCACCTTATTATTCTTACAACCTCAAATCAAACACCAATCAGGAAGACACCACCGTAGCCTTGCCCAGTTAAAACTCGTCAAGTGACATCAAAGATCAAGACAATGCTCATTTGATTTTCTGATGTGAGGGGGAGAGTGGATTTGGAGTTCGTTCCACCAAGACAGACTGTCAATCAAGCTTTCTGTTTGGAGGTTCTGAAAAGACCTCATTTGTGGCAGACGGGGGACTGGTTTTGCTACCATGGCAATGCACCTGTTCATGCAGCCTTCTCAGTGAGCCAGTTTTTGGCAAAAAAACAGCATACCCCTCTTGTCCCACACACATTACTCACCTGACCTCACTCTGTGTGACTATATTTTTGTTTACACAAATGAAGAGGGACATGAAAGGACAGAGATTAGGTGACATAGAAGAGGTGAAGGAAATAAATGAGGGAGGTGCTGTCAGCCATTCAAACAGATAAGTTTGAAAAATGTTTCCAAAAATGGAATTGCAGATTTGACAACTGTATTAAGTGTAATGGAAAGTAATTTGAAGGTGATAAGGTTGATTTGTAAAAATAAAAACATAGTGGAGAGCAAATGTTTGGAGAATGATGAGGGCAATGAATATACAAATGTGCTTTACACAATTGATGTATGTATAGATTGTGATAAGAGTTGTATGAGCCACTAATAAAACGATTAAAATTAAAAAAACAACCAAAAAACCCATAGCCCTGGGGGAAACTCAGGATTTTGGGGGGTACTCCCTTGTAGTTACTTAAAAAGGAAGAAAGTGGGTTCACTTGGGAGCTGAGAAGGACACCTTATGCATAGATATGGCACACTCACTCCAGCATAAGATATTTCACTCAAGGAGTGAAGTGGGATGCCCTCGTGAGGTGAGAGGGGACGTTATCCAGGGGAACACTTCCAGTTCTTCTATGGCACTTTCAAATGGGAGGTGGTTGACGCTGCAGATGGTCAAGCAACCTTCAAATTAGTTACTCAGTCCGTCCTTGGGTCTCAAGCGGCATTTCTTTGTTTTCTCTGGGGTGCTGCTCTGGGTCTGCACGTCTCAGGATGTCTCAGGATGACCTCTGAGGACAGTCCTGCATCAGGATGTTCACTAGAGCCTACCTTCAAGGTGAAGCTGTTTACCAAGCCAGCTCTCCCAGAGCCCTTTGTCCTTGACGTGTTTCACTGGGTCCTTTGTTCACTACCTAGCAGGAGGGCAGAAACCCCTGTTGTGTCCGTCAGTCAGCATTGTATTTCAAGTGCATTGATTCTTCTCAGGTTTTCTTTACTCAATTTCAAGCTTTCGCATGCTTATGAGGCGATTGAAGCTTCCATGGCTTGGATTCGGTGTCCCTTGGTCCTGTGGTAGTTAGGGTCTATTTCAACTTGGGTGGAACACGATTATCCCATGATGTGATCTATTGCATGTCAACTCCACGAGGGGCTCTTCTGTGAAGCAGCCAAGCAGTTTTGTGCAGAATAGACTTCTTGAATTTGGTCACAGTTTTGATATAATCGAGGGAGGTTTCATACAGGGTGTGGTCTACGCTTAGTATAAATAGACAGTGTGTGGAAGCTAGTTCACTTCTATTGCTGGATTTGGATTCTGCAGCTGGTTTGTTGAGCCCCTGTTATATCTGCTGCTGATCCAGAATCCCTCAGTGGACTGCTGACCTTGCATTCATTCAGCTCCATCACCAACTTGTGGTCTCCCTGCTTTATCTTCCTGCTTCCTGTTGGTCAACCCCTGCAGGCACAGGAGTCAAGAGGAGCCCCTATCTTACCCATGGACTTGAGCTAGACTGGACTTACCCACCTCTCCAAAGGTGTGAGCCATTTCCTGATATAAATCTCTTTCTGCCTACATGCCCTTATAAGTTTTGTCACTGGTTCTGTTTCTTTAGAAAACCCAGCTTGCCGCAGTGACTTAAGACTGTTTCCAGGACTTCAGTGATGTGGTAGTTACATCAGTTCATGTCCACCTGATAAATAAGTGTAGGTGTGGAGTCTAGCCTGTCAATGAGGTCACAGCCTGATGATGCCTCCTTGTGGGCATGGCCTTCTCATGAGGATTCTGGGAACTTTATCTCTCTCTGCCTTCCTCTTCCTGTTGACAAGTCACTCCGAGAGGTGCTGAGACCTGCAAGAGCCCCTCTCTCTGTTTTCACCTGCCTGTTGATGAGCCACATTGAGCCTTGCTGAGACCTGCAAGAGCCTTGGAGATGCTGCCACGCCACTGGAGACACAAGCGATTGCTTCCACTGGCTTGCGATCTTCCTGTGTTTCTCACACTGGATGTGCTGCATGCGTCTGAAGAGAAATGTGTGGACTGGTGTCAGCCAGATGAGCTAATAATAACTTATGGACTTGATCTGGACTGGAGTGGGATATTTTTCTCAATATACAATTGCTTTTTGATATGAAGTTCTCTCTCGCACGGATGCAGTGTCACTGGATGTTTCTCTAGTCAACACAAGTGATATGCTTATGGTCACGCTGTGCTGGGCTTGGCTTACACCAGCTTGTGAGGGCCAGTTGTCAGATCCTCAGAATGTAGTGAGCTCGTTGTTAAACCATTGGTAGTTTGAAATCCGTTTGAACACAGTGGTATTCTTTACATCAAGGAAATTGGCAAATGCTATTTTAATTTTCTCCCAGAGAGGCTGTTTGCCAGCTCATCAGGGTCTGAGTGTCTATAATCTAATGTTAAGCACGATGTTCTCTCTGGGCCCTTTGAGAACCCACAAGGTGTTTGCCTATCTTCAGAAGGACAACCAGGAGTTTGCTCCTAATCGTGGAGTCATTCCTTTTCTCAGAATGTTAAAATCCACTATGCCTTTTGTTCTAGAGACTCATTTAAGACTTGGGTCTCTTAATTTTAAATATCTAGAAAGGAGTAGGTTTTAAAAGATAATTACTGTGTTATTAGCCCCTATTAAACCTTTATTGCATTTTGATTTCTATTTCTTCAATCATGTATTTTTTCAGGAGGCATCTATTGAGTTATTTCTTGGTGTCTATAACGAGTAACTGTTGTAAACCCACCCTAACACTGGGGTTTTAAAGAAATGACTGTCTAATACAGGAGAAAGATGGGACTTTCTATTCCCATAGGAGATGCAGTCTGGGAAACCTGCAGGGGCAGTTCCACCCTGTTCTGTAGGGTTGTTATGAGTCAGCATGGACTCGGTGGTAATGAGTTATTTTGGACAGTCTAATAAAGATGGTACTCCTTAAAAACAATCACACAAATAATATGAATGTGTACTTTTAAACTGTGGCAATGCTATGGTGAACAAGATGAGGGCGATATGAGAGAGAAGAACAATGGGAATGGAGAACATTTCTGAGAAACTAACCTTTGATCTGAGATTTGAAGTATAAATGGGAGCTAGCCAAGAGAAGAGTTCAAGGAAATCTATTAATAAAATGACCCCACACCAAACTATACCTCTGTAGCGTTCACTGAATTATCTTCAGACTTCAAGGTAAGGGACAGAAATTATTTATGTCAAGATGTATGATTTAAAACGTGTACCATTAGTCTTATTCCAAAATGGTACTAGGCAAACTCATTTCTGTCCTATGTTTTTTGAAGTACATGTACCGATAGTTAAATATTAATTCGGGTTTAAAATCATGTACACATTACATATTGTTAACTTTTAAAAATAGTTTTTGGCATAGACTTCAGATACCATACAATTAATCATTGCATCATATTAAAAGAGTTGTGCAATCATCGCCACAATCAGTTTCAGAACATTTTCTTTTCCTATTCATTGTTCGCTCCCCATCCTTTCCTGCCATGCCTCTTGGTAATTATTAATCCAATTATTAATTCAATTGTTTCTTTGGATTTACCTATCCTAGCTTTCATAACATAAAATCATAGAAAACACAAATAGGAAGCAAACAAAGGAAAAAACCCCAAACAACAGCAACTAGATAAAACATAAAAACAGACAAAAACCTCAATCAAAAAGAAAGCAGAAAATATTAAAAACTGAAGTAGCTTTCAAATGAATCAAAAGGGAGATCAAATGATAAGATATTATATTTTAACCTAATTACATCTACCATAAGCAACTTTATAATGTTCTCTATCTAATAGCAAAGCTATTCGCATCTCTGGACCATGGTAAGAGGGGATTCACCAGAGGCTTAATCCACGTATGGATATTATAAATGCATTTTGGGCTTCCACTGTCATCCAGAGCCTTCTGATAACTTGTGTTCAAAATTTAAGCTCTGATACCATTCCCTCCTTCAGATGTAAATTTTATTATTTATAATCCTTGGATCACACACACTGATGTGCTTCTTCCATGTGAAGTTGGTTGATACCTCATTTAGATGCCTGCTTGTTTTAAGACAAGCCTTTCAGACTCTAGGTGCTATTCTTTGTGATAGCTGGGCACCATCTGGTTTCTTCACCACACACTGTACTATGGCATCCACATCTTCTTCCTCTGTTACTCCAGAGGAACAGAAACCAATTATACCAGCTTGTGTGATTCGATGATTTTAAATAATAAAATCCACATGCAAAGGAAGGAATGGTATCACAGTTTAAATTGTATTATTTACAATCACTGGATCACACAGGCTGGTGTGCATCTTCCATGTGGACTTAGTTGGTGCCTTACTTAGATGACTGCTTGTTTGAAGACAAGCTTTTAAGACCCCAGATGCTATCCTTTCTGATTTTGGGAAACACATGATTTCTTCATCACACTGTGCTATAGCACTTCTATCTTCAGTGATCTCTTCAAGAGGGTGAGTATCAAGTATGGCTATTTCATAAGAACTACTTGCTCTTAGACGAGGGTTAGAATTAAGTGTGATGCCCAAATCCATTCACACATGGATGGTGTGTATAGGTGTCTAGTTCACTTTAGAGACATCATTATCAATTTTATGATAGAGAAGATAATAAATCATCTCCCTGGTACATAAGATAACCGATTGATAATGTCATTTATTTAGCCAAAGATATAGAATGTAAAACAGGGTTGAAAAAAATAAATTCTAGATGTATAGGCTGGCTTCAGACTTCAATACTTGAATTGCTGATTGTACAGATAAAATGCTCAAGTGACTTGACGCTCTTTACACAAACAATGGGGGTTGGTGATAGGGAAACCTTTCAATAACACTCATTCTCAAAAGCAAAACCATGCCTACTAGGCTAATCTGTGACTCAAGAAAGCAAGGAAAGCATAGAAATAGTAAATATATGATTGCCCTAGGCAATTATTTATTGGGAACCCTCACAGCCAGAGATCTGAACAAAAGTCAAACGACCATCAATTCCATAGTGTTGGGGTAGCAGTCATCTGCTTCTTCTCACTTTAGGTAGGCTATTTCAGCCTTAAGTCCGAGGAAATATATCAGTTCCTTAAATCTGCTATAAGTGAGTTTGAGCTGAAGCCCAGTTAGCTTAGTGGGGTTTCCACATTGAATCCTCCTGGTGTGGCCTATGAGGGTTCCTGTAAAGAGATACAGTCTCAGAAATCCTCAGGGGGAAGTTCTACCCTCCCCTTACAGGGTCATTGTGGGACAGAAATGACTCAATGGTAGTGAGTCTGATTGTGTAGTTTTCCACAATGGTTGTACATATTTACAAGTCCATCAGCAGTGCGTAAAAGTTCTCATCTCTCCACAGACTCTCTGGCAGTAGCTGCCCTCTGTTTCTTTGAATTGGGCTATTGTGGGTTCATGGCACTGTTTCATACTCTTCTAATTTGCATCTCCTGGGTGGCTGGTGATCTGAACATGTCCTCACGTATTTGTGAGTCATTTGAGTGTTGTCCCTTGTGAATTATCTATTCATGTCCTTTGTCCACATTTTAATTGGATTATTTGCTTTTTTTCTTATTGAGGTTTTACAGAATTTTACATATTTTAGTAATTAGTCCCTTGTCCATTGTGTCATCGCTAAAGATTCTGTGCTCCTCTTCCTTCTAGTGTTGGTTTCCGGTTTTATAGCGTTGTGACCTAACAAAATGGATTGTAAGATCTCAATATTTTTTAATTTGTTTAGACTTGCTTTGTGACCTAACATGTGATCTATTCTAGACTGTCTACCATTTGTCTTAGAGAGGATTGTACACTGCTTTATTGTTGAGTGCAGTGTTGTTCTATATATGTCTAGGAGGCCCAACTGGTGTTCTGTGTTGTTTAGCTCACCTCTTTCTTTCTTTTTTTTAATTAATCATTTTATTGGGGCTCATACAATTCATCACAATCCATACATACATCAATTGTGT
>NW_022111368.1:29844250-29852372 GCF_000313985.2 Echinops telfairi
AGCCTCTCTTATCTAGGTGGACCTGCAGATATATTAATATGTGCATAAAATTGCGGGTGGCTTTGACAGCACAGCACCAAAGTGGCACATAACATGGCAATGACGGCAGCAGCACCGACAAGTTAACAAACAAAAAAGTCACTGACATACAAAATTTAAAAGAAGAGAAACGAGAAAAACAAAACAAATAGACAGAAAAAAAAAGCAAAAGAAAAAGAAAAGCCTGTTAGTAGTTCAAGGTCTGTTTGTTGACCTTTAGGAGTGTTTTCCGGACGAGTCTAATGGGGTTCCACGTCCTGGCCCCAAAGTCCATCGTTAGTACTCACTCGGGACCTCCTTCTGCTTCCCTGCCACTCCATTGCACACCCCCAGTGTTTTGCCTCAGTGTGGTGGGGTCAGCTCGGTTGCACATCCCACACTGTGTCTCAGGTGCTGTCCCGTGCAGGGCCATGGGTCCGTGCAGGATGTCACATCTCGCTGTGGGGGCAGCTATATCGTCCTCTCTGTACATTGGGCCCTCCGAGCTGGGCTATCATCCTCTGAGCTTGGTGGGTCCAGTTGTGCTCCGCTCTGTTCTGCCTCCTTCCTTTGCTCCAGCTTCCTTCTGGGTGTGGTGTGGTAGGTCAGTTCCTTTCTCACACCAGAGGATCTATTTCCATTTTCTGTGGTACTCCCTTCCATGGCAGGGGTTGGGCTAATTCTGGTTAGGGCCGGCATATGGTCCATTCTCTTTGTGGATTCCTCACACGTACATTGCCCTCCTGGTTTGGTGTGTCCTCATGGGGTCTGTATGCAGGTTCCAGTTTGTGGATGCTTTCCACAGATGCTTTCCACAGTGGCTGTACAAGTCTACACGACCACCAGCAGTGGAGGAGGGTTCCTACTTCACCATAGCCACTCCAACACTTGTTGCTCTCTGATTTGCTGATTTGGGCTAGCCTCAGGGGTGTTAGGTGGTATCTCATGGTTGTTTTGATTTGCATTTCTCTCATGGCTAATGACCTGGCACACTTTCTCATATGCTTATTGGCCATCAGGGTCTCCTCCCTAGTGAAGGCTCTTTTCAGTTCTTTTGCCCACTTCCTTAGGGGCAGATTTTCCTCTTTTTGCAGACCATGATGGTGTTGTATATTTTAGTAATGAGCCCTTTGTCCAATGTGTCATTACTAAAAATCCTCTCCCAGTCTGTGGGTTGCCTTGTCACCCTCTTGATGAATACTTTTGAGGTGCACAGGTGCTTTATTCTTATTAAATTTGTTGATTTCCAGTTCACCTGCATGTGTACCCTTCCCTAATGCAGTGAGCCTATGAGTTCCCGGGGCCAGTGCTCTGAGGTTAGTCCCAATTCCCTCCTTGATGGTCCTGATAGTTTGGGGTTTAATTTCTAGGATATCCATTGTTTCCAGCACCACTTGTTAAAAAGGGCATCCGCTTCCCACCCTTGTCAACAATCAGTTGTCTATATGCTGATGGTTTTATTCTTGGGCTTTCTATTCTTTTCCACTGGTCTGTGTGTCGTTGTGCCAGTACCACGCTGTTTTGACCACTGTAGCTGTGTAATAGGCATTAAAATCTGGTAAGGCAAGTCCTCCAACTGTGTCCTTCTTCTTGAGGAGCTCTCTGCTAATTCTGGGTTTCTTCCCTCTCCATATGAAATTGGTGGTCAGTTTTTCCAATTCTTTGAAGAAGGTTGATGGTATTTGAATTGGTATAGCATTGAACTTGTAAAGTGCTTTAAGTAGGATTGTCATCTTTACTATGTTAAGCCTTCTAATCCATGAGCAGGGGATGTTCTTCCATTTGTGGAGGTTGCTTTTGGTTTCCTGTAGTAGGGTCTTATAGTTTTCCCTGTATAGGTCTTTAGTATTTTTTGTTAAATATATTCCTAGGTATTTCAGATTGTTATTAGCTATTGTGAAGGGTACTTCCTTCTTGATCCCCTCTTCCATGGTCCTGTCTGAGGTATACAGAAAACCTACCAACTTCTGTTTATTGATCTTGTATCCTGCCATTCTTCCATATTCCTCTATCAACTATCACTGTAAGTACTGCAGCTGTGGAGCAGATACCATGAAGAGGAGGAGAGAATGGAGCAACATCTTGTCACAAAGACAAGTGTGGGGGAACACTGTCCAAGAACTATGGAACTTGAGTTTTTTGGAATCTACAATGATTATTTGAAAGCTTGTAGATTTCTGTTGTTCATAGGTTTGCTCTGAGCTGGAACTGACTTGACAGTAGTCAACAACGGCAATGACAATAACAATAACAGCAGCAACATATTTCCCACAGTCTTCAACCACAGATCTACTTCTCAGGGAAACCTCAGATATGATTCTAACATCCTGTGATCACTCACTGCCATTGAGTGGATGCAGGCTCCCAGAGACCCTGTAAGGACAGCATAGAATTACCCCTGTGAGTTTCTCAGACTGTTCCTCTTTTAGGGAGTAGAAAGCCACTGGTGTGTGGCTTTTTATTTGTCTTCCATCTTCCAGCAGTGCTCTGCATACACCTTCCTCCTTTCTTATAAATCCCCTGTGGTCAATTTTCTCTTCTCTATATTCAGTTGCTCCTCCTCTTTAGTAGGACCGTTCCTTTAGGCATTACACCATGTTCAAGCCCCTTTCATTAAACAACAAACCACATGACAATGCCTTCCTTGATCCCACACTCCAGCAAACATTTGCTCTTCAACTCACTGCCATCTACTTCTCTTACAACATCACTCAAACAAGTCATAGACCTCTGCTATACATCACTGATGTATTATTATTATTTTATTTAAAGATCATTTTACTTGGGGCTCTTACAGTTCTTATAACAATCCCTACATTAATTGTATCAAGCATATTTGTAGATGTGTTGCCATCATTATTTTCTAGACATTTCCTTTCTATTGAGCCCTTGGTATCAGCAACTCTTCTTTCCTTCCCTCTGCATCCATCCCCATCCTCATGACCCGTGGACATCACTGAGGTTCTGACTTCTCTTTCTCTACTTGATTGTCACACTCCTGTCCTCAAGATTTCCTCTTCCACCGGCTCCCAAGATGCGGCATTTCCCCGGCTTTCTTCCTGCTCTTCTAGCACCACCCGGCTCCTTGTCGGACTCATCTGCCCCTCCCTGTGAAGTGCTGCAGTTGCTGACTTCACTCTTACGGAAAGCCGAGTCATGCCCAGAGCATCAGCTGTCATCTATCATGGACTTGCAATTAATGTTCGCAACCCACACAGATCCCTTAGCTTCAGGCCTGCATTTTAAAGTGTTTTCACTTTAAAATGTGACCGTCTAACGTTATTTCATAGTTGACGTGTTAGACATTAAACTGATTATGTTTCTTTTGTGCTTCTTTTCCCCGAGACTGGTATCTCAGTGTTTCCTGTTTTAATGCGTGGTACCATTATTCATCTAGTTTGCCCTTGGTAGTCCCCCTTTCTCCGGAGCCAATCCTATCTGCTACCAAATATTTCTAATATGCTCTCTAAATGATTCTAGAGCCCACCCACATCCTCCTACCTGGACTATAGCAATGGTCTCTGAATTGTTCTCCCTGAGGCTGGATTTTTTTTTAAAGTGGCTATGATCTTGTCACCTCCTAAATCTTCCAATGACCTCTCTCTCCTCGAAGACTAAAGACCCACATTCTTAGGATGGCTTACACAGCCTCCATGGTCTTCTGCCTCTCTCTTTCTAGCTTCACCTAGCTCGGTTTCCTTTCTTTCCCAGTCAGGCACACTGGGCTTGTTTTGTCAGGACCTCAAATATGCCCCACTCCTTTCCCATGCCGCTCCCTACACTTGGGCTGCACGTTCCCTCCTGTGGGCTCACCATCACCCTCAGGCTTTTCTCTTCCCAGAAAAGATTCCCCTGAGCTCTCGTTCTGGGTTCAGTTCCTTTGTTAACAGGCTCTCAGAAAAGAGCCTTTCCTTCTTTCATAGTCTTTATCACAGTTTCAAATTATAAACTCCTTTGTGGGGTTGCCTGATTAGCATGTGCTTTCCCACGCGCTGGGGCACACTTTGTAAGTGGGAACCATGCCTGTTCCTACTTCCATTGCATCCGTGATGCCGAACACAGGCTTGGTGATGTAGGAGATCAAAGAGGCGCCTTATGACCTGACAGAGGCGTCCCGTTGCCTGTCACACAGCAGTGGCTCTGAGAGGCTGCCTGTTATTGTTGGTTGCTATGGAGTCAGCACCAGCTAGGACGAACCCGAGGCATTCCCCTGACCAGTCGTGGATCACACTATTATGACCCGGAGGGTTTTCAATGACTTTCTTTCTTTTGGGTGCTTTACTTTTATTTTTTTTCTTTCAAACAATTTTTTTGTGTGTGGTTATTTGAACTGATTTTTAAAAATCATTTTATTGGGGACTCGTACAACTCATCACAATCCATACATACATCCATTGTGTCAAGCACATTTGTACATCTGTTGCCATCATCATTCTCAAAACATTTGTTTCTACGTGAGCCCTTGGTATCAGCTCCTCATTTCCCCCCCTCCCTCCCCGCTTCCCCCTCCTGCATGAATCCTTGATAATTTATAAATTATTATGATTTTGCCATGTCTTACACTGCCCGATGTCTCCCTTCACCCACTTTTCTGTTGTCCATCCCCCAGGGAGGTCATATGTAGATCCTTGCAATCGGTTCCCCCTTTCTACCCCACCTTCCCTCCACCCTCCCGGTATCGCCACTCTCACCACTGGTCTTGGCGGGATCATCTGTCCTGGATTCCCTGTGTTTCCAGTTCCTATCTGTACCAGTGTACATCCTCTGGTCTAGCCAGATTTGTAAGGTAGAATTGGGATCATGATAGTGGGGGCAGGAAGCATTTAGGAACTAGAGGAAGGTTGTATGTTTCATTGTTGCTACCTCGCACCCTGGCTGGTTCGTTTCCTTGAACAAACCCTTCTGTAAGGGGGTGTCCAGTTGCCTACAGATGAGTCTAGGCTCCCCAGTCTTCACTCCCCCTCATGAGGACCTAATCCAGACATCATATCATTCCAAGGTTCAATCACAGCAAGCAGTGTTGTACCATGGTGATCACAGTCAGTTTCAAAACATTTTCTCCCTTCCGGTCCTCCTTGATGTCTGCTCCCCATTACCCTGCCACCCTTCCCGTGAGAGTCCCCAGGAACCCCTATTCTAACTTTTGTCTCTATACAGCCATCGGTTTCATATACCAAAAAACACAGAGAAATATATAACAGAGTCAAGAAAGCTACCAATAATGACAAAATGCAACAGAGATAAACCACACACACAAAAAAACAATCCAGAGAAAATATTAAAAGCCATATCAAGGACAAAATGTATCTAAAGGTAGGTCAGATGATAAGGTTATAATCATTCAAGTCAGATTTATCATTTTTATCTATTATAGTCATCTCTCCATACTCTGTCTGATCACCATGTTGTTCCCCTCCAGCAATCACAGTTAGAGGGAAATCACCAGAGGCTTCGTTCCCTTACAGATCATGCACACATATTTTGAGCTTCCACTGCCATCACCAGATTTGCTGCTCACCAGAATTGCACCATTTAAGTTCTGGTGCTACCACTGGATTTGGATTATATAAGTTACAATCCTTGGATCACAGATGTTGGTGTGCTTCTTCCAGGTGGGCTTAGTTGACATCTCACTTAGATGGCTGCTTGTTCAAAAACAAGGCTTTAAGACCCCAGGTGTTATTTTTTATGATAGCCACACATCATTTAATTTCTTTACCTCACTTTGCTATGACCCATATATTTCATGTTTCCTTCATGAGGGTGAGTATTGAGCAGGACCATGTCATAAGAACTAATTGTTCTTAGATAGGAACTGGGATTAAGTACCAGCCAAAAATACATTCCTAGATTTATGTTTTTTATCTGCTTCTGGTTCATTGTAGAGACATATTTGTTATTTTATGGTAAAGACTCCTCCCAGTCATCTCCCTGGAACATAAAGACCTTCTGTTTATAGTGTCATTGGTTTAGCCCATGGAACTAGTTTTAAAACACTATTGAGAAAGGGAGATTGAACACGTGTCGGCTAACTACAAATTGTAATACACAGATTACCGACTTGTACAGAATAAATCCTTATGCGACATGATTGGACAATATTTACATAAATAATGAGAGTTGATGGTCAGGCAAAACTTACAATAATATTTACTGACAATCATATTTTGATTTTTAAAAAATTGCATCTTGTTGTTGTTAGGTGCCATTGAGTTAGTCCCGACCCATTATGACCCTATGCACAACAGACCGAGACACTGCCCAGTCTGGCACTGTGCCCACGATTGGTCCTGTGCCTGGGCCTGCTGAGTCCGTCATCTCCTTGAGGGCCTTCTGCCTTTTCACTGCCTTGCCACTCTTCCAAGCATGACCGGTCTCTTCTGATGGTATCTCCAAAACATGTAAGAACTGGCTACACCCCACCGCTGGGAGGAAGGCTTGTTGAACAACCCATGATATGCAGATGGTGCAGCCTTGCGTGCTGAAAGTGAAGAGACTTGGTGCTCTTGCTGATGAAGGTCGAGAGCTGAAGCCTTCAGATTGAATTACAACTCAGTGTTAAAAACCAAAAGCTTCATAACAGGCCCAATAGGCAACATTATTACAAATGGAGAAAAGATTGAAGCGGACCAGGATTTCATTTTGCTAGGATCCACACTCGATGTTCATGGAAGCAGCAGTCAAGAAATCAAATGCTGTATCTCATGGGACAATTAAGATGCCCAAGACCTCTTTAAAATGTTGATGAGCCAGGATTTCACTTCAAAAATTAAGGTGTGCCTGACCCAAGCCATGGTACTTTTTTTTTTTTTCATCTCATATTCATATGAAAGTTGGTTAATGAATAAGGCAGACCACTGAAGAGCTGATGTATTTGGATTACAGTGTTGGTGACGAATATAAAAAATATCATGACTGCCAGGAGAACACAGAAATCCGTCTTGGGGAAAGGATAGCCAGAACGATCTGTAGAAGTCAGGATGTTGAAACTTCGTCTTACACTCTTTGGATTTGCAGTCAGAAGAGCCTGGTCCACGCGGAGGGACATCATGCTTGGTAAGGTCGAGGTTCAGCAGAAAAGAGACCTGGTGGCTGCAACACTGGGCTCCAGTGTAACGATAACTGAAGCTGGCACGGGACTGGGCAGTGCTTCATTTTGCTGTGCATAGGTTCTCTTTGAGTTGGAACAAATTCAATCGCATGTAACAACAACATTGAACAGGACTATGGAAATTTGCTTCTCCTGGAAACACTGTCTTGATCCCTAGCATCCTGGCAACGTATTTTGGAGTGATTGTAGAATCTGTAAGAGAAGGATGGAAGCAGAAATGCAATGAATAAAAGGGCAAGTCAGTGTCCCTGCGTGTAAATGATTAACAGCATTTGGAATCCCAAAAGCAAGACTTGGTGATCTACTCAGAAAAATCAGCCACTGAAAACCCTATCAGGCATGGTTTTACCCCGACACGTGAGAACGCTGAGCGGGCGTTAACTTGATGGCAGCTGGTGTTAGGTGGTCTTGTGTAAGACATTGGGCTCTGGAATGTGGCAGTGCTGGAACTCAGTCCTGGTAATGGGGTCTCAGCCAAGTGACTCCAACGAACATTGACTTTATCAAATGTGCAGCTGCACAATGCCTAGCACATAGAACCGAGAGAGCAATATTTGTTATCATTATTCTAGCATTTGAAGTGGGGGGAGAGTGATGCTGTTCACACCTTCTTCCACTTTTCAGTGCTTCCGGCTGTTCTGGGTACATACATTTCTGCTTTTGCTCACATGCCCCTTTTTTTTTACAAACAAGGACCCTGGGGATGTGTCACTCTGCCTGCTTTTTCTCACTCTTTTTTGTATGCAGACACAATCCGTACAACACGTACACGCAGGACTGAAGAGGTCTCAAGCAAGAGGCAACATATGATAGAGGCTCAGGGCCCACTCGTCTTGTCTTAGTGATGGCTGGGAAATGGGTTTTGAGTTTGCTGTTGAATAACTTGAATGTCTTTTTAAAAAATCATTTTATTAGGGGCTCATACAACTCTTATCACAATCCATACACACATCAACTGTGTAAAGCGCATTGGTACATTCATTGCCCTCATCA